>NC_060124.1:221111721-221447793 GCF_021461395.2 Schistocerca americana
TGATTTCCCACCTACCCTGCATATCCGCAGAGCATTGCCCTATCTGCCAACTGGGAATGGGCTTGGAAGAGGGACAGAACCCTCCCCCACCCACTCAACCCCAAGACATTTATTACTATTTCATTTCTATAAAATTTTTTTGGGTACCAGATTTACCCCACAAGGTAAATACCAAGTCAATTCGTAAAATGTGAAAAAATGAATGAAAACTTATGATTCAACTTTCCTTGGACTACGAGGACATTGACGATGTTGTACATAGTCATAACGGCGACGGAATGTGAAAGGACTTTGGTAGGGCAAGCTCTTATAGATTATATCACTTGCAGAGGTTTACTTATTTTACTGAAATGTGATATACATTAGCTAAATTAATACTAATAACGCGTAGCCTCTTTCCCAGACACATATTACGAAAGGTTCGAAACTAAATTTTCTGTAATTTAAAAAAGGTGGAGAATGAAGTGGTACAATTTATAAGCTTATATATTTATAAGCTTATAATTTATAATGCCATAACTTATACTACTAAAGATTATCAACCTCAGCAAGAAATACAGAAATTTGTTGAATATGACCATTATTGATTTTAATTTTGGACTTACACTGAACAGCTTCAACATTAATTAATCAACCAGGGTTACTTCAATCACAATAAAATACTTCTTTCTTCGACTTACATGTGCACATACACAACATCTTTGTCACTTAGATATTTCTTACCTTTTCCCAACTATGTGGAATCATCGTGAACGTGCTTTATATTTTAACTTTCGGTTTTGCCAGTTTTAGCTTTGTTAGGCGTAAATTTGCTTTACTCTCATTCTTTCTCACTGGTAAGCGTTTTGTAAGGACTATTAGTGACTTCATCTGCAGGTAAAGTTCGGACTTGTGAAATATTTTGTGCGTCTAATGACACTTTCCTACCACAGGTTCATTTTGTGGGAGTTGGAGGATCCAGGTATGCGTCATTTCCAGTGGTTTGTGTTGATGTTCCAGGGAGCTCTTCACTTGTCGGTCCATTCATTTATTCTTTCTTATTTCTAGCTTGTTATATCCAGCTAAAATTATAGCTTACAGGTTCTTGTATTTGTTGGATGTCTGTCTAATATTAGTAACGCATTTCTGTTAGAATAAGGTCCACCAGTTTCGATCAAGTGCTCCATTTGTAGCCCAATTATTTAACTAGTCATCAAATTACTGTCTGAAGTAACTGATTTGCCGCCAGATGGAGCTCCAGATTTGAAACCACAAAATCTTTTCCACTTAATGGCTAGTACTGGAGACACATAAGCGTTGGTTCCCGGTTTCGGGGGAGGGGAGCAAACAACGAGGTCATCGGTTCCATTGAGTTAGGGAAGGATGGGGAAGGAAGCCCGTAGTGCCTTTTCAAAGGAACCATCCCGGCATTTGCCTGAAGTGATATAGGGAAATCACGAGAAACTTAAACCAGTATGGCCGGATGCTGGTTTGAACCGTCGTCCTCCCGAACGCGAGTCCAGTGTGCTAACCACTGCGCCACCTCACTCGGTACACACACACGCAGAAGAACTGAAACAACAAACACTTGTCGTATTTATCCCCATTTCTGGACTAGTTATACCCCCCACTTCGTGGTTCCCTCTTCTTGCAATTATCTTTAGAGACGTCTCTGCTGTAAGCAGGTTAGTTTCGTCCATATCTGCATATACTGAAAATCAAGTTTGTCCTTTCAATCTGAAAGATTTTGAAACAGTTTCATGATAGCTTTTATTGAATTCGAATGCTCTAACTGGAGAAGCAGTTTCTGTTTGGCGGAGAAATAGTCAAGGATGCCAAGATATAAAGCTATAATGCCATTCTTTACCTGCATTCACATTTTTAAATATGTAATCACATTTTCTTCCTCCAAATCAAAGATTAGCTTTTGCAAGTCGTATTGACAACATTCAAATATGTGGCATTCAAGCAACAAAATGTGACTCACCAGTTCGTCCTTGGGGCTCTGGTAAGTAAGGGACCATGTTTTTATTCGGGATAAAAACGTGATATATATCTTCCCACGTCTGTTTTTAGTTATATGAGTGCCACCTTACATATATCATGATCACGTGTTTCTACAGCATGTCCTAGGAGGAAAGGTCAGTATTCACGGATATTACAGGATCCATGATACGAAACAAAGGAGTCTAGTAAGAAAGCGTGCGTCAAGAGCTTCATCTTCGGTTCAAATAAATCTATCCTACGGTAAGCTCTTTTCATATTTTGGGTAGTGGTATTATGAGCCTAAACAAGAAAAAGAGTCCAGTAAACACAGGTTCTAAAGCGAATACCTTAAGAGCTATGAACACTTGTTCACCTTCTTTAATGGGAAATACATCTCTTCTATTAAACAAGTGAACAAGTGTTCGCATTTGAGATGAATGGGCTGCAAACCTTCTCAAATGCGAATTCATTGTGCTAACGGATTGCGCTATCAATCTCGATATTAAAAGAGAGTGCAATTTTCATCATTGTACCGCATCACTCAGCAAGGCAATTTCTGTTTACGAACGTCAGCACTGTGAATGAATGCGTCTCCATTAATAATTCCTAAAATGGTTCAAATGGCTCTGAGCACTATGGGACTTAACATCTGTGGTCATCAGTCCCCTAGAACTTAGAACTACTTAAACCTAACTAACCTAAGGACATAACAAACATCCATACCCGAGGCAGGATTCGAACCTGCGACGTAGCAGCCGCGCGGTTCCGGACTGCGCGCCTAGAACCGCTAGACCACCGCGGCCGGCAATAATTCCTACCTCTCCCCTCCCATCCCTCCCCCGGCCACTCTCTCTCTCTCACTTTTTCTCTCTCTTCAAACACATGTGTTCGTACTAACACGAACACACACACACATACACACACACAGACACACACACACACACACACACACACACACACACAAAGAGGAAGAGAGAGACAAGGTGAGAAAAAGAGAGACAGAAGCACAAACACTCCCGTTAGGGAGAGGCATGAAAACAACCAACCGCATAAATTGACGAAAAAAAGCAAATCCCGTAGAGTCAGAAAACTGCGGGACTGCCGTGTCCACGCGGTTTCCCGTTGTTTGTTCACGCATGTTGCCGAAGAATGCGTCGAAGCAGACAACCGTGACGTACGTTCCGGGACAACAGAAAAGCGGAATGTCGGACGTCCGCCGCTTCGTGTATGCCGTGCTCTGCGCCACTGCACAACAGCCTCACAGCGTCCGGTTCGACCGCCTGCCGTGTCGTACAGTCGGTGCCTGCTGTGGCTCACTGCAGCCGCTGTACGACAAGAAGCGGTCCACGTGGGGGTTACGAAAGTGAACTCCCGTTCGGGATGTGAGGCGTACAAGTACCTATCCGGCCATTCAATTTTCGTTTTCAGTATTTCATCTAATGCACACTAAATATCAGGACCGCGGGGTAGCCGCGCAGTCTTGGGCGTCTTGTCACGGTCCGAACTCCTCCCCCCGTCGGAGATTCGACCCCTCCCTCGGGCATGGGTGTGTGTATCGTCCTTAAAGTAAGGTAGTTTAAGTTACACTATTGGCCATTAAAATAGCTACACCAGGAAGAAATGCAGATTGTAACCTCCCCCCTCACTTATCGACCTTAATGACAGTGAAAAATTAAACCGCGTGTACCTAATGGAAATTTGGGAAAGCAATCGTCACCGAAGTTAATCTGTCGGTAAAGAGGGAGGAAAGGGTTACATCTAAATGAAAGGAAAAATGCAAATGAAACTGGTGGAAATTAATTTTGAAAAGGGGTAAAGTTAATGAAGAAAGTAAACGTGCGGCCGTTACGTTAACGATTAACTAGCGGTAATTAGATATTTGAGATTTGGGGGAAATTACGGTCGCCAGTCCTAAGGACAATTACTATAGTAACTAAAAAAGAAAGGTAATTACACATATAATTAGCACTAGAAGCGTGGCAACTGAAGGTTGACACGTGTAGTGTGAAAACTGAAAGTTTGTCAGAAGTAATAACTTTCGCTGCACTCTGACTTAATTTTGCAAAAGAATTAATAAAACCGGAAAACTGAAAGTTAATTTAGTGACTGAAATTAATAAGAAGCTTTGTTTCTTAAGCACATCGAAATTCAGTAAAATACGGTTAGTCTTGGACTACCTCAACAATCATTTCAAAAGCTACTTGAATCTACGCAATTTAGAAATAAGAGATTTAGCTTTGAACTTGAATTAAATGATTCTGAACCATTAACAATAGTAAAATTTAGTACGTACCAAGCTGAGCTGCAGTCACAGGTAAGCTAAAATATGCTAACAAAACTCGCACTCTTAATTTGTGCTCGTGTAACCTAAATATTGTACCCAGCTATGAATACTTTAACTGAACTTCGAAATTAAAGCAGTGAAATCTAATTATATTATTTTAATGCTGGCGTTTGAATTTCAACGACACTCGGGTTCATTTCGGAAAAGGAAGGGACCCTGCTTGGCAATGCAATTGGGACAATGAGGAACAAAGGTTCATGCTAAGTTGCTGTAATTTTGCGAGGCAAATGGAACAATTTTAAAAGCTGAGGTCTGCCATACAGTTCTGAAACTTTACGTGCTTTTAGTCTTCCTTGTTGGTTGATTGAAGGTTTGAAGCCGTCGATCGAGGAAGGGACTGGGCGGTTTTTAGGTTAGAAGGTCTTAAGAAACCACAGAAAGGGCGTCTGTCTGAAAGGGGGCAGGTAAAGCACAGTATGGTAGTTGTAGAAACGATCGGTATTGTAGTTGTAAATTGTTGTAGCTGTGTTGGGAAAGAACTTGAGCTCCATGCCCTAATAGAAAGCACTGAAGCTCAAATAGTCATAAGTACGGAAAGCTAGCTGACTAAAGCCGGAAATAAGTTCATCCGAATTTTTTTCAAACGACCTAACAGTGTTCAGAAAGGATAGATTAAATACAGTTGGTGGTGGAGTACTTATTGCTGTCAGAGGTAATTTACTTTGTAGTGAAATTTAATTAGTTATTTCCTACGAAATAGTATGTTAGAGGTTATACTTGACAATCGGACTAAACCGTTAATTGGATCACTTTACCGATCCCCTGACTCATAAGATATAGCTGCTGAACAGCTCAAAGGAAACCTGAGTCTCATTCCAAACCACTCATACTGTTATAGTCGGTGGCGACTTCAATCTACCCTCGATATGCTGGAAAAATTATACGTTTAAAGCCAGTGGCAGGCATGAAACGTGCTTTCTCAGAAAATTATTTTGAACAGTTAGTTCATGAGCCCACTCGAAGCGTAAATGGTTGCGAAAGCATACTTGACCTCTTAGCAGAAGCAACGAAAAATCCATGCCAAATGTAAAAGAACGCAAAATCCCCAAAATTGGCAAAGGTTTACAGAAGTTCGAAATATAGCTCGTACTTCAGTGCGAGATGCTTTTAATAATTTCTACAACGAAACTCTGACTTGGAATCTGGTTACACATAAAGCACACCAGTGGTAAGACGCAAGTCACTGATGACAGTGCCAGTAAAGGAGAGTTATTAAACACGGTTTTCCGAATTTCCTTCACCAAAGAAGAGGAGGTAAATATTCCTGAATTACAATCAAGAATAACTGTGAAGATGAGAAACATAGAAGTAGATATCCTCGGTGTAGCAAACTAGCTTAAATCAGGTTCCTTGCAGAGTATGCTGATGCGATAGCTCCATATCTACAATTATATACAACCGCTCGCTCACAAAAAGTTCCGTACCTAAAGACTGGAAAATTGCTCAAGTCACACCAATACCCAAAAAGGGAAATAGGAGTAATCCGCTGAATTACAGGCCAATTTCACTAACGTCGATTTGCAGTAGGGTTTTGGTACATATACTGTATTTGAACATTATGAATTACCTCGAAGAAAACGATTTATTGACACATAGTCAGCACGGTTTCAGGAAAGATGGTTCTTGTGAAACACAACTAGCTCTTTATATTCATGAAGTAACGAGCGCTATCGACAGGGAATGTCAAACTGATTACATATTTTTAGATTTCCAAAAGGCTTTCGACACCGTTCCTCACAAGTGTCTCCTAACCAAACTGCGTGCCTATGAAATTCGTGCTTTCCTGTCACAAAGGTCACAGATCGTAGTAACAGACAGAAAGTTATCGGGTAAAACAGAAGTACTACCCTGCGTTTCTCTATTAAGTGTTATAGGTCCTATATTGTTCCTGATCTATATTAACGACATACGAGACAATCTGAGTAGCCCTCTTAGATTATTTGCAGATGATGCTGTTATCAGATGACCAAATCGAATTTCAAAATTATTTAGATAAGATACCTCTATGGTGAGAATAGTGGCAGTTGACCCTGAATAAAGAAAAGTGTGAAGTTATTCACATGAGTACTAAAAGAAATCCGCTAAATTTCGATTACGCGACAAGTCACAGAAATCTGAGGGCTGTATATTCAACTAAATACTTAGCGATTACAATTACAAACACCCTAAATTGGAACGATCACATAGATAATGTTGTGGGTAGAGCAAATCAAAGACTGTGATTCATTGGCAGTACACTTAGAAGGTGCAACAGATCCACTAAAGAGACTGCTTACACCACACTTGTCCACCCTATTCTGGAGTATTCCTGTGCGGTGTCGGTGCGGTGCGGTGCGGTGCGGTGTGGGATGACGTCGAAAAAGTTCAAAGAAGGGCGGTTCGTTTTACATTATCACGAAATAGCGGAGATAGTGCCACAGACATGATACGTGATTTGGAGTGGGGTTCATTAAAACAAAGGCGTTTTCCGTTGCGATGGGATCTTCTCATAAAATTTCAATCACTAGTTTTCTCCTCTGATTGCGAAAACATTATGTTGGCGCCTACCTTCATAGGGAGAAATGAAAATCACGATAAAATAAGAGAAATCGCGGCTCGCACAGAAAGATTTAAGTGCTAGTTTTTCCCGCGCGCCGTTCGAGAGTGGAACGGTAAATACAGCTTGAACGTAGTTCATTGAACTCTCTGCCAGACATTTAACTGTGAATAGCAGAGTAATCACGAGGATGTAGATGTAGATGACACTCCGATGCAAATATTATGGTTTGGCTAATTCCTGGAGGAAGTCGCCTGCCGTCCTGTGCAGAGCCAACAGTGAATCACGGAGCAGGTGGTACAACAATATGGGGATTTTACGGCACTCTGTACCACCATCAGTAGAGGAGATGTTCGCAGACGATAACTGTATCAGCATAGCAGCGCGTCCTGTCGTGAGACACCTTACGTCAGGCAGTGGTTTGTGGACAGCAATATTCCTGAAATGGACTGGCCTGTCCATAGCCCCGACCTGATCCGAAATTAAACCAGTCCACAGCGTCTGACATCAGTATCTTTTCTGATTTCGGTTCTTGGAGAAGAATGCACTGCTTTTCCTCTACAGACATTTAGACACCTCTCCGAAAGTGTCCCCAGTAGACTTCAAGCCGTGTTAAGGGTGTAGAATAGACACACTCCATACTAGTGACCACTATTAGACGTCTACATACTTTTGATGGGATAGTGTATATGTGCGGAAATTCATATACCGTTTTTCGCAATTTATCTAAACAAATGAAGACTAATGCCTAAGTGGCTAAAGCCGACTTCTTGCCCGATCCTAGGCCAATTCTAATATGTGCTATGCACCTAATCACCGTCGTCATAGACGAGACGTTAGGGGTAATTTTCAGTCCTATCCACATGAGGTGGTACTAATAAAGCACGAGATCGCATGGAAAACGCGTTCCTCAGCTCATCCGGCTGACAAGCGTTTGTCCACTGGCTCTCAGAGGTAGCCCATTTGAATCGGAATAGCGGAAGAGCTTTATATCCTTAATATTGGGCTAGCAAACGGAAAATAAGTTTTCATGCACAATTACTACTGCTCACTAGACCCTGTACCTTTCTCATGGGTTAAATCTCAAAATTCTTTGCAGTGTCTCATGGACTGAGGGCATGTGACACGTCTGACGGTGATCCATCCGTGGGATGGATATGTTAAACTGTTCATCGAGCGAGATGGCGCAGTGGTTAACAGACTGGACTCACACTTACTTAACGATGATTCAGATCCTCGTCCGGTCCTCCTGATTTAGGTTCAATTCAAGTAGGGGCAATGTCGCGCAGTTTGATCCTGTTCCTGAGGCTTGAGAACATACTAAAAACACGCTTTGCAGTGCATCTAGCGTCCCGGTCAGTCTGCATTTTATCTCATTTCCGGGCTCGTAAAGGTCTTTTATCAGTAGTAAGCATTCCAGTGATTTAATACACACGATCATATTGCTCACGCCTCAACCAATACAGCGCTGTCCTGTAACGTACTGCGATACCCATCAGACATATCTCGAGAATCACCAGTAAGCCCTCTACAGTTGTAATACGAAAGTCACCAGTGAGCCTCAAAGGTACCTCCAGTGAATTCGTCGCAGTACTGCTTTGTAGCTGGCATCGAAGCCCATAATGGCGCTGAAGACAGCTTTGTGATATGGCCGCACCACGTGCAACGCTAATTTATAGTTAGCAGTCTTATGCATAATTCTGGCCGCTTTCTGAGTAACAGATGTTAAATGTTGCAGAAATTTTATTTTCTCGTGTAAAATTAATGCCTAAATTTCCTCAAACGGCGCTGCGTTTTACTGAAATTTCGTCCTGGCAAGAGGAAGTCTTCCCTTCATAAGCATGTACATGATTTTAACAGATATTGTCAGTTTGTTGTTGTTGCACCAATGCTGCATCTGAGCAAGCACATTATTCGTCTTTTTCTCAAGTCTCGCCCTGGAGTCTGCAGACACAATTATTAGGATATCATCTGCGTATGCAACAACTCCTTCAGCAGCATCTTCTCCATCTAACAAATGTAATCGGTGTTCAGTAATCCGATGCCTAAACAATGGGATACTTATGGACCCTTGAGGACAGCCTTTGGTAATCTTTCTGATCACCTTGCACTGCCCCACAAACCAATGTACGCTAAGTCCACTACAATAATCAACAAAGATATTATACAGACATTTGACCATCTCAAAGGCGGGCGAACACCCCAGGTTACCGAAAATTGTCGAATGCGCTTGCGATGTCAATCATCAGCGCGACTGCATTCTTCGTTGTTGAATTTTCTGCACCTTAACAGCTCTATTTACCGCGTCATCTATAGACTTCGCTTTTCTGAATACATATTGACACTGGTTTAGACCCAAGAGCTCTCTAAGCTCCTGCAGCCGATCACAGAGCAGATGTTCCTGAACTCTGGCCAAGAAAATAGGTCTATAGCTTTTCGGTGAAGCCAGGTCTTCATCCTCTACCTTCCTAATCACCATTGCTCTATCTGTTTTCTGTATCGCCAGGACCCTAACTATTCGCATCGCTTCTTTTAGTAATGCTCTCAAATATGGCACTATCAGTGGGGCTAGCATCCGCATGACACCATCCGGAGCGGGTGCCTTTCCAGTTTTGAGCTTGGAAACTGCAATAGCAGCATCTTCTTTTTGTGTGAATGGCATCACCAACATATCATTGTCGTATTCGTTATCTACACTACTGGACATTAAAACTGCTACACCAAGAAGAAATGCCGATGATAAATGGGTATTCGTTGGACAAATATATTACACTAGAACTGTCATGTAATCACATTTTCATGCAACTTGGGTGCATAGATCTTGAGAAATCAGTACCCATAAAAACCACCTCTGGCCATAATAACGGCCTTGGTATGCCCGGACATTGAGTCAAACACAGCTTGGATGGCGTGTACAGGTACGTGTAACCTGCTCCCAGTTTTATAGCTAACTTCATTATTTGCATACACTGTAGGTAAAGTTATATTTTAATTATTTTAGCATAATATATATCTTTCCTCCTTGTCATGAGACTCATTGTTGTCCACTTTCGTTATTGTGAAAACTACTAAATGATAACATCTCCTTTCTTAAATTCTGGAATTTATTAATTAAATCACTCAATTTATAAACATTTATGAACATCAAACACTGTGTGCCATTCTGCCACTCATCTCCGACCTCGCCACCAAGCAACCTCTCTCAGTAGCCTCTCACACCCGACTTCCACCCACAGACTCCAACACTCGACTACTGCTTACCCACTCGCACATTGTTGACTGCACTGCAGTCTTTGCTTAAACCATGTATGATCTCTGTATAGTGCATAATCGATACTATGTAAGGGTACTGTACCCTTACATATCCCCACCAAAATAACACTTTAATATGAAAAATGTAATAGTAATATTGGATTTGAATGTTAAAGTAGAAAAATATATAGGAAGACAGAAAAGAAAAAAATGTAAAATTACATTATTTAGTCAAAACTATTTGCTTATTAATGCAGAACCTCAAGTCATTAAGAATAATTCTCATTTGTGTAAGGAAAATGGTGTTTAAGAAATTCAAGTATCACTTAATCACAGTACATTAATCAAATTATATCATTAAATCACTCACTAATTAGCAACAAGATAAGTCAGGTTAATCGCAAATGCTTGTGCACACTGCATAATGTCATTGAATTAACATAGCAACATGAGACACAATGCTGTAACATCCTAAATAAATAGTATGGCTAACTGTGATACACGAATAACAAGTGTCTATTAGCTTGTTCATGAATTTTTTTAATTACTAATGATCAGATAGTCACTGTATTGAATGAATTGAAACATAGGCCTAACTGAATGAATGTGATCAAAAAATAAACTAAATAATAAACAGACAACTCTAACTACTACACAATATTCACAGGAAAATATTATATTACTACCCCACATAAATTAACACTCCAAGTGGCAGCATATTTTGAAAATGCGATACTGTTATATTTATGGCACACAGTTTACAGGGTTAGTAATACAAGAAATTTGACAAAAGGCACATACCTTGGAAAGTAAACCATAAACAAATAATCACCTTGAAAAACACTTTCTTTTACGTAGCACTTCATATCTAATTACTCTGCTTTAGGTCCCTGCCTAAATGTTGAGTCTTAAATCACATACAAACACGCTGGTTCACTACGCACTGGGCTGTGGCATCGATGCCGCCGGGAATATACCACCACAATAACAATAAGATTTTCACTGTTTACTGTGCTTTTTCACTTCCCTATATGATGCGATGCAAAACACACGTATTCGTAGCTTTCGATGGATTATAGGGCTGTGGCATAGAAGCCGCCGGGGACTGTAGACTCATTGTCTCTGCAAATTGGTGGAATTGTAGTAACAGCGTCATAACAGCGACTCCCACGCCGTGAAGCTTGCTGGTGTTGTTGATCAGCTGGCAGCTGACGTCAGCATCCCAAGGTTCTGCATTCCACACAGCTCGCCAACCTGACAGGCTAGCGCAGCGCTGGAACAGGCCACAGTCGCGCTGCGTGCTAGGTCCTCGTAGGGGTTGGTACATCCTCTACTGCAGTTGTAACATGTGACGACCGCGCTGCGCGCGCATCGCTTCACGTCGGTGGCTCCACATCGGCTCGCCAACATACAAACACAAAACGAAATTACGGCAGTGGGGAAACAAAATACACTGCGCGCGCACGTCAATCAGTCTGTTGTAACCACAACACTCGCGCCACGCGTTCCTATTATTGCTTATAGACGTGTCTCTGACCTACTACTGTCCACTATAACAAACTCACAATAGCTACCGACTATTGTCCATTTATTTTCACACAGGTAAAATGATATGTACACAAATAACACTTTTTTTTTTTTTTTTTTTTTTTTTTTTTTTTACAGAGCATCTCTTGTCTTGCATCACTACTTATAGATGATACGGTTTAATGTTTTCTACATGATGCTGACTGGACTGCACCATTTCAACAGAATTAGGGTGAACAAGTTTTCTAATTTTGAATGGTCCTCTGTAGTAGTGATGAAACTTTTTTATCTCTTCTTTTGCACTTGATGATTTCATATGAGTTCGAATAAGTACTAAATCATCGACTTTGTACATAATGGGCTTCACTATCTTGTCATGTGCCAGCTTCCGTTCTTCTGCTCGTTTCTTCATCGTCTCCAACGTGATTTTAAAGCGCTCCTCTTGCGTAATTTCCCTTTCTTGCGGAAAGGAAATGTATTCATGAAAGATACTGTCAGGTTTCTTTCCAAAGAGAACTGTACATGGCGGCAATCCCGTTGAATCATGCGACAAACTATTAATTACTGTTTCAAAATCTGTCAATCTTTCTATCCATCTTTTATGTTTCTTCCCACAATGTGCACGAAATAAACGTCCGAGTTCACGCATTTGACGTTCAGTCGGGTTGGACGCGGGTCTGAAAGACGAAATTGCAATGTGCTGAATACCTTCATCACTAATAAAATCTTTCCATAAGTGTGACCGAAATTGTGGATAAAATGCACTCTGACTTGACAGTATTTACGAAGTATTCTTCCCTGAGTTTCTTGATTATGATCGTACTGTTGGCTTCCCTGAGTGCGTAAAAGCGTACAAAATTCTAAAAGACATGCATCACAACCAAAATTTGGGTAAAATTCCCTTTTGATCTGGGTAGCGGTCCATAGAGATCTAGAGCTGACCAATTTTGGTAAACATTTTTGGAATACAGTGATCAATAGATTATTATATTCTGACTAAAGTTCAGTCTTGATCACACCATTTATGTTTCAATGACATAGGTAACCGGTTTCGGTTATTTTTACATAACCATCATCAGACCCATGGCTCCCTTAGGATGGTAGGCGGAGCTCCCCTCTTCGCCTACCATCCTAAGGGAGCCATGGGTCTGATGATGGTTATGTAAAAATAACCGAAACCGGTTACCTATGTCATTGAAACATAAATGGTGTGATCAAGACTGAACTTTAGTCAAAATATAGAGCTGAAATTTCACGAGGATTTTGAGGTATAATTCTATGCATGAAACCTTTGTGTTGAATCGTAGACACTTTAGTTTTTTGACAGAGATCGCAAGATTTTAGAATTGATCGTACTTTTCTTGCGATATTATCGAAGATGACGTTCTCTTGCAATTTTAGTATACATTTACGTGGCCCAAAATGATCATAGCTCACGTGAACGTATCTCATTAATTCATCCACTACATGTTTGGGTATACATAGCCTCCAATGATCAGAATTCAAGTTGCTTCGTCGGTAAAGGATACCATCTTGTTTTAAATAATATTGACGTATCTTGCCACTACTCTCGGCATTCGGATCATCATATTTTTCTTTAACCATCCTCAATATTTCGTCTGCGTCCTGTTCCTGTTTGATGTTCCGCAGAATCTTGCGTATATTACGCTGGCCTTCGACACCTCGCATAAAATGAATCCTTATATCTTTCTGGCGTGTATGCGCAACATTAACTGAATCTTGTCCTTCTGATAGCCTTGACAGCGCATCCGGCACGTCGTTCTGCTTTCCTGGTATATACGGAATCTCAAAACTGTATTGCTGAAGCAATAACGACCACCGGGTCGACCTATTGTGCATCAATTTACAATTCATCAAGAATGATAATGCTTTGTGATCTGTCACTATGACAGTATGCCTTCCAAATAGTTAAAGTGCTTCTCTTTCCGTGACAGTGTATTTTGGCTTACAGCTTGTGAGTGCGCGGCTCGCAAATGCGGTAGTAAGATGTTCAATAACTCCATCGACTTCAATTAATTGATATAATTCTGCGCCAAGCGCATAATCACTTGAATAGGTCCCAAGGTAAAACTTTTCACTTAAATCAGGGTGGTGAAGGATAGATTTCTCCCACTCTATTAATTTGCTGAGTAGTGTTTTGTAGTGCTTCTTAATTGCCCTGCATTCATGGAGGCTATTATTGCGCTCTGATTGCCGTACAGCACGTTAATAAGCTCTTCTTCTTGATCTTAAGCTTCGCCTGAGCGTGGGAAGTTCTGTGCTCGAAGGCATTGTAGCCTGACTGTTTACCTTTTTCTTAGGAATATAAATGTCCTGTGTTGTCTGTAAGAGTTAGTTAGTAGCTGCGAATCGAAGCCCACTGGAAATGCTGCGAATCGTTTGCCAGGTTTCTAACGCTGACGTACTTTCCTCTTCTGCCTCCTTGTGTTATTGTCATTTCCTCCTTGGACGACAATTGCATTATGATGTTAGGTAGTAGAGCACCTGCCAACTATTAACATTAAATGTTGGCAGGAGGTTTGCTAAAGTGACATCTCTGTTAGTGGGTACACCTGCTCGCCCATCGAATGTACTCGGCTGGCTTTCTAGATTTAAAACAATGAGGTCCAGTCCCTGTATAGCGTTCTCTGGTATCTCTCGATCGTCAGTTGGCCTACTGTGTCACAAGGAAGAATTTGCATTCGTGTCTTTTGCCATAAGGAGACACGCACCTCGTCCATATAGAGCAACCGCCTTGAGTTCATCTACATAAGGTACGATGGGGTGAGAATACTGCATATATATGCTTACTACCACCCACTTTGTCCGCGAGTCCTTGATTTTTATAGTGACCATGCGCTTGTCAGACAGCTGTGCGGCCTTTGTCACAGTGAATTTATTACTTGTAACGACAGTGGCAGACATTGCCTCATCTTGGCCATTAACTGTTACCATATCCCAAGAAAATATGGGAGCTTATTGTTTCTGCAGTACAGCTCTTGCGAGCAGACTATATCAACACTCAGCTCGTCAGTTGGCCTTTGTATTTCAGTCACTTGCAATTTATTGGAGCAGCATTTATCTGTAGTATCTTTATGCTTTTACGTGTTTCGAGTGTGAACAAAGCACTTTGAAGACTGGAGGGCTGTCTCAGAGGAAACGCGCAGGCGCCCATACGCTTTTGCAAAATCTAAGTATAAAAACGCAATGTCGGACGGTTCATTTCTTCTTGTGAACGCCAGCTGAAGGAGGTCACATACTGTTTTATACTCTCTTGTAAGATTATTTACTTTCAGAAGTATACCACCTAATGCCCTGTGTGTAGGATACATAATAGATTTCCCTTTAGCATGGCAATTCTTATAATTTGTCTAAGAACAACCAGTTGTACACTGGGATCCTGCAAACAACTTAACTGGACATTAACAATTAAATTAATATAAATTTTGTTGTGTACAATGGAAAATCATTTTTAGTAGGGCTTTATGCTAGAAATATTTTTGTGTTTGGTAGGAGGACCTGATATTCACTATACTTCACCGTTTTGCGATTCTTGTAATCATCGGTATTATCACAGTCACCACACGCACTTCACTCGGAAGTATAGGAGGCTCTGTAGATGATGTCGAAGCTGCATGGGTGTTTTCTCCTACTGCAGATGCCATTTCGATGTTAATCATGATCAATACCATCTTTATCATATCCTTCGGCAGGAGTTCCATGCAAATGCGGCATCGGGTTGGACAGCTGACAAGTCGGGAAGCCTTCGTCTGCAGGCGTTTCTGCACCAGAGACATCTCCTCTGTCGTCAGCCGCCGCCCCCTGGGTTGATGCTTGTGTTGTCTCTCCCTTAACGAAGTTCAAGAGCTTCGTCTGGTGTGATTTCGCACGTGATGAGGGAGTGTCTGCTTGTCGTGAGGATAGGTCATTATGAGTTATATTGTCCGTGATAAAGGCTCCTGAATGGTCAACTTCAGTTGCACAAAATTGTTGTAGCTCAGGTTCATTTATCATGCAACAAATCTTTGAGTTATTACCAATTTATGAGTCTGTCTCCTAAGTTTCCTTGCAACTCTTGTCTCTAATCTTTTCTGCAGTATCATGTCGTCTATGAAATTCATGAAGTCAAGATGCTGCTCCTCAATAAACTCTGTAGTGATTGGTGCTCTTACGTCGTCAAAATGTGACACTGCCTTCCCTGACAGTATAACTCAACTTACTGACGCCAGGCTATGGAATGACGCCAATTCCTAGTTACTGTCGATGGCGACTCGTGCTTCTATTTCCTGTGTTACATATCTTCTATTTCTTGCTTTAGGGAGATTTGATGTGAAGTTTCCCAGTCTACGTTTGTTTGTATTTTAGATGGACCCATAGTCTGTTCTAGTTATTTCGCGTTCTAAAAGCACTGCAAATTTTCCGTTCCTGTTGCGACGGGGCACGCAGAGAGGTTTCTCATTGATTTTTCAGCATGCGCTTAAAAGGTGGCCCTCTGCTCCACAGTGGGAGCACACTCGCTCCTTACACTTACAGATCGTCTACGTGTGACCTAAGTCACAGCATTTATAACATTTTGGTACGTTCACACAACCATTTATTCCTAGAGCACGGGTGGCCGAGCGGGTCTAGGCGCTACAGTCTGGAACCGCGCGACCGCTACGGTCGCAGGTTCGCATCCTGCCTCGGGCATGTATGTGTGTGATGTCGTTAGGTTAGTTAGGTTTAAGTAGTTCTAAGTTCTAGGGGACTGATGACCTCAGAAGTTAAGTACCATAGTACTCAGAGCCATTTTTTTGAACCTAGAGCACGAAAACCGACAAACATCTTTTCTTTTTGCATCAGAAGCTTATGAACACGAAGAGTGACTTCCATTACATTAAGGGCTTATTTCAATAGTGGTACAAGTCCATTACCTCCACTTTTCTGTCTATAATACTTCTGAAATTAATGAGCCAAACCAACAGAAAGAAAGGTTCACCTCTAGCAAGAAGTCATATGCTTGAATATTTCTGGTATCTCAACTGCATATTTTTCAGAGCTCATTTTACTTTAGGACTCTGTATCTCAAAATGAACAAAAATGGACTTGTACCAATTTTTAAATAAGCCCTTCACATGACAGGTTTTCTCTCGGGGTTAGGTTGGGAATCTCAGTCGTACCTCTTCTTCAAACTCCTTCTTTTGAATGTGCTCAGACATGTTAGGCTCATAAATATCTTCGAGAAGTTCACTGTCATCCACTTCCTTCAGCACATTGTATACAACCAACAGAGGCCTCTTCTCTTTCGGAGGTTCACATTTAATGCTATGTATCTGATTTGATTTCTCTTTAAGCTTTATGCAGTCATCATCATTTCCCGTTTCCACTACGACAACGCTGTTGTCTGTCCGGATCGACATGATCCTAATCTTGTACATCCTCGGATTTATTGGATCGGTAAGTTTCATCTTTACATCTTTGGCATCCTTGTTCTCAGTGGATCTAAGAAAGAGTGTGTTGGTTTTCTTGTTTGCTGATTTCTGTATCTTACCTTTTGTACATAGCTTCGGTTTTTGCGAAGCTGCGACAGCAGCATATGAAGGACTAGACGTAGACGCTTTTTCTGTCAGTTTGGAGTTCTCCTGTTCCAGAAGCACAAGTTTTCAGATTTTGATGTAAAAATGAGATGGTTGCTTTGAAAGAAGGTGAGATTTCTTTCCCCATTGTTCCTTAAGTCGAGTCTGTGCTAATGACTTCGAAGTCGACGGGACGTTGAACATTATACTGCCTTTTTTGGTCGTATTCGATATCAGTGAGCTCTGTACCTACATCGGGTTTCACCTTCTGCCTTCTCTCATCAACATCATCAACTGCAACACAAACCCGTGTGACGAGACAGCCCAGTGGAAGGCGAGAGACCCTGATTTCAGACGTATATAGTCGACGGCGAGCGCGTAGGCTACGGTTAAGATGGAGACTCGAGTGGTTTACAGCTAAGATCAGTTTGACAGGAACTCTTGGGGGGAGTCAGCTTACACTACTCCTCACAGATGACGGTGTCTTTGAGACATGAAAATCCCAAGGAGAGGGATGCGCTGCTCCCCGAGGAGGAAAACCAGGGCATTTGAAGAGGTAAAATGGAGACGTTCCCATGGTCACATTTGCACGACTATGTGAAAATAAACTTGGTCAGAAATTAATAACTATTGATCCACATGTGTCACTGAGAGCCTGGTAGGCTCAACTTAAGCAAAAAGTAAATAAAATAAAATAAAATAAAAATTTAAAAAAAATAGACGGTTACAGAAGTGAAGACGCGCCTTCGATATCTGCATTAGCTTGTAAGTTATGCTTATGATTATTATGCTTATGCTTATTATGAACCATGAAAACAAATATCTCGGTAACGCATTGTGTGATTACAACAGACAAGGGGTCTACAGACACATCTCGTAGAGCTGTATCGGGCAGTCGTAATAGACTCACTGAAATAGTGTATATTTTTAAACGACGATACAAATGCGCATTTCATACAGTAAAAACAGTTTTTCTTGCTAAATAATTACTAAATTCCAAAAAGTAGCGGCACTGCTATAAACTAGAAATAAGTAGGAAATTATTAGAATGTGCAGTACAAATTTTTTATTAATACTTATTCGTAACAACATGAAAAACTAAGGAAAGCCACAGAAAAATGCTTTTTATAAAGAAACTATGCCAAATAGAAAGAAACGAACGGCAGCATGAGTTTTCTCTGAAAATTTCCATGTCAACTGACGGGAACATGTATGTTAAATGTTTAAATTATGAAATTCAGCCGACCGGTGCGGCCGTGCGGTTCTAGACGCTTCAGTCTGGAACCGCGTCACCGCTACGGTCGCAGGTTCGAATCCTGCCTCGGGTGTGGATGTGTGTGATGTCCTTAGGTTAGTTAGGATTAATTAGTTCTAAGTTCTAGGCGACTGATGATCTCAGAAGTTGAGTCCCATAGTGCTCAGAGCCATTGAACCATTTTTTTCCTGTATGTAGAAAAAGCAACAAACTTCAGTTACAAAGAGCTTTAACCAACTGTGCGTGCGTATCTAATTTCTAGTGTAGCAGCTCCGGCCAGCATTTGTTTGCAAAATATTGATGATCCACAGCGACAGGTGTGAGTTGGTGCCCTTAGACAAAAAACGCAGGTACATTATTAAGTCCCACCCACCCATCCCTAAGGAGTACCACTGAATTTTATTGTGCTAGATTGTGTGTGGAGGATACTTTCGTGCTTTGGCACGTGGGGCTCTGAGCTGGTTGACAGTGGAGAGGTGAACTGACTCACTCTTAAGAGGTGAACTGACTGACTCTAATTTTGACAAGTTTTACACAACATTTATTCGTCACCATCCACAGCGTTAACAAACGTGTGATTTGGAGGCTCGTCCGGAGTAGTTCAGGCTGAACTGACACGGTGCAGGATTGCGTGTGAAACTAGTGTGACGGTCTACCATAGATTTCGGGGCGGAAGCTGCAGAGACAACCGTCCGAGCGCACACCGACCAGCTAGCCGGGAGGTGCAGTGTCAATTCCTGCCAACCTTTAGGCCACTACACGCCACACTACATCGCAGCCAAGGCTCTCACTGTTGTCCCTGGCCGGCGATGACATAGGGTCGGCGGCTTCCGCCCTGATTTCTGAGCTGGTGCCCTGCATTGCTGATGGCAGGCCAATAGTAGACTGTGGCAACCTTCAGAAGTCGCAACCATTGACATAGGTACTTTTCTCGGCATTGTGGAGAACCTAAAGGCTTCTCGCCCCGCTCTCACAACCAGGACAGTGTCAAATGGAGAATGTGCACTGAGAATGACTGTCTACTCTCTAATAGGTGTCAGATTTTTGCTGATGCGGTGGCGCCAAGTCCCACTGGGAACTCAGCGACAGCGGCAGCTGGCCTGACGGCAGGTCGGTGATGCTGTGGTGCTAAGTCTCAGGAAGGACTTACTGCAGGCAGCAGGCGTAGCCTGGCCTCCGACACATGACTGCCGCTGTGGGAGCCCAGTCATCTCGCTGTCCACTACTTTTGCTGTTGACTTATAATTTTTTCTCAAAGACTGGGTATCAGCACTTCACAGAGGAGGGCCAGTCCCATGTGTCTTGCCCTGGCCACGTCCTCTGCTATAATCACTCTTACTCTGCAAATACTACATTGGCTATTCTTAACCACTACACAGATTACTACTTTAATCTCTGAATCGATAGATCTATCTTTCATTCCTCATTCCAGGGGACTCTACTGTATGGAACTTGAATTGCCCCTGGATCGAGTTTTCACATGGTTCATTATTTCAAGTACATAAGAGCTAGGTAGAGCAAAATCAGGGTCACAACGGCGCTAAGGACTGTGGGACTCAATATTACGGTAACCTCACATCAATCATCCCAATACTTTTCCACATGCTGCAGCAATTGCTCTGGAGTGATCTGCCCCTCCTGTGCTGCTATCTTCTGACATGATAAAAGATCCAGGCTCGATTCCCTATTGTCATTAAGGAAGGTAAGGTTTCGGTTGGACAATATCTCTAGAGGTTGGTGTGGCGGATACTGATGTGGCTATGTAACATTCAACAGAGTAACACCCATCACAGTAGCCTGTAAATAAAAGATGGGTCCCGCAATTTCACATGTAGTCCCATTGATTGACAGTCCACTACCTTGCAATTCTAAATGGCTTGCTCCAGTGAGCAACTATGTCGCTGTACACTGAGTATATTCAGCGTAAACCCTCTGAAAGCATGGTTCTGGTTCCATCACCTACTTCTGGCAATGTCGTCCCTTCCTGAAGAGTTGCATTATACACGTGCTTCCACTCATCATAATCGCATGAGTCAGGGGTTTGGTGACCCCCCCCCCCCCTCTGACTTTGCTAGAGATAACCCTTGGTCACCACCATGTGTCAGTCACTTCTTCTCTCATGTGCACAAATTTGCCAACTGGTGCTAACTTCATCAGCTAAGTGTGCACCACGTAACACTATTGCAGCAACAATGAATAATGCAGGCAAGCATACAGTGTTTAGGTGTAGCCCCATGATAGTATAACAGCAAGTTCTGGCTGCTCAGCTGCCCTACTAGCTCTAAAAATACAGCGGTAGTTGAAACTTCCTGGCAGATTAAAACTGTGTGCCCGACCGAGACTCGAACTCGGGACCTTTGCCTTTCGCGGGCAAGTGCTCTACCAACTGAGCTACCGAAGCACGACTCACGCCCGGTACTCACAGCTTTACTTCTGCCAGTACCTCGTCTCCTACCTTCCAAACTTTACAGAAGGAGACGAGGTACTGGCAGAAGTAAAGCTGTGAGTACCGGGCGTGAGTCGTGCTTCGGTAGCTCAGTTGGTAGAGCACTTGCCCGCGAAAGGCAAAGGTCCCGAGTTCGAGTCTCGGTCGGGCACACAGTTTTAATCTGCCAGGAAGTTTCATATCAGCGCACACTCCGCTGCAGAGTGAAAATCTCATTCTGGAAACAGAGGTAGTTGTTCTTGCGTCTTCCTCAATCCTTTAAGCTACTGTCCAGGTGACAGTAGGATGGGACTGAATTACCCATGTAGTGCTTGATGGATTCGTTAACTCTTCCTTTGCATAGTACATTCTATCACCCACTGACTGCAATAGCCTCATCATCATTATTCTTGCATTTAGTACTTCCATCCACGTTTGTACCATTCCCAGGGGGCTAATCGAGGGCCTGGCATAATAAATGTCTTCCTTAGTCAACTTTTGAAGCATGTGTGTGCTGTTTAACTCCTCGTTCTCCAAGTCCAGATTTTGTGTGGAATGCCATTCTGTAGTTACTTTATATGCCTCAACTATCCCCCATGCGTCTTTAGCCATTTTGTTCAGTTTGCGTACTACGCTTGCTTCTGTCATTCCATATATGGTATTCTACCGCCAGAGTCTACCCATCCTCTTTTCAGTCTCCCAGTCGCTTTTGGTACCACTCCAATCACCCCTGCATCTACTCTTTTAGTCGTGTATACACCCAATCAATTTCCTGTGCTCCTTTGAGAGGTCTCTCAGCCTCCCACTACTAACTATTGTATCCCAGAAAACAGCCATCTAATTTTGTTCCACAACTCCCAAACTTTTAACACTAAAACTAAAGAACATCAGTGACTGGACCATATCATATTTGGTTGCCTGGGAAACAAAACTCCTCCATCCAGGCGATGACTTTGCAGCGCAGCGCACTCCTCTCCAGTGAAGAGAGAAGAGCCAAAACTAGCTCTCTTCTTTTTTAGCCCTTCTCCCGTACAGAAACTGAGGACAGGAGTGAATACCTCTCTCCCCCCTCCCCCCCCCCCCCCCCCGACAAGCCTTCTGACTCTGAAAAGAACATCTCAACACACTAACGATATAGCCTATCCTAAAACGAACATATAATCATATCGAATAGCGTGTTAATATCCTCCACTATACACGAAAAATATTCCGAAATCACACGATCACAACACCACGTCAGTTACTTCCTTGGCCTCAGTGCATGCCGAGTATGAGGTATCTCAACATCTCTCTCCTGTTGCACATAATTCCACTTTCTCCTCTCGTCCTTTTTCCTCGCCTTCGCTAACACGTCTCATGGAACTGCCTCTGGTGCTCCCCTGTATGGCCTTAGACGCCCAACATGCACGATCGTTGTCGTCAGCCACTACAGCTTTACATTTATTGGTGATGTAGTTTCAGTTGGTACCATGTTACAAACTTATTCGTTTTTCGCTCTGGGGTATAAGTGTTTGAGAGCATAACCCGCTGATCTTCTCTATAATGAGCAAATGTTCTCACTCGCTTGACTGCCTCTTCCTGCTTCTCCAATGCCTTAGTATTTAGTTGTTGTACCTTTTTCCACACTTCCATTACGTCCT
Organism: Schistocerca americana; assembly: GCF_021461395.2. NCBI lineage: Eukaryota > Metazoa > Arthropoda > Insecta > Orthoptera > Acrididae > Schistocerca > Schistocerca americana. The sequence continues at coordinate 221,134,221 of NC_060124.1, forward strand.
TGGAAATTCCCAGACTGTCTCTCCTTTCCTGCCTCCTTTCTGGCTAATCATGTCGAACGGCTACAGTATCTTCTTCCATACACGACCTCGAACGATGACAAACCTGTGCAACTGTGTACTTTAGAGTTGAATGCATGCATTATGAATGATAGATTGGTGTACCAATCTGAATGTTGAGCAGTCACATAATAACTAAGCATCTTTCCAGTTGTCCAATGAACTCGTTCCGTCCTCCCATTAGCTTATGGATGAAGCAGACTATTTATCAGTTTTCTTTTACTTATAGTAACCGACACAACTCATTCATCATATCTGACATGACGTTCGTCCCCTAGTCTGTAATTTTTTTCTCTTGTACCCCGAATTTGAGTATCCATGTGGCTATGTTTGCCTGCTGGCCCAGCATTGGAAGTTGCACCACAGACTTCATTAGCCTGCATGACTGGGTTTACCTCTTGGTCCAGCATTGGCAGCATCTCTATGTAACGAGAAAAATAGTCTATTATGATCAGCACAAAACGATTACTGCTAGTGTTTGGTTGAATGGGCCAAACACGTATACCCTAATGCAACTAAATGGTTGCATTCGTTCTGGCAGCATCTGTAACAGTACCTGGTTCCAATTAAATTCGCCTGATGTGTACAGTGTGCACTTTCTGACTAATGGTCAACACTATTTTTTCTTCCGTTCCACCAGTTCTTTTACGTCACTCGTGACTCATCGGTCTGCATCGCCTTTGGCCTGATGAGAGGGGATCATGTATTTCACGTAATACTTGCAGCTTCAGCTAGACTGGCACCAGCACTTGGGGTACTAGTATCGTTTCTTTAGATAACAATCTCTAATGCAACCTAAATCTCTTTTGCTTGCCATATTATCTACACCCTTCATTGGTGCTCTGTGTTGCTTGCCGTTCCCCGAGGTCCGAACCAATTGTTTGAATTGTTGCGGGCTTCCTGCTCAGTCGGTCTTCATTACTATGTTTCTTCCCAGTTCTGTGCTCTGCCGTGTACACAGATTGACTTAGGTTCAATGTACACCTCGTCAATCTACCGGAAAGGTCCTTCAAACTAAGTAAGCACATAAAAACAGCATGGTCCATTACTAGCTTGAATTTTCTACAGTACAGGTAACGCCGGAAGTATGTTAATCCGTACACCAGGCTAAACATCTCTCTCTCCATTTCGAAGTAATTCCTTTCTGTTCTGTTCAGCTGTCCTGACACAAAGGCAACAGGGTGTTTCTGACACCCTAATGCCTGACTAAAAACACAACCAAAAGAGTATGATTCGACGCATCACATGACAATATCAACTCCTTTGAAAATCTGGAAACATCAATACCAGACTCGACATTAACACCTATTTAATTCAACATATTCTCCCTGATACTCCTTCGACCATACAAACTTATCACTTTTCGTCAACAGTTGTGTAACTTATTTCGTGATATTTGCAAACCCCTTCACAAGTTTCCTTAAATAATTCGTGAGAACCAGAAAGGATTGCAACTCCTTGTTTGTTACATAGGAAATGTAGACATTAGCTGACACTGGGCACTCAAAACTGTAGATATGTGCCGGATTGGGACTCGAACCAGGATTTTTCCATTCCTTGCGAACTGTCGCCTTCACCGCCTCGGACAGTAGACACAGTCCTTGGTTCAAATGGCTCCAAGCACTATGGGACTTAACATTTGAGGTTATCAGTCCCCTAGACTTAGACCTACGTAAAGCTAACTAACCTAAGGTCGTCACACACATCCATGCTCGAGGCAGGATTCGAACCTGCGACCGTAGCAGCATCGCGGTTCCAGACTGAAGTGCCTAGAACCACTCGGCCACAACGACCGGTCACAGTCTTTGACCGACGCAAATTCCCAACCTTTTTGTCATGTCAGAAATAATAGATACTACTTTTGGTCATGCAGCCACACTTGACAAAAGTCATGTGATATCTCCAAATATCGTGCTGGACCTCCTGTTACCCAGCGTAGTGCAGCAATTCGGCGTGAAGTGGACTCAATTTGTCGTTGGAAGTACACTGCAGAAATAGTGAATCATATTGCCTCTAAAGCTGTCCATAATTGCGAAAGTGTTGCCGACGCTGGATTTTGTGCACAAACTGACCTCTCGATTATATCCCACAAATGTTCGATGGAATTCATGTTGAGCGAGCTGAGTGGCCACATCATTCTCTAAAGTTGTCAATGACGTTTTTCAAAGCAACTGTGAATAATTGTGGCCTGGTGACATAATTGTTTGGGAACATGAGGTCCACGTTCAAATGTTGTCTAAGTGGACAAACGTAACCATTTCCAGTAAATGATCTGTTTAGTTGGACCAGAAGACCCAGTGCATTCCATTCAACACAGCCCACACCATTATGGAGCCAGCACCAGCTTACACAGTCCTTAGCGATAACTTGGGCCCGTGACTTCGTGGAGTTTGCGCCACACCCTGACTCCATCATCAGCTCTTTCCAACTAAAATCGGGACTCAACTGACCAAGCACCGGCTTTGTAGTCGTCTAGGATCCAATCCATATGGACATGAACCAAGGTGAGGCGCTGCAGGCGATGTAGCCCTGTTAGCAAAGGCAGTCGCGTCGTTAGGCTGCTGCCATACGCACTAACGCAAATTTCATAGCACTGCGCTGACGGATACGTTCGTCGTACGTCTCACATTGGTTTCTGTGATTATTACACTCAGTGTTGCTTGTTTATTAGCACCGACATTTCTACCCAAAGGCCGCTGCTCTCGGTCATCTACAACTACTTTATCTACCTTTAATTCAGCCACCTGATGCACCAACGACTCTATAGCCTTTTCAGTGCTGACACCTCGAGTCTCCGATTTTGCCATTGCTTCTTCCATAGTCATCTTTACGACGCCGAATCAATACTTTAAAACAACACGAAACAATAATCTACTTATAATCCAAGTAGGAGAGATAGTCGTGGATCACTCTACCACCCTACTTCTACTCTCTAATCATGATCTACCTGGACTCTCTACACTGCTGGCCGTGTACCCAAAACGATTTACACGGGAAATCAGCATTTGCTAGAGATTCGGCGCAGGAGATAGTATATCCAAGCAAACTGCACTGCGTAAAACGCAGAAGTATTAACTACTGAACTCCAGGATACCCCGTAAACTTTCGTAAGTCCACTGCTTCTTCTAGTTTCGTAAACGTAGCCCTTGTATAATCAAGCCCCCTAAACTTCGAACCCATGACTATCACCATACGATAAGGACAATAGCCTCAATCACCTCCAATTATGACACTGTTAGCTCTGCCTAAGACATTGTGCTGCAGGGGTAGCACACCCTCCACTGCCGAATGTGGTGACATTCGCACTCTTGAACTACTTTCAAATGTGACGTGGAGAATCTTGGGCTGGTGGCCCCAGACATCAATACATGACGAACGGGGCAAGGAGGCTATAAAAAGCGGATTACCACTGGCAAAATGGGTATTCGTGGCCAAGAGAAGTCTACTAATATCAAACACAGGCCTTGAGGAAGAAATTTCTGAGACTGTACGTTTCGAGCTCACCATTGTATGGTAGTGAAACATGGACTGTGACAAAATCGGAACCGAAGAGAATAGAAGTATTTGAGATGTGATGCTACAGAAGAATGTGGAAAATTAGATGGATTGCAAAGTCAGGGAATGAGAAGGTCTTCTACATAATCCGCGAAGAAAGGAATATATGTAAAACACTGACAAGAAGGAGGGACAGGATCGTAGGACATCTCTTAAGACATCACAGAATAACTTCCATGGTACTAGATGGAGCTGTAAGGGGTAAAAATTGTAGAGGAAGACAGAGATTGGAATACATCTAGCAGATAACTGAAGATGGAGACTCGTAGATTGCCAGTGCTTTTCTAAGGTGAAGAGGTTACCACAGGAGAAGCATTCGTGGTGAGCCGCATCAATCCAGGCAGAAGACTAAAGATTCAAAAAATAAGAACTTGTGGTGTGGCAATCGCATCTCTCTCTTTTGTTCCTGGCCAGCGCTGTCCTGATTGCTGAGCCAGCTCCCTGAATTGCTGACTGCAGGCCCGTGGTAGCTAGAGAACAAAAGCTCTTATTCAAGAACAAATGGCTGTCATAAATAGATTGAGTAAATAAGTAGAGATTTTTTCACGGGACAGGAAGAGAGTTTTACCACATGCAGTGTGGATGCACCGATACAAAATTTGAAAATTAGTTGGAATACATGGAGGAAGATATTTTGGGTGGGGTTGATGTGCCTCAGCACTCAAATGTGAGGAGATTTACAACTGAATATGATTTGGTAGTCCTTACTGCGGAAGGAAAAGCTTGTTGCATTAGAAGAGAGGCTAAAATTATGGATGAGCAAAGTAAATCATTTCAGGGGGACTTAAGTGCTTTAGGAGAAGGTTATGTCAAAGATATGGCACAATTGTAAGAGAGGTTGAAAACTATCCGAAGTCTAGAGATCGTAATCCAAATACAGCAGCAGGTAGCAAGGTGTACTACAACGCTACAGCGTCTTGAGCAAGAGGCTGAATAATTAAAGGGCAGTTGCAGAGAGGAGCTCTCATTGAAAAGAGAAGAGGTGAAGAATGTTGATGAAATACTGTTGTAGCCCAGTTATCTGTTAATGTTCAATGACTTTCAGATGGCACAATGCCAGTAGTGTTGCTGATTCGGAAAAAGTAAGGTGACAGTTGAGATTTAATCAAGGGATAGTGAAAATTAACAAGAGAAAGACAGAGTTAAGTCAACAATTACAGCAGATGTGTTTCTAAAATTGACATGAAGTAGGAGAAGGCGTGACCAGATGTCACTGGTGTAGTAAAAGTTATATTCTGAGAAAGAAGTTCATTTCGGTCACAGAGATGAGTCGGAGCCTTAACATCACTAAGAGAGTACATGGATTCGTTGGAGTAGAGGACTGCTGGGTGTTGTAAGACTGATCTTGAATATTTTCAGTGCCTACTTCGAGAGCAAGGCAATGCGTATGAAGGCATTCAAAGTGGAAGGGATAATCAATTTATGTATCCTGATCCCAGGCAACTGAGATATAGGAACTATGATTGTGGGCAACATAATTCACACAGGGATAAGCATGGCGATGACAGAGCTGTGGTGAGGATTTTCCTCGTAGAAGTGAAAGCTGTAATTTCAGGCGAGAAAGGAGTAGTTGTAATTTTAGGAAAACTGGGCACGTTACTGGTGATAGAGGTAATGGTGACAACAGCAGATGGGATGGTAGAGATTCAGATCCACAAATCGTTGAGGTGCGATCAGCTGATCGACGATGCACACAGAGAGTCCACCGTTAAGAGAATAGTAGTTGCTATTGGCAGCCAATATATATAATATAGGAAAAGTAAAGGAGAGTGCTGAACATCTGAACATGTTGGATTTTGAAGATGCAAGGGAATCACTACTTCATAGGAAGCAGGAAGGCATTAATTCATTCGAGAGTTCAATACTGAGGACAGTTTGAACTGAGTTGCTTTATCATGTGTTGAACAAGTCAGCTTTTCAGAGGTGGCATACTCTTCTTTGCAATGGACCAGGTGAAAGAAGTAATTATTCATAAAAGTGTTAAAGTGAAGAGACAAGTAGGTATTGAATATCTGGTTAGGAAAAATACTTCACGCCATTGTCATTAAGTTTCTGTCTTTTGAGATGAAGCCCACTGAGAATGAGAGTAGTTTTCATGTAGTTCTAGAAGATTTCCTACGAGATGTTTGCCCTTTGTAGGAGATACAGAATAATCTTATATTTATTGAGGAGGTAAATAAAGTAATAAATGAAGATTTGTTCAGTATCACGAATATCAATATTTAGTATTTCTGGAGCACCATGGGATGATCAGAGGATTTTCTTATCATCCCAAAGTCAAGGACCATAGGCAGCTTTTTATCAATCCACAACCTATACCACAGGTTTACAAAAGAGTAGGAGCAGACACAGAGAAAATACTACAAAAGGAGTCACTGAGCTCACTGTTAATTCATACAAAGATCAGTTGTTATTTCTTCCGAAAAAATGAGTTGGCGTTAGGCTGTTGTTAGATTCAGAATTTATAAAGACGATTGTTCTACATGGGACTGAAGGGCCTTCAATGTCAGATGAGCTTTCACAGATATCTCGTCCTATGATTAGAGGGTATATTGAGTTACATCCCCCAAGTTGTAAATAATCATTATTGTTATTTTGTGGATCTTGTTATCAATTCTGCAAGTCCCCTTTCAGACTGAATGTAAATTCAGGTGCGTTCATCAGAGCTTTCAACAGTATTTTGCCTGCTGATTTCAAAAACTGGTGATGTTCTTATTACTGAAAATATTTGTACAGAGTACAGTGAAATGTCAGACAAATTGTTGGGTGTGTTTAAAGATTTTGTTATGACTAGTAATTTAGGTAAATACGAGCTCGATAGGAGACAAATAAAACTCAACTTGATCCACAGAAGATTTAGGTGATCTAGACTTCCATATTTTCGCAACAAGAAAACAAATTTTTCATTTTTGACTTGCCAAATTTTTATAAACGATTTATGAACTAAAATAAATAAATGTCATGTGACTAGGGCCTCCCGTCGGGTAGACCGTTCGCCGGGTGCAAGTATTTCAATTTGACACCACTTTGGCGTCTTGCGCGTCGATGGGGATGAAATGATGATGATGAGGACAACACAACACCCGGTCCCTGAGCAGAGAAAATCTCCGACCCAGCTGGGAATGGAATCCGGGCCTTTACGATTGACAGTCTGTCGCGCTGACCACTCAGCTACCGGGGGCGGACATTTATGAACTTAAATATGTTATACATTAACGAGTAAGTAAAATACTCTATGGGTTTAGGATTCCGAGGCTCCAGCTGAAGTCCAAGGTGTGAAACAGCTTTTTCTTTAGGTTCCTCTAGTGTCACATTATGATATGTCTCTGTTGTAGAGCTGATATTGGAGCAGAGCTCTGTAACGAAGTTGAAGTTCACGGTATTCTGAGGCATGTAACTATTGATTCTGGGAGCTGAGTGCTCACCAAATAAGGACGTTACTATTCCATTCCTAATCTGAAAGCTTTATCTGTTGTTTGGGGACTTCACAAATGTTGTTACTGTTAGTTTCGTTGGGTGGTCAAGATCTATACAAACCATTGAGCTCTAGAATGATGAGTGCAGGTAATCATGGACGTTTAGCCAAATGGGTGCTGTCTTTACTAGGATTTGATTTCACTTAGTTAAGTTCTTTGTAAACACAATATCATTGCTGAAACTGTTTAGAGATCACCTCTAGGGTTGAATAAGGGGCCTGAGGAGGACCAGAACGAGAATAATTTCATTAGCTTGAATTTGAAATATGTTGCCTCAGAGAATTTGATCACATGTTTGCTTGGGGGTTTGGCAAGGAACAGGATTAGTGATTTTAATGCCTCCATTATGTAGTTAAATGGTATTGGTATTTTCTTTAGCAGAACATGTATTAATCGTTCACATTAGGATGTACGTATACCACTGTAAGTGATTAAGGAGCTAATTTGGCATACTCACTTGAGCTATTCGCACTTTGGACCAAGCTGATATTATCACAAGCTTCTTCATAATGCATATTACATCACAAGCTCCGGAACACATGTTACATCGATAACAGGGAGAAAAGAATGGACAATTAGGATTTAACGTCCCATCGACATCAGATGGCGAAAAGAATCCGTATAACATTAGCTTCATCCAGACCTTGTCAGAGGGTGAAGCCACTAATTTTGTCACAGCAGGCTCCATTTTTTAAAATCACGCCTAAGTTAAAGAACTTACTTCTATATATTTTTTGGCCCCCTGGGTTTTTTGTATGTATTTGCGGCAGTAGAATTGACATCAAGATATGTACCCCTCAAACGACTGAGGAGAACTCATGCTTTAGCTTAACATTTTCTAACCACAGTTACTCTTAATGAAAAGCTAATCTCGAACAGTGGTCTGCAGTTTAGGTCACAGATTTTGCAATGGGTACTGCAGCGAAGAAGAATATGTTTCACGTTTTGTCCTCTCCCACTTCAAATCGATAATAACGGCGTAGAGAAAAGCTTAGTAAGTCATGTCATTTCTTTTGTCATCGTTGTCATGTAGCTTTAGATACATTCATTCAATAGTTTGAACAAATTATAAAAGAACTACCTAACGTGTACAGCTCATTACAGCATGACCTAATCTTGAAAAACCAACTTCCACCGCATAAAATTAGGAAAATTGTTCAACTGGCGACCTTACCAAAATTTCAGAACAGTGATGTGGTAAAATTGCCTTTGAGTAACATTCAGGGCGCTGATGAGAAGCATCAGAGGAGTGATAAGCGTAAGAGGACAGCGAAGTCAATCACAGTGGTGAAAAAGATGCTGGCGAAATCCCGTAAGTTGCGTAGTAGGAGACATTCACTAATTCAAGTTCTTTCAAGTCTACATGAAATAAGGAGTCCAATCATCGCGTTCTTCCCGGTATAGTATCGTTTTTCCCAGTCTCTTTTTTTTGGGGGGGGGGGGGGCGGGTCAAGCGTCCCACGTTTTGTGATTCCACTTGGGTAAAATATTTTACGATACCATATTTTTTGTTTGCAATTTACTGCGCAGTTTATACGACAGGAAGCGACACTCGTAAACTCCACAATCTTTATTAATTTACTCTTAATGTTTGGCACTGTTGGTAGCATCGATGCATTTTAAGTTGCATTTTCAACTGGTTTAAATGGTAAGGATTAGCATTCCTGTTGTGGTAAACAGTCTGAAGACGTTATAATGGATACATAATAATTTGAAATCCCTGCTGTCACTGTTTCATTATGCCAAAACGGAAGTGTAATTTTCAAAGCAATATGAAAAAGGAGTTATTTGATCACTAGTAGTGAAGGAAGTGTAAAATGTATGTTGTACAAATCAAACTTTAATTTGGTCATAGTGGAATTTGTGACATTGTTAATCACGTTAAGATAGAAAAACATGTCAGGTGTCCTCACACTAAAAGTGTAAATAAAACTAAGAGTGACTACTGCATTAACTAAAAAACAATAACTGAAATGGAAAGGCAATTGGCAGCACAAGAAGCTACATTTACATACCACAGCACAACGCATAACCTTAGTTGTTACAAGATTTTTCAGTCCTAAATTCATATGTGCACATGCAGATTGTAATATAGTCGTTTCAGATGTTGTTTCAGTGTATGCAGTTCAGAGGGTTCTAAATGAACTGAAAAGTTCTTGACTAATATCTATATTGACTGACACATTGAATCATCTCAATTTCCTCTCCTCATCAGGCATTTTCACTCTCAAAATAGTGTAATTGGTTGATTTATCTGAAGAACAGAGTTACTGAAGAGTTATGTGCTGGAGATTTTAAGGAAATTTGAACTTGAAGGAAGGTCAGTGAATTTTCTGCTCACATCACCTAATTTGATGTTAAAGACAGGAGAGGCAAAAAAGCCATTTGTTCTGTAAACTGGTTGCCCATCACATGTGTTGCACAGTCCTGGGTCATATTCTATCGAAAGTCATTCTGTAGGTTTTCTGGAACTGAATATAAAACTGAATTTGGACACAGCAGAATAAGAGGGCTATCCTCACTAAAAACAGTAGAAAGATTTGTGTAGATATATCCTGCTCTGAAATATCATTTCATTTCCTTTGATGAGTGTCCTGTTATCCTTAAACGATTCTTCGAAAACTTTTTGTCTGTTGGTCCTATATTTTATAGTTAGACAGCTATAATCTACATCCACAACAATTAAATATGTTGGGAAGCATGGAACTGTATGAATAAAAAATTAGTGGCCAAATTACAATAAATAAACTCTGCACATGTTCAACTAAGAACGCCAGAAGAACAGGGGATACTATTGTAGAAGAATTTTATAGTTGTGCTGACACCCTCTATGACTCTTGTACTGAATATATTTATGAATGATGCTTATCATTTCTCACATCTTTTAAAGCATTTGATCTGCCAGTCTTTGAAAAGGAGCAGCTACAGTGCAAGTACATTCCAGACTGTTGCACTTTTGTTAAGAGTATTGTACCAAGATTTTCTGTTGGGGAAGACAAACTCTTTGATAAATTCCCATTGCCATAAAAATGAATTAGGAGCAATAAAAGTGTTCATGAAAAGTGGAGTAAAACAACTGGCTATTTCAATAGTAAAAATATTAACAAAAATAACAAGATTCTATTGGTAGAACATTGTCTCGCAATTATTGGGAGAAAGCTGCAGTACAACATGTGTTTCCTTTGGTGTAATCTCTGAGATTAGATGAAGAAAACTCAGTGGAAGCTGAAATAGTGAAGGCTTTGCTCATTGTCAAAACACACTTTAATGGGGTATAATGTGCTTACATTTGTGACAAAATATCAAAAAGAAGTGGATTACTTGATAAAATACATAGAAGTGAAATATATAGTGACTGTACAGTAGAATATTTACGAAGATTCATTTGGGATCATCTAAGTGTATGATACAAAGGTAAACTTCTGTGTCCAGTAAATCTTGTTATATAGTAACTTACATTCCTATCGTTTCCTAATTTACACAAATTTTCTTTAAATATTTTTAAAATTTTCCTTTTTTTAATGCAAATGATATGGACACTGTAATGTAGGAGCACTTCAGCGAGTGGGGCTTCACAATACTATAGAAGTGGTGACACTCAGAATGAAGGGACATACAAAAGTGCATCATGTATCCATCGTGAAGCCTTTTCATGAATTAAGGTGGTAAATGTTTAATGACACAATCTGAGAAATGGTCGATGTAAATTGGGATATCTGTCTAATTTTTATTTTTCACTGATATGCATATGACTTCAAATCAGTTACAGCTTGAAATACGTTGGTTCAATATGTCATTTTTTAGTGAATGTTGAATGATGACTGAATGAAGCATAGAGCCATGATGGACAAAGACACTATGGTAGAGCTGACGATAATTTGTTAAGCAGAGGATCAAGTGAACAGTTTGAAATGGATGCGTACCAAAAGTGAAACAGTAAACGGTACGAAACGTGTCAGTTTAGCGTGACAGTTCACTCATTAATGCAGTTTGATACCTATGTTTAACGATGTGGTATCTTGTGCATAATAGAATTAACCTCATTTAGGTACATATGCATTTGATTGTTGTGCAGTAATTTCAATGTACAGTACTTTACTTGTGAAATAATCTTATTTGAGCCCAGGAAATATTCCATAAATTTTGTTATCAGTTCGCAATACTAATTAAATTCACTGGTCTAAGCGTTCTATATAAGAGGGAATTTTCAATTCAAAGCATATTTTGAATTAACTGTTATTAGTAATCTGTCTTCAAAACCTCTCAGGGAGCTTCCAACTCCAAATATTTTCAGAGACCCAAAATTTCAATCTATATTATGCGTTGTTTCTTATTTTCAGGAAAACGTTTCCTGCTATTGTTAATCTGTTTTTGTATGCACCCTACTTCAGTCACCAGTACTTATTTTTCTGCCCAAATAGCAAAAGTTACCTATTTGTAGAGTGCCATATTCTAACCTAATTTCCTCGGTATCGCCTGACTTATTTCCACTAGAGTCCATTTTCTTTTCTATATTTTTGCTAATTTTCGTCTTATAATCTCTTTCCAAGACCATATCAAATCCGTTCAGATGATCTCCCAAGGCATGTGGCACCTGTGATAAAATTTTATAATAATCACCATAACCTAAAATTTTATTTACTTTTCCAATTTTTAATTAACTTCCCATATTTCTATTTGCATTCCTTTACGCTTGTCCAAAACACAAATTAAATAACATTGGAAAAAGGCAGCAACACTGTCTCACTCCATTCTCGACAACTGCTGCCCTTGCATAACCTTCGACTAGTGACTGCTTTCTGTACGTGTTGTAGATAACATTTAATCTTAATAACTTCAAAGAGTGTGTATCAGTCAGCCGGCTGCTGTGGCTGAGCGGTTCTAGGGGCTTCCGTCCGGAGCCGCGCTGCTGCTACAGTCGCAGGTTCGAATCCTGCCTTGGGCATGGATGTGTGTGATGTCCTTAGGTTAGTTACGTTTAAGTAATTCTACGTGTAGGGGACTGATGACCTCAGATGTGAAGCTCCATAGTGCTTAGAGCTATTTGAACCATTTTTTATATCAGTCAACACAGTCGAAAAAGCTTTCTCTTTATCTATAAATGCTGTAACCGTAGGTTTGGCTATCACCACTTGCCCCGTTAGGAATTGGGATCATTATAATCTGTAAATCTGAAGGTATTTCGCACTTCTCATATATCTTTCAGAACAGATGGAGTAGTTTTATCATGGTCGTTTCTTCCTAGAATCCTAATAACTCTGAGAGGAAATTGTCTTATCCACGTGCCGTGTTTCAATATATGGCTTTTAACGCCAGAATCATATCTCTCATCACAGCTTCATTTAGTTCCTCTCTCCTTTACATAACATTGTCTATAAGTTTCTTTGTGTTCACTCCACTTTTCAGTGTCCTCTTCTTTGCTTAACACTAATTTGCCTCCTGAGCTCTTGATATTCACACAACTAGTACTTTTTTCTCCAAAGTGTACTTCAAGTTTCCTTAAGTTAATCTATATTTCCCATGCTCAATGCTTAATATCTTCTTTGAAACACTCAATAATAGTTCTTTCAATCTAATCACGTCCCATATACTTAATTTCTTAGTTTTCGGAAATTTCTTCAACTTTAATCTGCAGTAGGTAACCAGTAAATTATGGGTATAATCCTCATCCACTCTTGGAAATTTTTGCAGTTTCAAATCCATTTAAGACTGTCCGTTATCTCTAGGTCTCGACCACATCACAATCTTCGTTCTTAAAGCAAGTTTTCACAATAATTGAACTTTTGTCTACACAAAATTTTACTATGCAGTTTCCTCTTTCATTTCATTACCACTGTCCATGTTCTGTTACAAATATTTCTTCTGTTCCTTTTCGTACTATCGAATTAGCCTCGCTCACATTAGCAGCATATCGATACATCATACATTAGTAGCCATAACGACTATGTGCGGTAAGCTGCCAGATTTGTTTCATATATACTCGTGTGATTCGAATGCACCTATTCCAATACGTCCACGTTAATTGGAACTAATTTCTGGTATAGCATATCCCACATTCCTATTATAGAGTAGCAAATAAGGAACTAATGGCCTTAAGCTACATTCTCATTAGGAGACACGACTCAGCCCGTGAATTGCGCCTCAGCATCAGATGTTAGTGGTGTTATTAATGCAAATAGCCGTAGATGTGCGAGTCTCTTTTGAATCCATGAAAGTTTTTGTTCTTACTCATATCAACACTAACTGAAAACCGGACATAGTCGTTTCTGTTTGCAGGGCACTCTTCAACAATAACCGCCACGTCCTGGAAGTTACATGGAAGCGCTGTAATTACGAATTCTTACGTTCCTCTTGTAGCTTTATTCTTTTCTTCTGCAACTAGATTAAATTTTTATCTTCTTTGCTTATCTATTCTTTGCTTGTATAAAGTATTGAAACCAGAAAAATTTACAGCAGATTTACTTTGTTTCATGTTATATTGCAATGAATTATGTTACTTTCCTGAATGTGATTATAAGACGTAATCTTATTAGAACAACTCTCCATCTTTTATATCATTTATTCCTTGTGGTCCAGGAGGCTTTTGTTAATTAGCACATCCACGTTTCCACTACATCTAGAATGCAGTCTCTCCTTCCATCAGTTCGTAAATCGCTCACTGCTCTAGTTTATCGTTGTTGTAGTCCATCGAGTCATCTGTGTCGCTTATTTACTTCTGTTCTTCGTCAAATTGCTCATCTCTGTCGATCTGTTACATTTAACATTCTCTGTTATGGTACGAACAAATCTTTACGTTTTCCTCAAGACATACTGAGGTGTCGAATGTTCTGTTTTCTATTTTTGGCACTTCACAGCCTCGCAATAATGAAACCGACCATTGGTACGTGGCCTGATCGTCTCGAATAGAACGAAAAACATCGCTGAGTTGAAGCGTTCATCTGACAGACGAATCACCACCACTGTCAACATTCACTCAATCACGCTGGGGAGAGGTTTGGGGCAGGGCGCTATCCATATCAGCTTCATTCCGTCTCCTGGCTAAGTATTGGATGTGGACATTCTGGATTTATCGATAACACAGTTCTCCGGCAAGTGTATATCATAGACTGTACTACACTTACATTTGGCAAGCAAAAATAAATACAAGATTACTAAAAAGTCTAGATCATTAAAACCAACTCTTTTGGAAAGGCTACTAAAAGTAGATGGTAAGAAATACATTCTTTACAATGTAGCGCTACTCAGACAATACAAATCATTAGTTCATCAAAAAAAAATTAGTTGGGGAAATAATAATAACAATGAAACATCGTGGCAGATCAAAACTGTGTACCAGACTGACATTAGAACTAGGGAAATTTGCTTCTCGAGGACAACTGCTCTATCGAATTTCTTGTGTGTATTTTTTTTTTCAATTATTATTTTTGTTATGGTAGGAGGTGTATGAAGTGGTAAGGTGCCAGGCAGCATTAACTGAGATATGTTATATTAAAAACAAGATTTATCAACAAGAAATTCATACCCAATATTTACAATAAACACGTTGCCCAACGTCTTTTCTTCTTCTATTTTTTTAAAAAAAGAAAAGGTAACCGTTACAATACCATTGATTCAATATTAGCCCCGTCCAATACTGATGGCAAATAGCGGTGATATAAAGTTGCTAAATTTAAGCTCGAGACACTTACAGCTGCTTGATATTAAAATTTAAATCACCAAACGTATCTTAAAAATGCATGTAGTAAACCCTTAAACAAAATATATAGTGGTAAATTGACATCAGTTGAAATTTCGAAACAATCTTCAGATAAAATCAATTCAGCAATGGAACATAAAATATACAACAACAATTACAGCGAGATCCCATTCGCGAGTTTTACGCACACCAGTTTCACTCGTCGTACAATTTAAGGTTTACTCAAGTACTGTACAGAGGTACAAGACAATTTAAAAACAAGATTAGACGCAGAGCGCCTTCGGATAAACGGCAAATAAGGACAAGCGAACTGTTCAATTACAAAAGGTGATTACTCAGAGATTGATCTGCTGCGGTAGAATTCATCCATGAATACCTCAGTGGGTTTGGAGTGCCGTAAGCTTGCCATAACATTTTCTTTTACACATCAGTCCAGCTTACAACTTCAATCCTGTGTTCATTTAATACACACATCATTAAATTGATATGATAAAACCTGAAACATACATCAGTTAATACCGGTCCCATACATACACACCACAAAAATGCCGTACACAAGGGAAGACTCAATGACAACCTTTACAACATGAACAGATAAAATAAACGGATCATCAGCTATTGAACAGTAGAACTACCCAGCTTTGCATGGAGTGAACAAATGCAACCAGGATGCAGCGACAGCGTAGTGAAGGCTGGACAGACATTCCAGCTTTGTTTTGAACGACGATCTCTTCTGGACAACGGATACATGTTTCGAAAGCGTAGACACCGTTCAGTGCCAACACGCCTACGAACAGCAGTGACCAGCGAACACTTGATGCCGGAAGAGGTGGTTCTTTTCCAGCAGACTGCCCGCAACCCCAACGAGGCCGCACTGTCACTCCAGGTCCAGTGTAGACGTTTTCCGACACAAACACGGGTCTGTTCCCAGCAGCGGCCCGGCTCGCCACCTTCCTTGTGCCACTCAGCCACCCACACCTCCTAACGGTCCACGTTCCCAGGACGAGTTACTCTCTGACAAAGGGACTCTATACCACCACCGACTCCACCAGAGGGGTACAAGGCCAGGAAAATATAAAGTAACGGCACATTTTATCCCCTTTGTCTCTCCAAAATTGCCTTCTACTTCTAGCTTCTCATACTACTTGTTGATAAGGCATAACGTATGATACTCCTCTTCAGCCATGATCCCTCGTCAAAGCGAAAAGCTCCTTTCCAAAGTCCAAACAAGATATTTCCCCCGAAACAGGCAGTACTCCTCTCCCAAAGCAAATGAAAACTCATCTTCTGAGGCAATGAAGATTCCTTTTTCATAAGGAACAAAATCATCTTCTAAAGGCCAGTAAGATTCATCTTCTAAAATAAACGTTCCTCCTCATCTAAAACAAAGCTTGGTCCTCCTCTATAACAAACCGGGCGTTTCTTTTTTGTCTACGACAAGTCTCCTCTTTCATGAATCGGGTCTTTAGCGAGACTGGAATGGCGAGCTACCCAAATACGATTCACGAACCGTTCTCACAGTTATACTTTCGCCAGTATCTCATCTCCTTTCTCCCAAATTCCACAGAAGTTCTCCTACGTAACTTTTCGATCACCTGTCCTGTAAGAAACGATGTTGCGGAGATGGCTTAGTCACAGCCTGGAGAATGTTTCAATCTGGAACCATCCCCCAGGATGTGACTAAGCTATGTCCCCGCGATATAATTTCTTCCAGGGGTGCTAGTCCTACATGTTACGCAGGAGAACTTCTGTGGAACTTGGAAGGAAGGAGATGAGATATTGGCGGGAGTATAACTGTGAGGGCTGGGCGTGAGTTGTGTTTGGGTAGTTCAGTCGGAAGACCACTTGCCCACGAAAGGCAAAGCTTCTGAGTTCGAGCATTGTCCACCACACGGTTCAGCTGATCTGCCGATAAGTTTCACACCAGCACACACTCCTCTACAGAATCAAAAATTCATTCTAGAATAAGAGTAATAGTAAATTCTCTCTATCGTTGCCCAACAGATTTCCGCAATAACGCTTTTTTCTTTCCTAAAAAGTTTATAACTAAGCTCTACTATGTACAGTGCTAACATCTAACCCTCTTTCCGAGTTTAACATGAAGGGATGACCACAGTCTTTTGGGCAAGCGAATGAGCAAAATGCAAACTAAATTCTTGTCACGGTTTTATTGTCTGCTGACAGCGTATATAATGTTACAACATGATATAGTTTGTGCAGGGTCTGCGTATTGTGGTTTAGTGGTGTTGACGAATGAGTAAATAGTATAGTTATTCAATAAATTTATGTAAGGTAGCATTGCGCACTCAGGATAAACCGAATGAGGTCGCCCTGTTTTAAGCAGACTGGCTTTGTATTCTGGAGGACGAAGGCTCCAATTTCCATCTGGAAGCCTTATTTATACTTTCCTTTGTTTCCTTTATACATACCTATATGGCGACTCTTTTTTAAAAAGCCCCAAGGAAGCGGCGTAGATGACGCTGAGACAAATAATTTAATATAAGACATGAGGGGCTGCAAATGCCGGGAAAGACCCCAAAAGTTGATGACAAATGTTGAATTGAACGTATGACGTCACCACACGACGTACCTCGCCGCACGTGCAGCGACTGGGCTTTTTGGTCCTACCCTTGCCGGTAGGGGGGCACAGCTAGACATCGGTCTGCTAGGCTACGCTCTTTTCGAAAACCTTTTGTAAGTGTGAACTATTGTAAACATAGAAGTTACAAAGTTATTATCCTCGTCGGAACCAAGCAAAAGCTGTTCTAATTTTGTGTTTCTTTTTTCCTTTTGTCCCTTTGAACCGTGGATTTAATCTTCAAAGAATATTCTTAAAATTTTATTTTATTTACTAGCGATTCATCAAGAACATTAAAACATTTAATCACAGTGTGTGAGCGTGGAAGTAGTTGCCAGGGAGCAACTGATGAAATCATAATCAAATTGCTTTTAACAAATGGGAATTTTATTCCTAAAAGCTTTTTTTTAAGAAACAGATTTAAAATTATATTCAGAAAACACCCTCTAAATATCAAGTTACAATTTATTCAGAGGCAGAAAGAACAAATTTTTGACTGTATGAGCTTTCGGACTGAGAACCTTGCCGCTCCCTTTTGACACGGCCGTAGTCACGACCGCTCACAACAACCTCTGAAAGACTACACTGGCGCAAATCTGCAACACACCAGATTACTTTAAACTAAAAGTTTTAACAATTCCCACAAGCACAGAAACAATGCACCCCGTAGGAGGGATGGAAATGGTACAAAACACTAAAATTAAAATATTAACTTGCCGCCGAACGTGCAACTTGATTTTAACTTCTAAGAAAAGTCTTACGGTGGAAGGGTGGCAGCTTTATATACTAAAATGACCATTTAAATAAAGGCCCATGAAATGCAATCTTATATTAAATTATACAAGGTTGGCCAAACGAGTTAACATGCTCTACAGTACACATATACCGCCTCTCAGGATGATAGGCAAGATCAAAACATATTTCAGGAATTAGGCCGTTACACTCCAAGCAATGAATTCGTTAACAAACCGAATCCGAGAAACATGATAGAGGCAGCTACTAACGTATGGCAGATTGATAGGGAACTACCGAACAACCCGAGCCGCAGGTTGCTCTAACCCGCCCCTACTCCACAAGGGAAAAACGGACCGCCCAATTCATAACCGCGTGACGGCGTGTGAGATCGCTCTCTAAGTTTATATATATTTTTAGGTTTCAGATACATATTTTAACGGTTTTTGTGATAATATTTACTATATAAGTGACTTAGTGGTTTCTTCATTCACCTCTACCTTTCTTGTGTTGTGACCTGATATTTGTGATTCGTATCGAGCAACTTAACCTCTTACCTGTGTTTACATTCCGCGCTGACCAGTTGCAGCTGTAGCAGCGCATCGAAAGCTAAGTACTAATTAATTGTTTGTGTATAGTGGTTTAATTAGGAACTTTAGTAGTCTTCAACCGGCGTTCTTGGTGTTTTCTGGTGAAATAATTTCAGAAGAACTTTTTGGGAACTGTTTTCAGTTTCGTTACTGTGTCATTAGAAGTTTGATTTTCTTTCTGTGTTAGTCTTTTGTTATATTCTCGTTTGTTGTTGATTAATACTGTCAATAATTGTAGTTACCTCCCTTGTAGAGTAAGTTTGTGATTATTGTAGTCAGTTTTTTAACATCTTCTTATTGTAGTAGCGGAACTTAGATAAAGTAGTTTTCTTGTTTCAATAACTCTAAAATTTTACCATGAGTGAGAAGTGTGGGTTTTGCCGTAGGATCGTGAGTAGTGGATTGCGGTGTAAGATTTGTTCGAAGTATTTTCACTGGGGGGAATGCAGTGGGGAAGACAGCGGGAATTCTGGTGAGATCCTCTCCTGGAACTGCAGGTTATGTAGTAAGAGTAAGTTCATAAGGGGCAGGAGCGTGAGATCTGTGCCCGTCAGGTGCAGTTGAAAAACGCACAGGAGGAGGTAGACAAGATGAGGAGGGAGAATCGGTTGGGAAATGGGAGCTGGCTGTTGGCAAGAGATCTGCTACAAGAAGGAGATTTTCAGATAGTTTTACTATTGGTGTTTGCAATAGATATGACCAACTGTCAGAGTCTAGTGGAGAGGAATTTCTAGTAGCTGTAGATGTAGTAAGTATGCAGCACACGTCAGCAGTTACGGTCGCTAGGACAGTTGCAAAGTCGAAGGGAAAGAAGAAGGTTCTCCTGTTTGGTAGTTGTCATGGCAGAGGTGTAGGCCAGCAGTTGCAGAAAGTGTTCGCGAGTGAGTACCAGGTCACCATCATTGTGAAGCCTAATGCAGGACTGGCTCAGGTGACTGTTAACATAGGGGGCTTATGTAGGGATTTTACTAAAGTGGATCAGGTAGTGATTGTGGATGGGGCTGATAATAATGTTGATAGGGATGGGGAGTATGACATGGATGGTGACCTGGAAAAGATAGCCACTCAGACTGGCAACAGGAATGTGCATTTCGTGGAACTGTTTGAGCGTCACGATCGGCCTCAATACAGCCGTCAGGCGTAATAAGATGAGACTTGGGGGTGCGCTGATGACAGAAGGCATGGGTCACATTTCAATGTTGTCGGTGGAGTCCATCAGCAGGACGGGTTTCACTAGACATGGCCTGCACCTCAACAGGTATGGGAAGGGGAGGTTGGCAAAGCTTATAGGTGACAGCATAGGTGGGGGTGGTGGGATCACTCATGGGAAAATTCCTGTAGTAGTGGGTGTTAGAGCTGCACCATTTTCTGATTGAAGTCAGCTCATAGGTATTCCTGCTTAAGGGAAGTCTCTCTAACAAAGAAACCACTTTCGACAAAGCTTAGGTATCCGAGTAATGAGGGAATTAGTATATTTCATCAAAATATACAAGGTATTAGAGATAAAGCTAGTGAACTGCTTATAGATGTTGACTCTGAAATTATTGGTATATCTGAACACTTCTTAAAAAAGGAGATAATTAAGAGGCTTCCTTTACCAGGATACAGGTTGGCTGGCAGCTTTTCAAGGAGCTCTTTGCGGTGTGGGGGAGTAGCCATGTATGTGAAAAACGGCATCCCATTTGAGTCAAATGATGTTTCAAAGTACCGCACTGAAAAGGTGTTTGAATGTTGTGCAGGTGTGGCTAAATTTAGTGGAGCTAAACATCTAACTGTTGTTATTTATAGATCCCCAGACTCCGATTTCACAACATTTTTGCTAAAGCTAGAGGAGGTTCTTCGTTCACTTTGTAGGAAATACAAAAAGTTAGTTATATGTGGTGACTTCAATATTAATTGTATAACTGATTATGCAAGGAAAAGGATGCTGGTAGACCTCCTTAATTCACATAATCTTATGCAAACCGTATTGTTTCCAACGAGAGTACAAGGGAACAGTAGAACAACCATAGAAAACATTTTTGTTCATTCGTCATTACTAGATGGGCATTCTGTTAGCAAAAAGGTGAATAGCCTTTCAAATCATGATGCACAAATTTTAACTCTAAAAGATTTTTGTGCTGCAACACATGTTAAATATAGTTATCAACTGTTTAGGAAAGCTGATCCAGATGCTGTAGAGACCTTTGTAAATCTTATCAAGGAACAAGAGTGACAAGGTGTTTATAGTGCTGATACAGTAGACGATAAATATAATGCTTTTCTCAAGACTTTTCTCGTGCTCTTTGAAAGTTGCTTTCCGTTACAACGTTCAAAACAGGGTACTAGCACAAACAGGCAGCCTGGGTGGCTGACTAGAGGGATAAGAATATCTTGTAGAACAAAGTGGCAATT
The DNA here is from genome assembly GCF_021461395.2 of Schistocerca americana. Classification (NCBI taxonomy): domain Eukaryota; kingdom Metazoa; phylum Arthropoda; class Insecta; order Orthoptera; family Acrididae; genus Schistocerca; species Schistocerca americana. Next base: position 221,155,299 of record NC_060124.1, read on the forward strand.
ATATCAAAACGTTAGAAACAGTCAACATCTAAATGCAGCAGCCCATTACAAACAATATTGTAAGGTGCTTAAAAATGTTTTTAGAAAGGGAAAAAGTATGTGGTATTCAGATAGAATAGCTAAGTCTCAGGATAAAATTAAAACCATATGGTCAGTCGTAAAGGAAGTGGCTGGTCTGCAGAGACATGTCCGTGTAACTGATAAGGCGCATATATGTACAGTATTTAAAAACCACTTTCTGAATATAGCAGGTGAACTAAATAGAAACCTAGTCCCAACAGGGAATCATATAGCGCTCTTAGAAAAAAGTGTTCCGAGACTGTTACCTGAAATGCTCCTCCATGATACTGACAAGAGGGAGATTGAGTTAATAATTAAATCACTAAAGACCAAGAACTTTCATGGATATGACGGGGTATCTAGCAGAGTAGTGAAGTATTGTTCTTAGTACTTAGCCATATCTGTAACTTTTCCTTTAAGAGTGGTCGGTTTCCTGACCGATTAAAGTAATCGGTAGTGAGCCACTTTATAAAAAGGGAGACAGGGATAATGTTGACAATTTTAGACCTATTTCTATGCCATCGGTGTTTGCTAAAGTTATCGAGAAGGTTGGAGCATTTAAATCCACATAATTTGCTGTCAAATGTACAGTTTGGTTTTAGAAATGGTTCAACGACTGAAACTGCTATAATGTCTTTTCTCTGTGAGGTTTTGGACGGATTAAATAAAAGGTTGCGAACGCTAGGTGTTTTCTTTGATTTAATGAGGGCTTTTGACTGTGTTGACCACAAAATATTACTGCAGAAGTTGGACCATTATGGAGTAACGGGAGTAGCTTACAATTGGTTCGCCTCTTACTTTACGAACAGAAAGCAGAAGGTAATTCTCCACAATATTGAGAGTGGTGGTGATGTTCTGTCCCAATGGGGCACTGTTAAGCTGGGCGTTCCCCAAAGGTCAGTGCTGGGTCCACTGCTGTTTCTTACTTATATAAATGATATGCCTTCTAGTATTACAGGTGATTCAAAAATATTTCTGTTTGCTGATGACACCAGCTTGGTAGTGAAGGATCTTGTGTGTAATATTGAAACAGTATCAAGTAATATAGTTCATGAAATAAGTTCGTGGCTTGTGGAAAATAATTTGATGCTAAATCACAGTAAGATTCAGTTTTTACAGTTTCTAACTCACAATTCAACAAGAACCGATATTTTGATCAGACAGAATGGGCATATTATAAGCGAGACGGAACGGTTCATGTTCCTAGGCGTTCGGATAGATAGTAAGCTGTTATGGAAAGTCCATGTTAAGGATCTTGTTCAGAAACTAAATGCTGCTTTATTTACCATTAGAACAGTATCTGAAATAAGTGACATTTCAACACGAAAATTAGTCCACTTCACATATTTTCATACGCTTATGTCGTATGGTATTATTTTTTGGGGTAATTCTTCCGATTGAAAAAGGGTATTTTTGGCTCAAAAACTGTCTGTTCGAGCTATATGTGGTGTAAGTTCGAGAACCTCTTGTCGAGCCCTATTCAATAGTCTGGGAATTCTCACATTGCCCTCACAGTATATATTTTCTTTAATGTCGTTTGTTGTCAGTAATATTAGCTTATTCCCAAGAGTTAGCAGCTTTCACTCAGTTAATATTAGGCAGAAATCAAATCTGCATGTGGAATGCACCTCCTTGAATCTTGTGCAGAAAGGAGTGCAGTATTCTGCTGCATCCATTTTCAATAAGCTACCACAAGAACTCAAAAATTTTAGCAGTAGCCCAAACACTTTTACGTCTAAACTGAACAGTTTCCTTACGGCTCACTCCTTCTATTCTGTCGAGGAGCCCTTGGAAGAGCTGAAAAATTAAGCAAATTCCAGTGTTACATTGTTGATTGTCTTTATTTAAACTTACGACTTGTCGCCTGGATATGTTTCTTATATTTCATTTTATCTGTTTCTACTATCGTGTTGTAATTTCACGTATTGACTCGTTCCATGACCATGGAGATTTCTCCTTTATTTGGTCCCACGAAACAATAAATACATAAATAAAATAACCACCTTCCCGCGAGTGGGCAAACGGAGAAGAATGGTGGGACGACCCCAAAACAAAGCGGCTGGTGACCTCAACAAGATACAAGTAGAATTTAACAAGTAAATGAAACGACATATCACCAATTACTTAACTTCTAATAAACTGCGATTTCTGGAGAAGACCTGGCCCAGCACCCCCAAATCGCTCTCCCGAACTGTCCGCTGCCAGCCGCTTCAACGGACGCAGGAAGGCGCGCCGATCTCCCGTCTCACGGCGTCGCAGGTCGCACCGGCCAGACCGATGTCGTGAGTTGACTCCTGTTGCTCTCGTGTCGACCGCGAAGCCACTATCCCTCGCTATACGGAGCGGCCCACATGCGCCGACACTCAAGGCGGACAATTCATCTTGTGTCTCAGTGCGCGACAGACCAACCGATCGATCCAACCGCCAATGACCGTTGCCTGAGCAACTCTAGCAGACTCGCGGCCTAACGAGCAGACTCAGATGCAGGAACTAAGCCCCTACCGGGCGACCACTCGCTGAGTTCTCTTAGTGGCGGAGTGGAAAGACTCTCATTTACCCGGCTTTAAAGATTGATCCGAACGAAAGACATACTAACACTTTGGACCACAGACACTAACTGCCTAACAAGTGCGGCGAGAGACTGACCCCAGACCGACTCCAGACTCACCCAGACTGACCAACTGGCGAGCTCATAGCGCCCCTTAAATGCATGCGAACAGGCAACCTTTCCCACCAGAGGGAGACACCAAAGCTGCGATTGCCACAGCGGCGCCACCGCCAGAAACAGAGGGCGACTGCTTCACACTACGCGCTGCGGCGCGCTCTTCAAAACTGCAATTTTTACCACGGCTCACTTTTCTTTTTTTTTACCGATTATATTTAGAAACGAACTCGTAGGCCATTTAGTGCTAGCTATGCAAATCCGAAGCTTATACTTATTTCCTAGTACCGCAATACGTTAGTTTCTTGTTTTACTGCACTTTGCAATTATCCAGCGGAGACCCCGAGACCAGTAAATAAAATGAACCTTTCCTCAACATCAACACACAGTTGTCTAGCGCGATGTAGTAAAATGCTGCCTGCGAAACACAAGACACGAACCCTCAACCCCACGCACTAAAGTCGGAGCCACACCGGGGTGAATATTTGCTTAACTTTCGTTGAGATAGTCAGTGCGACAGTCGGATAGGCCCACCGCTAAACGTGCAACGACGTATGTCATCTGATGACGTCACATCATTTGTCATCCACTTACAGGGAATTTCCTGACATTTGCGGCCCCATGTGTCATATATTAAATTACTTCTCTTAATGTCATCTACATCGCTTGGGATTTCTTTTAAATTTTGGTAAGAATATTGACGGAATAAAAACCTTGACATCAACAAGGAGTTGTGCAACATAAGCGAAAATTCGTAGGGGTATTTCTACATCTGAAAGATGATGTCTATAAAAATTTCGCGCCAGTTGGACAATAGTGGCGCTACTAGAAAATCAGGTTTGCCTTAAATTCTCGATGTAACGGTCGTGAGCGTTAATTACCTTTGAGATCGGACGTGGTGCGTAGACGATAATCAAGAATGCCTTTAAGACAACAAACGCCATTATCAACACCTTACTGAGTTTGAACTTAGCGAACTTCAAACACGTCTCAACACTCCTCAGTACTCTAGTATCCAATTTCATCCCACACTGATCCTTCTGTGCGATTTTCTTAAAATTCAGTCTGTTCTTCATCATAACTAAACCATGATATAGGTCTTTATCTGCTCCGCTGTACACCTTCCAATCCAATATCTGATTTTGGAATCTCTGTCTGCCTATAATGTACTATAGCTGGAATCTTCCCGTGTCTCCCGGTCTTTCCCAGGTGTTCCTCCTCTTTTTGTGATTCTTGAAAAGGTTATTCACTGTTGTCATCTGAAATTTATTGCTCTCGAATCTGATGAGAACCATCATATCGCTGAACTGTTTACGGTAGCTCACTCTCTGTCTTTCTGTCCTATTGATATCAGTGGTGTTGGTATTACCCAGTATTCGTCTGACCAGACATCTTATCATCTTCCCATTTTCCTTCACTGTCCAACCCCATATCTAGTTGAGCCTTTGTATTTCCCTTGTCAGCTTGTTCTAGTTTTCCTCCTACATTCAGACTTGTCACAGTCCACTCTCCGACTCGAAGAATGTAAACCCACCTTTTTCTCAGGGTAACTTTCCTTTTTGTTAGCCCCCTCCCAGAGATCCATTTGAGGGATTAATCCAGAATCTTTTGCGAATGGAGAGATCATCTTGACACTTTTTCATTTACAGGCCACATTGCATGTCTTTAATGCAGTTATTTCCATTGCCTTCTCATCCTCATGCCATTTATCATTGCCAATTTTTCCATCTTTTTGGGGCACTTTCCGATCACATGGACAAGAGAGCGCCGTGAACCTCAGCCCTCTCCTCCCCCATGTTTGACAAAGCCGTTGGCAGAATGAGGACGACTTCGCCACTATTGCTGATGATTTTTATTCCAGCCTAAATAACGGGATGGGTTCGAACCAGGTCTTATTATTAGTCTAGACCCTACCCCTTTTTTTCTAGTCATTGCAAACGGGGAGAGGGAGAGGGGAGGTTGAGGGTAAATTGTGTGAGGATCGGAACGCGAGCAATGGCCACAATGTCGCATTCTCTACCTCAGAACTAAGAAGGGTGGAAGGCATAGGATCCCTGATGGTCAAAATGCACCAAGGAAAAGAAGAAAAACTCTTCGACCATGGCTTCCCTAACTTACTCCTCGCCATTACCAGAATGGTCCCTTGTAAGAGACCGCGGCTAACAACCTATCCCAGTCTGGTCAGGCAAGATCTTTAAGTATGTAATTATCTATATAAGAATTATATGTTTTCTGTTGTTCTTAATTAATAACATTGCATACAACATATTCATGTAAACGTAACTACAGATGAATAAAAATACTAAGCTACTTCTTCTACTACCACTACTATTACTTCTACTACTACTATTACCATCACTGAGGCACAGAAACAGGTCCAGGCCGCGCTGTTTTCAGTATACAGTGTTTTTTTGTTACAGTAGACTTTCATGGGAACAGATGCGCGCTTTACTGGGATAGTTGCCCAAACTTGTTGAGCACGCGGTACGAATGACCAGTCGCAACACGGAGCTTAAGCAGTATATACGTACCCGTCCATGGTTAACGAACTGAAATCGCCTGAACATCATATATCCCGTCAGCATCTCAATCTTTCCCTAAAGTGTGGCTTCGCAGTCATATTTCCGTAACCACTGAAGGTGGCGGCTTTGAATTGGAAATCTGTTACCGATATAATTCAGGGTGCAGTGGAACATGAATGACTATCGCTCACTATTTTCCAGAAAGTGTGGATATTGGATACTTATATTTTTTTGTAAGAGATCTTATATCGCGCAGATCTGTCCCCTTCCCGAAATAGTATCAAAAAACTGTGGCCGATGTCTGCTAGTTTATACGGAAAGGCCATATATTAAAAATACGTTAACCGCGCACGGAAGGTTTGTCTCTCTCAGATATCACACGCAATACGTCTGCATTATACATCCGACGAATGGTACTGATTGTTATCTGTGGACTGAATAGTAGTAAAACGTAACAACTCTTCGCTCTCGTACGGCCAGTGAGTCTTCCTTCGGCTGTTGACGTAGGTCGCATTCAATTCAAACTACGTCACGTTAGAGAATATTATATTATTGTGAGCTATATGGGGGATAACATTTTACGGCGGCAAGTTGTCACGACACAATTTCTGCTTGCTGGCGATGAACTGTTAACATTGTGTGTTCGTTGGAAGGTTGTACGGACCAATATGTCTCCCGATTGACGCAACAGAAGTGGCTTCCTATTGGTACAGAGTGATTAATAACTTATTACCTAGTATATAACGACTACATCCATCAGACTTAGGGACACGATTACATGTTTTCGATGTGGCTCCTCGGACACACTTTCGCACAGATTTACCTTCAATGGTCATCTGGCGACGTGTCTCGGGCTGCGGAATTGGTTCAAGTGGCTCTGAGCACTATAGGACTTAACATCTGAGGTCATCAGTCCCCTAGAACTTAGAACTACTTAAACCTAACTAACCTAAGGACATCACACACATCCATGCCCGAGGCAGGACTCGAACCTGCGACCGTAGGGGTCGCGCGGTTCCAGATTAAGGTGCCTAGAACCGCTCGGCCACATCAGCCGGCGGCTGCGGAATTAAATTGCTTTTCTCACCAGAACTACTATCACCCACATTATCCTGCATCCAGATTCTTCCTCCTTTCCGAAGTTGAAGATTAATTCCATGGTGTAGTTAATTGCTCATTTTGTACATTTTGTTGTTGCTAGTGTTTCAGCAGTACATGCTTAGTGCATATTGGGTCCCCTCGCAATTGCCCCGTTATCGGGACTGTTTGGCTAATATACTAAATATCATGTCTACCATGAAGGGTGTTGGTTAACGTAGTCAGCGGGTGTGGCCCTAATCAAACAGAAACGTCGAGGCACCCTGTCCTGGTATATGGCTCTTATCATTTCTCGTTTCTGTTTTTTTCAGGCTGTTTTGTCGATTGTGTTCCCTATTAAATACAGGGAAAAAGCTTTAGGCATGTGTTTTGTCTTTCAGCTGCCTGTTGCTAAAGTTTCAGTTTACCAGAAAAATGAAAGTTACGGAAACGAAGGAAGTAGGTTCGCATGCTAAAGTTTTTTTTTCTTCTTCTCGAATAAAGAAGAATTAAAAATAAGGGGAATGGGAGCAAGCAAATAAGTGTAAAATAAAAAAGGGCACAGCCTATGCCTAGTAAAAGTGTCCAAATTAACAAACTTACACTATAACGGCAGCATTTCTTAGTTTCAAAGAACAATGCATCCGAAACCCACTCTTAACGACACACACTTACTTTTTGTGCATTTTAGTTGCATTTCGGTGAAAACAATACATCCATCCATAAGTGCTTTTAAGGTAAAATGCCTCGACACCAAACACATTACCAAGCTTAATACGTTGTAGGAAAACCGTACCCGTTCAAAACAGCTATCAGTCGTCTAGGAATCGACAAATACATACCCTCTATTGTTTTCAAGGGAAATTGCAATGAAATGAAACCCTTAGCTGCTCACAGGCGTTGACATACGTCAACGGAGACAGATGAAAATGTGTTCCCCGACCGGGACTCGCACCCCGGATCTCCTGCTTACATGGCAGACGCTCTATCCATCTGAGCCACCGAGTACACAGAAGAACAGCGTGACTGCAGGGATTTATCTCTGGCTCGCCTCCGCGAAACCCACATTCTCAACGTATTGTCCCGCACTAAATTCATAGTGCCCCCGCCCATTATACTCATTACTCACGGCGCTTTGCCGATTCCCGTAAGAGTTCGGGCACTGTTTGTGCATCCGTACAGAAGAAGAAGATGGTCAAGTGGCCGGTGAGCCTTAACGTTTTATATATATATATATATATATATATATATATATATATATATATATATATATATATACAAAGATGGTACCTGTTCCTTCGGACATGTCCACAAAGGTTGAATTCAAAATTAGACGTAGTGACTGTAGTGGTCGGGGGAGATGCAACAACCCATCCTGTTCTGACTTAATCAGTCCTGGACGTTACAAGCTGCGTGAACAGTGACCCTGCTTTGCTTGCTGCTTTTGGTGCTGACAGAGTTTACGAATGCGACATTCAGTTCTGCAGTGACCTTTTCATCTGTCATCCTTTTATTTTTCGCCACAATCGTCTTCAATGGCCGTCCATCACGATCACCTGCCAAACAGTTTCGTCTGCCTTGTGACGCAGCAGATGATAATTTTCCACTTTCCCTGTATGCAGTATAAATCTCTGATGTGGTGCCTCTTGCACACCAGCGAATACACTTCACAGAACACTGTACTAAACACGACTGACACTTGCAACGTAGCGAGTATTTTACATGTGTGACGTTGTCAAATATGACGGCGCAACAAGCAGGATTGCCTAGCATTTGTATATACGTCCAAGCATGTATTTTTCGGGGGGTTTCCACACTTTTGTTCGACAGTTCAGACAGTCAGATCTTTAGCGTTCTTTTGCTTTAGACATTTAGTAAATTACAATAATCAGCATTTGATATGCCAGAGATTTATATGCGGTTCTTGTAGGCAATTTGCTACTACATAGTTAACTTCTAGATTATTCTGACTAATTAAAGTTTTAATTTTTTGTCCGTATTTTTGCGTTGTTTTCCCACCGTTTATTTTGGTGTAAAGCAAATGTGGTGGCGTGGTTCAGATTTTAATCGTCTTCTGAATATTCGCTTCATGTTGGCGTGTCCATCACTCAGGTCCTACAGATGTGCGCTGGGAAACATGTGTACTCCAGCATAATTCGAATAATGTCTGCTTGGAAGATCTTTCCGGCTGTACCAGGGTTATGATGGTATTGTGTGCTGGTTGAGACATAGGTGATGAAGTCGCACGTCCCTTCTTTGAATGTGTCTTTTCCAAGGCTACTTTGTTGTACCTAGTCCTTGTGTTCACCTTCAACAACATACGTATGCATCAATGCTGACAAATTAGTAAGTCAACCGTTTTGAAGCCAGTCCTGGTTGCTGCAAACTATTCCACCAACTGATTTTTACCGGTCTACAACAAAGCAGAAGAGTACGCTACGTAATACAGCGATTTTCGGTGCTGGTATTTCGCTGACAAGCAGTTTCTTTTATCTGACAAGCAAAGTATCAAGGCGAACTCAGCTTCCTTTGTGTAGGCTGATTACCGGCTTCGTCACAGCTGCGTGATTACTTGGCAAGCCTCCAGTGTGACGCGGTCTCCTAAATTCACCAACAGTAAGATGCAATTAAAACTTCTGGCGCACTGAACAAAAGCAGAAATATTCTCATTAAACTGTACTTAAATAGTATACAACGGTTTTCCTATAAAGTTTCTCCACTCTAAAGTACGAAGCCAGAGAAAGTTTGCTCACATCTTTCCCGACGTCTTTAGCCGAACTTGTTTCACTTGGATCGCTACATTTCTAAGAGAAATCTAAAGGAATAAGTTAGACATCTTTAGAATTTATAACAGTTCCTAACGGTGTATCCCCGACCCTCACATTGCGTTAGATTGTTGTCTACATGAGAGGGAACACAAAAAGTAATTACTGTTGATGTCATTGGTCATAAAGCGTTTAGAAACCATCCCCATTTATAAGTGAATCAATGGGCTCTCTTCCAAGTTAGTTTGGTATTAATTCCAAACGAATGAAAACATGTTACACATTTCACGGTTAAAAAAGCACTGAAATACCAGTAATTTGTTTGCATATTTGTCCATTTAATAGCAACAAGTACAAACATACAAAAATATTTATTCCACAATATGGAGAGTAATTACTTTTAACATAATAAGTGTGGTGTCTATTTTTGTAACAGAGATAATTTCATGAGACAAGGCGTCTATTTCTGTATTATTTCTGAAACTAATTTCTCTTCAGTTTCGTTCCGGTGTGTTTGAAGACGAGTAAATGTTAACGAAGGAATTGTCGGTTGTAATCGTCGCATGCTTGTGTTGATGTGTACATCCTTCACTGATGTCCAGTCCTACACACAATCTGAGCAGGTTACCGTACAGAGTCACATTGTTTTCATGTGCAGCGTAGGCTACAAATTAACCTTAGTACATGTCTAGAAATGTTGGGAGAAGGAAAAGTAGGGACGTTCCTCCATTCTCATTTAAATTTCTAACCTGTACAAAAATAACAGAGGTGAAATTTCTGCAGTCGATGCGTAGGACTATTCACTAATGTGCTTAGATTTGTAACTCGTATAAAAATAACAGAGGTAAAACTTCCACAGTCAATGCGTAGGACTGTTCACTAACGTGTTTTCACCGTCTGAGTGGGAATCTTCAGGGACGAAGTACTGGCGACGGCTTAGAAAGCTTTCTAGTGGCCAGTGTTCAGCTTATCTGTCATTTCTCTTAAGAGACCTATGGTCTCCAGTGGTTCGTTACATAAAACATGGCTGTTTCTACTGCTGAACATGGCCTCTCTTGTAAATATGGTATCGTCTGTAAAAACGATAGAATCTGGAAACTAGTGGTTTTCTACACATCGATGTAGGAAAATATGACGTACAAAGCAAGGAGGACACAGAAAGCAGACAGAGGCGAAGACTGCATTCCTGGCCAAGAGGTCTACTAGTATCAAACGTAGACTTTAATTTAACCTAGAAATTTCTGAGAATCTACATTTGGAGCACAGAATTGTATGGATTGTGGGAAAACCGGGACAGAAGGAAATCTAACTGTTTGATATGTGGTACTACAAAAGAATGTTGAAAATTTGGTAGATAGTTAAGGTAAGGAATGAGGAGGTTCTCCACAGAATCAGCGAAGAAAGAAACATATGAGAGGCACTGACAATGAGAAGGGACCACATGATAGGACATGGGTTAAAATATCAGGCAAAAACTTCCATTGCAGTAGATGGAGTTGCAGAGAGTAAAAACTATAGGGGACGGAGAGATTAGAACACATTTAATAAATGAGGGCATAAGGAGCAAGTGCAACTCCGAGATGTAGTGGTTGGCAAAAGAGAGGTATACGTGGCGGGGCACATCAAATCCTTAAGAAGACCGATGACTCAAAAAATTAATAAATAAATAAACGACGTCACTCTATGTATTTGTCTGTCTGGCTCTATCATAATCAATTGCTACACAGATGATGTATATTGTAAACTCCAAAGAATATACACTAAGTGAAGTCATGGCACACCTCCTAATGTGTCAGACCTCCTTTTGCCCGGTTTAGTGCAGCAGCTAGACGTGTCAAGGACTAGACAAGTCCCTTGAAGTCGCCTTCTGAAATATTGAGCTATGCTGCCTTTACAGCCGTCCATAATCGCGAAATTGTTGCCGGTGCAGAATTTTGTGCACGAACCGACCTCCCGATTATGTCCCATAAATGTTCGACGGGACTGATGTTGGATGTTCTGGGTAGCCAAATCATTCGCTCTAACTATCCAGAGTGTTGTTCAAAACAATCGCGAATAACTGTGGCCCAGTGACTTGGCTCATTGACAAACCATAAAAATTCCACCGATGTTGGGGAACTTGAAGCCCATGAATGAGTGCAAGTGGTCTCTGGGTAGCCGAACATAACCATTTCCGTTCAATGATCGGTCCAGTTGGACCAGACCACTCAATCTATTCCCTGTAAAAATAGCTCACAACATTACGGAGCCACCACCAGCTCGCACAGTGCCTTGTTGACAACTTGGGGCTATGGTTTCGTCGGGTATGCGCCACACTCGAGCCCTACCAGCAGCTCTTACCAACTGAAATCGGGACGCATCTGAGCAAGCCACGGTTTTCAGACGTCTAGAGTCCAACCAAAATGATCACGAGCCCAGGGAGAGCACCGCTGGCGATTTCGTGCTGTTAGCAAAGGCACTCAGATTATTCGTCTGCTGCCATAGCCCATTAACGCCAAATACTGCCGCCCTGTCCTAACGGATACTTTCATCGCCCGGCCCACATTGATTTCTGCGGTCATTTCCCGCAGTGTTGCTTGTCTGTTAGCACTGACAACTCTACGCAATCGCCGTTGGTCTCAGTCGTTAAGCGAAGGCCGTCGGCCACTGTGTTGTCCATGGTTAGATGAAATGGCTGACATGTGGAATTCTCGGCAAACTCTTAACAGCACGGATCTCAGAATAGTGAATTCCCTAACGATTTCCGAAATGGAATGTCCCATGCGTCTAGCTCCACCTACCACTTTGAGTTCAAAGTCCGCAATTCCCGTCGTGCGGCCACAATCACGTTGGAAACATTTCCATGTAAATTACCTGAGTATAAATGAGAGTTCGGCCAATGCACTGCTCTTTTGTACGTTATGTACGCGATACTACCGCCATCTGTACGTGTGCATATCAATATCACATGACTTTTCTCACTTCAGCTTGAACTTATTAACATCACATGTTATTCTTAAATTCCTTTATGTAGGTATTTTGCCCAATAACTAAGATCTACATTTCTGCTTATTGTATTATCATTATCGAACATACTTATTCAGCTAAGACACACGTTTCTTGAATCCTGGTTTAAAAATTGGCTGCAGTGGTTGCCCATTAGAACACCGCTGTATTCCACATTTCCTAGGTGCTGTGTACATCATGTTGTTGCGTCAACGCGACAATAGCGTACGAACCAGAAGCGCTGGTCGGACGCGACTGTGGTCTAAGGGTCGTCAGTACTCATCACGACCGGAAATCTTAGACAGTCCAATTCCAGCTCCACCGTATACATCGCGAACCAGTCATTTTTAATTAGTACTTACGCTCAAACAATGTTAAAGAATTTGTTTCAGTACAGCGGTATACTGAGCAATGTACATGGTCCAGTGACGTTAGTGTGACGACCTCCTACGTTCGACGTCAACGTCCAACATCCGCTCACAGACGGATGGTGGCAGCACTAGCAGTGGAGGTCGCATAAAGCTTGAAGAGGGTACGCGGAAAACACTGAAATCGTTGAACTAATGCCGATGCGGAGCGATTTGTCTGACATCCAAGAGGGCACAATCACTGGCTCTCGGGCCAAGGGTGGAAGCACTTCCGAAACGCGTAAGTTTGTAAACTGTTAGCGTGCCGCCGTGGTTATAGTAAACAATGCGTAGCAAAATGGATCTATCCAAAACAGGTTCCGAGGCAACGGCGGTGTACCACAGGCCATAGATTAACACTTTCGCTGCGCCTGACGCTTATAAGCGTCAAAACAAGCCTCGAGCCAGTCCGGCAGACGCTTAGAAGCGACCGCGCTCACTGTCGGATGACTCAGTTCAATTGCGGCGTCTAAGTTAGCATCAGAGCGTATAAACATTTGTTTTGTGTGGTCAGTTATCGAACGTATATTGTTGGTAATGGCGGCTAATGAACCAACACCTGGATCTTCCAATGTGAAAAGGAGCAGGAAAAATGTCAAATTGACGAACAGTTACTTGGTGTACTAGACGACAGTGATTTTCTGTGTAGTGAGGACGAGGCATACCACGGAGATTGACATTTAGAGACCGCAAAAGAATTGCAGAGTGATGATAGCGTAGAAGCACAGCTTTAGAATCTGTTTCGCGACAGTTCCGAATCTGACGATACGAATCACGACGATTGTGTGGAAATCGACGACGAAAATGAGACCGACGTGTCACACGGAGATAATCCAGGCGAGTCCTGGCATAAAGATCCACATAATATGCAGTATCACCCATTTACGAAGGAAGAAGTTCTGCAAATTCATCCTGCTGGCAATTCTCCTATGGATTTGGTTGGTTGGTTGTTTCGGGGAAGGAGACCAGACGGCGAGGTCATCGGTCTCATCGGATTAGGGAAGGACGGGGAAGGAAGTCGGCCGTGCCCTTTGAAAGGAACCATCCCGGCATTTGCCTGGAGCGATTTAGGGAGATCACGGAAAACCTAAATCAGGATGGCCGGACGCGGGATTGAACCGTCGTCCTCCCGAATGCGAGTCCAGTGTCTAACCACTGCGCCACCTCGCTCAGTCCCTATGGATTTCTTCAGATTATTGGTAACAGACGAAATGTTGCTACTTGTAGGTGACGAAACGAACGCTAACGCAGTCAACATATTGCTGAGCGAAAATACAAAAGAGGGATCTAGGATCTGTAAATGGAAACCTCTAAGTGTAGGCGTCATCATTCAGTATAGAACATGATCCTACAGCTCTTTCAAGGTCTTGACGTCGGCCTGTAACTCGGGTGTCTTAGGAGTGTCAGTTCCGAGCGGTACCTGCCCTTTCAGAGTGCTACCAGCCCGCACTCGAGGGATACCGGCCCGCACTCGCGCGTAGCCGGGCCGCACTGGAGAGTTGCGCGCCTGCACCGATGCCGCAGCGAAAGTATTAAGAGTGTGGAAGAAAGTTGTGGAGACATGTATGGGCGCTGTCGAGCAACTGACTGCCCAGATGAACCAAGAGACTACCGACAGTTACTCCTCAACTTCCGTTCAGCAAACGTTGCTGTGCATGGGCCTCCTCAGCAGGCGCCCGATTCATGCACGCATGATGACTGCTGTCCATCGCCGACGGAGGCTGTAATTTGCGCAGAAATACCTCAACTGGACGTCAACTGAGTGGTGAAAGGTGGCCTTCCCAGATGACTCACGTTTTATGCTTCGTTAGAGAGTGAACATCCTGCGACAATCGTCAGATGGGTCCAGGTCGCAGGAGGAACCATTATGATTTGGGGAATGTTCCCGTGTCATTCGATTGCTACCTCGTCATTCTGGAAGGCACAACAATACAATACAAGTACGCATCACCCTTGGGACAATTCAACGTGTCGCGCAGCACGCAGTGTACGTTCGTGATTCAAAGTGTTCGATGACGAGATTACTGTAATTCCCTGGCTACCGAACTCCCCGGATTTAAAACCAGTCGAGAATCAGTGGGATCTACTCGACTGGACTGTTCGTAGCATGGATCGTCAACCGAAAAACCTTGTGCAGCTGACCACTGCACTGGAGTAGGCATGGCTACACATGACTGTCAGTGCCTTCCAGAACCTCACTGACTCTGTTCGTGCACATCTCGGACCGCTCCATGGAGCAAAAGGTAATTATTCAGGATATCAACAGGTGGGCACATTAAGTATGTAAATGTGCAAGGAGACATCATGGAGATTTTCACAGGTGGGTCATTGTATCCAACAGACTTTTTGTTGTTTCTTTACTGTTATCTCAAACAGTCGCCCATCATGTGTGAGCGTGGGTTGACACTGGGCCAATATGCCGTTCTTCATTCATAATTATAAAAACAATGATGGTGAAATGTTTCATAATGTGAGGATAACGTTTAGGGCTGACACTGAGAGGGGTCCCGGTGTTGCACAGAAATTTTTATGGGAATGAGATTGATGCAAATGTTTAGTATAGGTGTTTTTGTGTAGTGGAAAAATTCGAATGGATGAGTGGATGACATCAGACTGAGTGTAGGACTCGCAGGTTCGAATCCTGCCTCGGGCATGGATGTGTGTGATGTCCTTAGGTTAGTTAGGTTTAAGTAGTTCTAAGTTCTAGAGGACTGATGACCTCAGCAGTTGCCCCATAGTGCTCACAGCCATTTGAACCATTTGAGTATGGGACTGCGATTAAGTAGGGGTGAGAGACGGAACCTTCGTCAGATGACGTGGGTAAGGGAAATATATGAGTGATAGGCTGATTGGATCACACAGGTGATTAGTAATCAGAGGTAGAAGGGAGCTGAAGAAGACGTGTTTGTTCTTGTGACGTCATTTAGGCTGCGAGGAGTAGGATGTGGAAGTGGACAGGCTAACCTAGGACGGAAGATTATTGAAGATCGAGCATGAGTGATTGTAAGCATTGATGCTAATACGTGTAGGTAGAGGACAGACTCCTCATCCTAGGAAATCTGTCAAAGTGTTGCAAGCCGTCGAAAATGGTGGCTGGTTTGCAGGACTATTGCGACGAAGCGGACAATATCTTCATTTGTTGGAAGAGGACGGAGGGAGTTGTCGGGGTGGACTGATGTGCTGTCGATTCGTCAAGTTCACGTTTCGCTGCGGCAGATTTCTTTTTGCACTTCTGGGAGTATGCCTGATGGGGCTCATCACAGGTTGTGGGAGTCTCTATGAAGATGATGGGATATGTAATAAGGACAAGTGGGTGGGTCTCTGTATGTGTGCGTTTGGTAGTTCCTGCCTCAAGTGGTCCATAAGTAGCACTGTGGGTTTTGCTGCCACACCAAATGAATTTCCAGCCCTGACAAAAGGAACTGCTCCCTGGGGTCGTCTTATTCGACGAAAAACCGATATCTCTGGCTATTTTATTCAACGGCACTGTCCGACCGGGCCGCAGAGGATAAGAGGAGCAGCGTGTGACGTATGTGACTGCTGCATGCGACGAAGCAACAGGCCGCCGCGACGCGCGGCGCCGCCGGGTTCCGCCGCTGGCTAACAGGTGGCGCGCGCGTGGCCTGGCCTCGTGTAACGGGTAGGGTAGGCGAGGGGCGACGGGGTCGCAACTGCCGCGTCCCGCGCGGCGCAGCCGTCTGCGAACGCCGATCAGAGCGGCAATGCGAGAACGTCGTACGATAAGATACGCGATTCTGTGGCGTACGTATAGTGCGGCGTGGAGGGAACAAACAAGGTAGTTCCGATCACAGAGCGAAAAATTCCAGAAATTTTTGTGTGATTGGAGAAACTGAGAACACGAAAGGATATAAATGGTGTTCTTAGCTAAGTCGTGGTTATTGAATTTGTAAATGAGATCCATTTTTTGCTATCGAGTTCAGTTTTTGTAATAAGGTACCCTCTATCTGTAAAACAACTAGAAAATGCTGTGTATTGGTTACATTGGTGCTGCTTACTTAATTTGCATTTATTTATTATTTGCGGATGTAATCTCTGGTAAAAAATCGAAATACGTACTAGGAATTTCATACGTGATCCTCGGTTCCGATGTTCACTGTCAGGATGCGTAGGAACCTGGATGGTCGTGCTCACTCTGCATCACATCGCCCTGTGCTTGCTGCATCAGTCCAGTAGTGAGAGAGCTCTGACCACGTGAAGTCCGTCGTTGTAGGTTCATTGAAATTTGTGGTTTGCATGAATTAAGAAGAATAAATTCCTCTTACATGTGTATATAACCCAAATACCTCCTCTTACATCCGTGGTGAGTTAACTCTGAAATTGCAAAATCGAGAACTTGATCCACTTCTAAAAAATTGCTATGAACAAAGACAAGAAATGGGCCCACTACTTATGATATTTGACAATCGTTACACTGCACAAAGGCTGGTTAATCATCTCGTCAGATGTTCTTTGCTATCACCACGATTTGGAGCAAACCTATGGTTCATACAGAAGATGGTTATTTTTGTGTGACAAAACATAAAGAACGATTCCACCGGGACATTTCTCGAATGGTAAAGCGTTATCATGGCAATAGAATTACTGCAGTCTTGTCCGACTACTGCTGCACCTTACGAAGAGGCGTTCGTGAGGCGAAGTATTGCAAAAAATGAGGAACTAAATATTATTAGATATGTTTATTCACTTTTATTTCATCTAATGTTGCTCATATGTTTCATTAATTTGTGTACTGACTCGGACTTCCTTGTTCTTCTTTTGCCAGACACACATAATGCTATAATAAAGAGGGTGACATTTACAGAAACCAGTATTGCTTGGAAACTGGGCCGATACAGACATTCTGAAATTACATCAGGGTTCTGTGACGAATTATCTTCCAGGAACAGCGTGGTTTGTTTTTGTATACATGTCACTACGTTTGTAGTAGTAACAGTGTAATCCCATCTTCGGAAATGGGATTCCTTCCATGACGCCAACTAAGTACCCTTTTAATTGAACTATAGAGAAATCTTGGTTACCAATGGCCAATACATCTGCCTCCAAAAATTAGGCATTAGAGAATGTATTATCAGTAAATTTAGGGTCCGTGTTTCCTGAGAAACAAAAACGCTTTTCTCTTTGTAATACTGATGTGGCAACCACTCAGTTTTCAAAACGTTGTTACGTCTCTCACGTAACACGCTATGGGAGACACGAAATATCACACAACTAAAGAAAAGCGTGCGGAGGTCTAACAGAAAGCATCCAGCTAGCACGCTCTCTTTACCCTAATTTCGAAAGAAATTCAGATCACCCCCACCTCCACAGTATAAGTTACACTGTGCTATGTAAAGAAACAAGTAAGCCAGAAATAAGTGCAGTATGGTTCTCTGTTTCAAAATTAAATTACTTATCACAGCAAACCCAAGATCCACAAAACCGGTGAGGTGGCACAGTGATCAGCGTATAGGACGTGCATTCGGGAGGACGGCAGTTCAAATCCGCGTCCAGCCATTCAGGCTTAGGTTTTCTGTGGTTTCTCTAAATCGCTCCAGGAAAATTCCGGGATGGTTCCTTTGAAGTAGCGTGGCCGATTTGCTTCCCCATAACAATCCGAGCATGAGCTCCGTCTCGAAAAACCTGGTTGTCGACGAGACGTTAAATACTAATCTTCCTTCTTTCCAAGCTATATAAAATCTGGAACTGATTTTTTTTTCTAAACATAGCAGACTGCAACCTGGATAATAAAAAAATTGATATTGTTTTTTAAATTGCGTCGGGAAGTCCGGCATTAGTTGCCATAAGGGGCTATTGGCACACAGCTTCTATTTTATGCCACTCTCCTGCTAGATACGAAAAGATGCAGCATCAACCGTAACTTGGAAGCGTCACGAAGGAAGGATGCCTGTTTAATTGTTTCGCTGTGTGGTGAGCAAATGCTTTCATCGTAATTGTATTTTTTTATTTTTTATTTGTATTTTTATTTTTTTTGTGTTAATGTGTAGACCAAATTGAGGAGAGGTTTACGAACGAGTGGTTAACTGTTGTTGGATGCACACAGCTTTATCTTTTGTTTCGTCTGTTTTCTCGAACTGTGTGGTATTCATTTCGTTTTTGATATCGCCGTTGGACGAGATGGCATAGTTATTTATGGGGTCAACTGGCATATATGACTAGTTGCCCTCACATCTACTGCAACTAAACCCTTCGTTACTGTTCATTAAAAAATAAACAATTTCTGTAATAATTAATAAATACTCATTACCCAAGAAAATATTCGTCTTTTCTCCACAGCTGGCCATGATAACAATCAACCCATGGCTGGAGAAAAACTTCCCAGAAAACATCGTTTTGGATTTCCTTCTACGGGTTCTGATGACGGCGTGTCGAATGTCAACTACGCCGGAAATGACGACAGCTTGGCCCTCCTTAATAACAGTTCAGAGGATGAGATCCTCTCCATGGCGAAGAGCTTTCACACTCAACCTGCTGCCTAGACAAAGGTGAAAGTTTTCATTCGACATTTTCCATGAATGTTGGAGGATTTCAAAAAGATTCTAACAGGTCATATCTAAGTTACTTACTTTACTTTTTCGTGTCGGGAAACCAGGTCACAATCTTTCAGCCCAGTATAGAGCCACGTCCAAAGCCTCTCGTCCAGCCATAAATCGTCGGGTTTGCACCTATAAGTGCAGTTTGGGCAGGCGAGCAGATGCTCCATATCCTGGACAGGGCCACAGTCACACTTATCACCTGTGGTTCCAAGACCCCACCTAATCATATTTGTCTTCATAAGGACCACCCCTGTCCTTATTTGGTTTAGTGTCCTCGATGTCTTCCAGTTTGTACTGAATCCGCTGGGCACTTCCAGTGCAGGTCGGTAATCTGCTGGTGGTTCTTCTATTATCGTGGCTAAGAAACTTTTAGGGGATTTCAGTCGCCCAGGAGGACAACGAAGGAGCCTCCGCGAGAGCATTCTATAGCAATATCAAAAGATTATAGCACACCGGCGTACCCTGGAAACGTTATCAATAACGATAACGGCCAATCTTTCCACCATCGGAAACCTTGCAAGAAGGTAAAAAATACGCACTTCTCAGAGCCAATCACGACGATTGTAAGTCATATCTAATAAGAATACCAACGAATCCCCCACAATCTCAAGGGCCTCCTAATAACTGCGAATTCCATGTTAATGATTTTGGGTGAAGTACCATCCCCTCCAGTACCGTGGGGAAAACTGTCGAAACCGCTGGCAACCATATTCGCGTGTCTCCCAAGGTCGAACAGGGCAAAACTGGAGACGGTCAGACTATGATGTTTCAGTTGGATGCCACGAAAGAAAAATTTTGCGGAAATTGAACCTACCACTCAAATACTCAAGTGCCTAATTCGTACATAAGAGGCTGATTTAAAACATTGAACTAATTCGATTTGAATAAATTTAGGTAGCTGTAAAAATAAGCATAATTTTTCACGAAGGACTCATTGTTTTTTCGTACATTTAAGTTCACACTGTAGTTTATATGCGGAGCCAGATTTAATTTTTTTTCAAATTCAATTTCTTCATGACGTATTTATTTTTTGAACAATATGTCGTTTGAAAGGAAAATTCTCCCAAGTTATGATGAAATACAACCTTTTTACCCGAAAATTGTTGTATACTTTAGCTTCAACACCACTAGCTGTAGTAATCTCCGATTCGTCGGCAGCTTTGTAAACAATCAATTGGGAACGTCTTCTAAATCTCCTGTAACTGGGAATTTTGTGTGAGCGACCCCAGTGCTGTTGCACGAGCGGCTGCACGGAGACTGACGCCTTCTTATCACGCCTCCTTGAGCCCCAGGTTCGCAATGTACACTGAGCGGTCAATATGTGAAGTCAGGTCCAAGGGCGAAATTTTCTAAGTCCCGCGTATCCGCAGACGGAGCGGCAATAGGGAGACTAGTGGCTGCTCCTGCCGCGGGTATGGTGGTTAGGTAATAACTGCGAATACAGAGGTACTGTAGGATCACACGAACCAAAGCTATATTGTAGTGGAACGAATCAATATGAAACTTAGAAGATGATGATCAGAAAATTAACAAATAAGAGAAACAGTGTCTCAGAGGAACTCTGAAGTATCCTGTGGTTGGGACACTTCCGCAAGAAACACATGAGATTATAGATCATCTATATTTAAGAACACAACAAACTCAACACAAATGGTCGTCGTTGAAGGTCACAAACAAGTAACAAATTATGCAACTGGTTCCTAACAGAGGAATATGTTCATAACTAAACGCAAGTTCTTGGATTTCAAATTTTGGTTAAGGAGACAACAGAATGAAAGCTTCTACAGCCATAGTTCGTTCTCCACTTGTTTGACTACCAAAGGTTTAAGTCCTCAGTCGCACTGAGTGAAGGACTTTGGAACAGACTAACATTTAAGTTACCATCTGCACGAGTTCACAGTTTCTACATTCTTGCCAAGTGAGTCTGACAGAATACCGACAGGCCAGCGAGCACATTTCCGAGGTCCCTTGGCGGTAAAGGCGGCATGCGATAGTGGCGGCGCCGGATACGGAACAGACTTCATCTCTTGGCTGGTTGTGTCGTAACTGCGCGTCCCTAAATACCAGCATAGTGGAGGTACACTCCTCCTGATTGGCTGGACGTGACATTGGCGGATGCACGAAAAGGTTCGTGGCTAGAGCGACCTCTCTTGCTGATTTGCACGCCCTCTGTGCTTTGGTCCGGTGTATGCAAAGGCCCTCTGCAGGTCGCGCTGCAAATAGCGGAACCGGAAAGTCGTATAGTCGCAGGGGCTGAGATGGCAACCAGCCCGACGTTGGTGTGTTGCCGTGTAGCGTATGCGCTTAACGGCTTTTGCGACGCCCCCCGATTTTTGTTCAGAATAGATAGTGTGTGCCACTAGGTAAATTTTCAGCTTAGAAGGCTTGGACTTCTCCTCTGTGCCTTGTCGAACATCATGGTCGTTTCCCCGCCTTGGTTTGGAGTGTGTTGTCATGCTGGAGCCAGCAGAGGGCGGATGATGCGAGCCAAGCGCTGGTATGGTCGGGTTAATCGCGAACAAGGACGGCGGCTGGTAGCAAGCGGAACCAGTGACATCTTGTGGGGTCCAGCGGAATCAGTGGATGAGACTGCGTCGCATCGCCAGGGGTTGGATTATTTATCTGGCTGCACACGAGCGGATTTCCGCCGTGGGCCAGAGCTGAGGGCTAATTCCGTGCCTATCTCTGACAGATGTGGCCCGCCGGTCTGAAGCCCGTCATTTCTCACCAGCGTGCAGTTCCTACCTGTCGGATTCAGCTCTGCGATCTGGCCGCAGGCCGGCTCCGTTCGTGCGTGGAGGCAAATTGGCGGATTTTCTTGATGTATCCAGTACTGTCGTCCATGCTCGATAGGTCAGAGGCCACAGGGGACAGATTTCAGGAGTTGCGAACGTGTCTCACCGCAAGTAAATTCTACATTTAGAGGTTTTATAGGCAGTTTATTTATTTTAGTACATTTTTCCAATTGAATGTAGTTCATATCTTCGAGAGAAAGCATGGACAACGCTAGGAAGACAATTGTGACAGTCGCCAGCTGTTTCAGCCTTTGTAAAGTACAGTAATTCGTAACATCTGTAAAATTATGGCCGAAACACATGTGGAATAGCCTACAGTAATAAAAACAGTATACGTAACCTTTTATTGGCACACGCTAAAGTGTTGGTTTATCCCCCAATTCGTGCTTCTTTAAAGAGACCTAAATGTTTCTGAGGTCACTTCTGAGATTATAGAAGATATTTTGAATCCATCTTTGAACAAGCTGCGTATTTTTGTCACCACAAGCATTTCGGTTTATTGAAATAAACCATCATCAGTGGTCTGTAATGAAATATATTTACAATCTGGAAACAGTTCGTTATAAAAAATATTGATGTGACTTAAGATACATTATGTCCAATTTTCGCTCACGTGAGGAAACGCCGTCTGCTTGCATGTTTTTTCGGTATTCTCTCATTTGCACTGTTGTTAATTATTGTGCCACCTTTGTTCACAGTTTGAATACTGCCTATGAATGGTTAAACCATCAATTCATACGCCCTATTTTTTACATTCTTGTTTTTGTGATGTTCAAGGGTCAGTTTGCTGGAATAAATTATTTCACAGTACAGTTCCGTAAATTATTTCGTGTCGTCATTCGTCCATCGCCTTTACTAAACTACTAGTAACTATAACTTGCTGTCAGCTGAAAACCACCCATTCATCATTGGAAAATTTCGAGTATCACTTACATTTCTCTAACTGCCCTGTTAAAATTTGCCTTTTTAGGCAAAAAAGTGAATTTTACACAATGTCACTATGCTAAAATCCTAATACAGTTGTAGCTGCGATAGAATACTGAAACAGTAGCTCATTAAACGAGGAACTGAGGAAAATTTTTGGTAAAAACCTTAGGAGAAAGCTCATTTTCGGCGTAAATATAAAAGTGTAGTGTCTTCACTTATTTTGTTGCAAAGCCCCACAAATTCAGATTACGCAAGCTATCGATAATTACTGAAAACTACACCCTTCCATTGCAAAAGTCTGCAGTTACTCGTTTGTAGCAGTAGATAAGAAAGTTCCAATTGTTTACCACACTGCAAAATACTCTCCCCTTTACATGCTATCATTTCCCAAAATCTTTTCGATGTATAGAATCGCTTGTGTGATGTAAGGTTTATTACGAGTATTTCGTTCTAATTTTTCAGGTGGCGTTCGCGACCGGAAGTGACTGCGCTACATAGCAACTATTTTCTCGAGACTGGTGATAGAAACCTGCGCCGAAGTGATGACTGAGAATTCATATTGTTACATACTTAATCTACGTTTTTGTGTTATTGTTAAAGAATTTATTATGAGATGTTCACAAGTAGTCTGATAGAGAGTTTTGTGTAGGTTTTCGTGATAGCTATCTGGCTACGGAATCAGTGGCAGAACAATGCGTAATTGCAAGTGTCGATCCTAGTTAAGTCTAAGAGTTGTTTTTCTATCTTACTGCTGAAGTTGTCTCAGGTGTTATCACTGTTCTGGCCGAGGGAAAAGCATGTAAATTGCTGATAGTATTGCCTGACTGAGTATGTTACGGCAAGGGTAGAATTTTAAAGCTTTAAAATATTTTTTTGTATTCATTGTGTGAGTGGCGAAACAAGCGCTGTATCTTTGTAAGACGGACAGATGTGAGTGACGGTGCCGGGGCTCACCCCAGTTCACTACTAACAGCATCATGTCATCATAATGCACCTGTGCCTGTGGATAACGTACTAAGGACTGCACTATAATCTAGGAGCGAAATTAAAAATTACAATAACGTTTCCGAACCTCATCATTACATGCTTGAGTATATTAATTTTGACATTGTTAAGACTCAAAATGAGCAAATGAACAGGTTAAGCAAAATATACGATCTTAAAAAAAAATAAGTACCGCTAAATAATATAACTAGAAACCCAAAAATTGGTCAGAATATTCAAATGTATGTCACAACTAAAAATTATAACTTGGTCAGAGAAATATTTTGCCCAAAATCGGCTTTTTTACGCTAGATATTATACTCAGAAAGATCGATATTCGTATGTAGCCTCAGTTACATGTAAAAAAAATTATATACATGGCACCAATAAGCTTCGTCTATTACTAAAAACCAAAATTGGAGCGTAAATGTCCTTATTCATGGTAGATTAAGCATCATTTGTATTGGTAATAGTACATTAGAATTAAGCACTCGATTACATTCAGGTAATAATACAGCTGTACAAAGTTCCAAGACTCTATTGTAGATAAATGTTTACAAGGAATCTTAAAGAGGCAGTTCTGAGGTCACTTTCTCTCGTCATTTCCTCTCTAAAAATTCTAAATGTAGTCGAGCTAAAACTTTTTTAGTACCCAAAGCCAACCTAATTCTATTTAAAATATAAAAATTAAGAAGACTGCAAATCGTTAAACGACATGGATATTCATTAATACGTGACCGAGAAATGGGCCATTCAAAAACTGCTACCTGTGCCTAGAGTGGTTGCTAGATGTTTCGCTTGGCGATCCGCTGCGGCCCTTCGTAAATATCGCCAGAGAGGCAGCAGAAAGGCATTTTGCAGCGAGATATCAATCTGTTCACATCAGTCAAACACCCGCGCGCGTTGTGCATCGGATGATGACAGAGCCAGGCAGACGTGAATGCGTTTTCGGTAAAAGTAGGAAATGAAGGCCTGTGCACCGACTTTTATAGCGAAGTAACTGTTTGTGTACCGCCCATAACGTTTACAAAACTACGTTGCAATTGCTTACATTATTTACCACGTTTAAGGCGAGCAGTTAACTTTTGGAGATTACAAGTCTGGGCGATGGACCATTTTATTTGGAACTTTCCGTAGTGGTCCCGTCTGAATTGTTAATAGTACTGTTCCGACAGGAATATTATTATTACCATTAGGGATTTTGTTATATTTTGTGTGTGTGAACTAAATTGTTAATAGTGCTTTTCCAACAGGGATATTATTATTATCATTAGCAATTTTATTTACTTTTTATGAGTGTGGCCTTTTACAGAATATATTAAAAAGTTAAAACTCAAGAAATTTTATTTATAGTCATAGTTCCCTACCTAATGAGTAAATAGCAAGTAGGAGCATTCTCCTTAGCTGAGTACAAAGAGGAATGTGGACTTGTCCACGCTAAATTACGGTCAGTGTGTTCTCCATCGCCTTTTGACTGACCTCAAAAATAGTCTCCAGGCACTTGTAAACTGTGAAGGTAGGTGTGAAGCAAGCAAAGACAGAGTAAGTGTCTTTTCATAACCACATGACGAAGTAATGACAATTTTATTATTTACCAGCCGCCCCCACATATGGTTTAACCAGCCGGGAAACTGAACAGTGAATTTGATCGGTGCAAGACAAGGAACTCGGTAGACGCTAACAGGATACCGAAGTGAAACACGCAGAAACCAGTGTGAGAACAGTGCTAAGAGTTGTCCGCGAGTGTGGATATTAAATGGTGAATGTTGGCCACAGAAACCACGATCGTGACGTTAAGGTGGTAAGAAGATGACACTACATCGCGTCTACCAACGGCGCTGACGTTGCAAGAAGACGGTGCATCATCACGGAGCTTCGTGGATCTGAAAGTTACCTGCATACTACTGCGCGGCCACTGGTGTCCAGGCCCGGTCTGGAGCTACTGCAGTAGGCGATACCCGCCGCCATCCTCACTGCCACAGCTGCTGCTGCTGCTTTATGTCGCAACGTGTCGCATCTCGTTTGCTGGTATGCCGCGACGGTAACGCTCGTCCATCTCAAGCAATTGAGTTAACTGAAGAATATTTAAAGTACTTATCAACTGCTTCTAGCAGTGTATTAAAAATAAAACTAATGATAAGGATGATGGGAAAGATAAGATGGAACCAGTCTCTGATGATGAATTCTCAGAATTAGAAATTGAAATTAACAAGGATGGTTCTGTCAAAGTAATAAAGCCAAAATCTGAAGATGGTTAGTCAAAACTGGAATCGGAGGTAAATTACAATGTTACTGCGAAGTCAGAACCAATTTCTCATGATGATGTAATGGAAGCTGAAGTCATGGAAAAGTAGAATCAATAGAGTTGTCAAATAATGAAACTGACTTCAATATTTCTGAAATTCAGCCAAGTCATGCAATGCTAGGAACTCTTTCAAAATTGGTAGAAATGCCAAGTGGCAAGGTAGAGGCACCACACTGGATGCAATTACTGTTTTCTAAGCACTAAACTCATCATAAAGAAGCAAACGATACTAGTGAAGAACTAAAGGATCAATGACGTGAAAACTAAATAGCTTAAATTACACATGGTAACACTGCGGAATGGTATTTATTAATCAATTTCAGGAAATTCTGATCTGCTGAATACGAAAATAACGATATTTGTGTTGAACCGACTCTACATTTTAAGATAAGGCAATCCATTTATAAAACTTTCTTTTGAAGTTATCAGATTATTTCAAACAATCTAAGTGCTTTAACTGGTATAAATAACAATAAAAATTGATCATAATAACACAAACATATCAATAACAATTAACAAAAACGTTTTGTATTTGATTCTTCAGTGTATTTGGTCCTTACAGTCTCTCTTCAAGTTCCAGCAGTAGTCTGCCATCATATGGCGATCCCAACGGCCTTGACATCTTTTCTCCAGAATCTTGATGTCCTAGTAGAACCGTTGCTCTTGCTCTTCGCTGTAATCGCCCAAGGTGTCAGGAAATTTATCTAAATGACTGTGCAAAACATGCAATTTGAAACTCACATTAGCTCTTCGTTTTTGGGAATTCTGAAGCATTTTGTCTTCAGTTTTGTGATTCCAAAAAAATTTTTGACAACTGATACACAGCTCGTCCATACTTCCAATTCATCTTGAGTCATGGAGTTTGTGAAATCATCGTTCTTTATAAGAGTACGGATTTTTGGCCCATCAAAAATTCCTGCTTTGGACTATTCCATACTGAGACTAGAAAATGACTGACAAATATATTTGACATAATCGCCATTCCTATCTTAAGCTTTAACAGACTGTCTTATAAGCCCAATTTTAATACGTAGTGGCAGAAGAATGATTTTCTCTCGACTGACTAACGGTTCATGAATGATGTTATCTGATCCTATAATCAGGTCTACTCTCGGCGGCCAGACATCCCTGCTCCATTGTTCATTTTTCTCACGAATATCCCACAGACAAATGAAACAGGGATGTTTAGTGAATCCACTTTGCTGACCGAATATAAAATTCACCGCTCTTAAACCTGCACACACTGACCACTGACGATGATAAAATGAAATTGTCTCCAAAACAGGTTTAACGTTTTGATATTCTTCCTTGAGAGTAGCCGAATAAGATGTCGGGATCGAAGCTAATTCATTTCAGTTATACAGTAACACACAGTTAAAACTTTTCCTGAGCTACCTAGGAAAAGTAGCCAGTGTTTTAGTTAGTATACTGGAAGACACATTAAAACTAAAGAGTCCAGAAATATCAGTACCATCCGCCGAAATCTGTAAAGTCTGTAAACATTTCAAAGACAGAGATGATCGTATTGGAATGAAGTTGTCAGAAAGAATAGGCAATGAACTCAAACTTTGATCAAATTGGTTTGAGGAAGTAATTAACAAAGTAAATGCTTGTCAGAAGGATATTAGGAAAGTAAAATCTGACAGTGTGAAATTATGTGAGGAAGCTGATGAAAATTTTTGTAACATAATGGAGACCGTAGATCTAAATACTAATATTACTAACATAAAAATTGAGTAATCTCTGATACCTCTTGTAATACTACTGTACAGCGTATTTCTTCAGTTGACGTAACTTTTATCAGATGTCGACAATTTTTACGTTTTGATCCAGACAAATTCACCCGTTAGAGTTGTGGAATGATTTTGAGGATGTTTTACCAAATACATGGTTAGAATTTGAGAAAATTTCTTTCACAATAAATCATTTCTCAGGTGATGCCCTGCAATGGCCAGCTCACGTAATGAATACAAAACTCTTTCTGAATTTAAAACTCCATTTCTTAATGAGTATTGCTCAAATAACAAATAAAAAGATGTTTTTAGAGAATTTTGGCGTGGTAAAAAGTTTATTCCAGATCGTGAATCACTTAAAGAGTTTTTTAGAAGGATGGTTTCACGGCTGCCACATCTGAGAAAAAGACGAAACAGGAAATGATGATCATTGCACCAGAAGGTAATTTGCCTCTTTATTGGCAGAAGAGAAGCCCTTCCGCACCTAGAGATAATGTGGATAGGTTTACTGAGTATCTGGAGCTAATGGAAAGAGCAGTTGTTGTTCAGCACCAGATCCAGAGTATTAACAGGTCTTCTAACAGTCATACAAACAGCCGAAACAATGACACTGGGAATATTAATGTTAGAAGTATGGAAGTTTGGAATACAAGGTCTAATCATCGTGGTCAAGGTCACGGCAAAGGAACAGCAGGTATACAGCAAACTCGCCTTCACAATAATTGTTATGACGAAAGCAAAAATATATATATTACTTGCCGTTGACACGAGACGGAGGGCAGAATGCTACCCGATCTCATTCTGAATCGAACGAAAACGATAGGCCGTGTGTGGGAAACTAAGTCCCGTCTATGAGGAAACTGGCGCTCACCAGACGGAAACAATAACACAGCTAGTAATAGAAATGTAGTCCATAGTCAATAGGCACACGCAAACCGATAATAGTGATGATGAAACAGGAACAGAGAGTGACAGTAATGTGCTAAACCACTCTCACTATCTGGTTGCAGCATTTTGGAAACATAAGAAATATGAGACAACAAGGAAAAAGAAAACGCTACAGATAATAGGGGAGAATAAATTAACTGGTTTTAAATCAGATGAGGATGAAGATAAAACAGAGTCTTAAACCTTTGACAATAGTGACAATCTGAAGGCTATAGTATCAGTAGAGGAAGTCGACAGTTTTGCAAGATTTTGAGGAGGAGAATTTGTTAGATGAGGAGCGTAGCAATAGTAACGAGGTCAGGGAACCTATTAGCTGTATTGACTTGACACAAACTCTAAAAGCCGAGGACAGTATTATAGACAGTAATGTTGCGCCAGGAACGCAGTTGCTCAGAGATGGAGAGTAGTTGACCTGACGTGCTGCAAATGGAAACGGAGGAAACTGACAAGTGCTTTGATTTAAAGTTGGTGGACATGTTGGAAAAGGTACTGCAGATGTAGCGGCTGATGAGCTATTGAATCTAAGGATAAATGTACTTGTAACTGATCAAAATTGGATTTAGTTGGAGACAGACAAAAAGATTTATTAAACAGCTTTCGTGAGGAACATGTTCAGACTAGAGTAACACACCCTATTACAAAAACAACATCACAGGAATAACAGTGCCTTGTCTTTTTGATAGTGGCAGCGAAGCAAGTGCTTTGTCCCAAGCATTCTTTGATTCTACTCCTAATAAGAATGAGTTAACTTTCATGAAAGTAATTGGTTTAAGAATAGTATGTGCTACTGGGAAGGTTTCTATACTAGCACAGAACGAAGCTTTCATACCAACTGGTATATGTAACATAACACACTGAGTTATGCAGGGAATGAAACACTCCGTTAGCAGATAAGAATGAGGTGTGCATGTAGACCATACATGAGGTCAAGAAAGAAAATGCCTAGAAGAAAGTTTGCAAAAACTTAATAAGGCAGCAAAATGATGATGATCAGTTGAGGTTAGCCAAAAGCCATTTAGGGGTCCCTACTGATCCAAAAGTAGTGCAATAGCATGTCTCCATAAAGGAATTTCATTCCAAAGAACTAAATAAGATTCAGCAGAATGGAAGGTATGTTTTCGATCTCAACACGTGGATCTGCTGCTAGAATACGTGAGTCTACGGCACGACCATTCTGGAGGCAAGGATTGCATTGCTAAATTAAGTGAGAAGGTGATTCTCGACAACAAGCATCATAGAGTAGCAAAGCCGTTAGCATCCTGTATTGTTTGTCAGATGGTACATGTAGTAAATAGTATAGTGCAGGAAGATACGCACAATGTAGAACCAAGTGAACCCCTGTAATTACGGGCAGCCGATCTTTTTGGCCCCTCCAGATATCTAAAGGAGGATGTACCCATGTTTCTGTGGTGATTGACGATTTTAGCAAGTATGTCAAACCACATCCAACAAAGAGAGATAATGCCAAAACGCAGGTGGAAAAACTAGGAAAGGACAGTTTTGTACAGATCGGCAAGCCTAAGAGTCTGCTGTAGGATAACGGTCCGCAATTGGTATCTGGAAAATTTAAAACACGTCCAGAATGGCCGAAATTCGCCATATAAAAATCTCGGCGCATTTTCCACAGGGAAATATGATCGAGAGGCTTGTCCCTGAATTAAACAGATTGTGTACAACTTATTGGGCCAGGAAGTATTCAACTTGGGGCGGCCATATCAAAAACTTTGAAGAAAACATCAACAGTCATAAGCACGATGCAACAAGCTTGCTCCTTTTGAACTAATGTTTAACCAGGAACCTCATAACATCCTCTAAAAACATGGTTGGTTTTCCAGTCTTATCTCAGAACTCAATAGGTGAAAAGAAATCAAAGGCTAGGGAAAACATATGTCAAAGATCCTTGGACAGAAAAATACGGTATGAAGCAAAATTTTCCCCTGCCTGTTTTAACATTGGTGAACTAGTGCTAGTCAAAACAAAAGAAAAATCTCAGAAAATTCCTAGAAAGTAAGAATTATTGCAAAAAATGACTGCATCCAAATAATGACTTATAATAGAATATACGAGGTAGTCTGCATAGTAAATTCTAACGTTAAAGTAACAATGGGTAACTTGTGAGCACCAGTAACGGAAAAATAATGGCTAACGTAGACAAATAAAAAATAAGTTCCGCAAAAAGCATACTTTCTCTTCAGAGAAGTGATTGAAGTTGAGAATTCCTAAATTCTGAAAAATAAACCTTGTGGAAGTAGATAATTTTCATTTTAGAAGTAAGGTTGACTGTACATAAGAGAGAGTAATAATATTGTGCCACCAGAGGAAAGCCAAAGCGTTTGATATTAATTAAAGGAGATTTGTGGAAGTAGTGTGTAAAGTAGTGTGTAAATAATGAGGTTAGTAGGCTGACGAAGATAAAAGGGAGAAAGAAGCGTCGAAATATGGACGAAAGTGAAACACATGGGGAAATGGAAATATGGAAACATGGAGAAATATGAGTAATATAAGGTAAAATGGTGGAAAACTGGTGTGTCTCGTAAGAAGGGCTGAAAAACGCGTAATTTTGTTTAAGGCAGGTGGTCAATTAACAGACAAATATTGATGCAGACAAAAATATAAATAGCGAATTTAAGAAATGCAGATTGTAGATATTGCTAAGTTATAGAAATAATAATAGCTTCTTAATTATGTGTGTAGCAAAGCAAAGTAGCTCGTGTCAAACAAGTAACATCTTTACCACACTAATCTGTACGATAATTGAGCTATATGAAGATAGAGCTTACAAATTTAAGGAAATGATGTAAGTTGCAAACTACCCAAATGTGACTATTTTAAAAAAGCATGTTGACTTTCAGGGCATAATAGCTATGGTTTACAAATATAAAGTAATGCAAAGTTCGTGATTCAAGCTTAATAATGAAATTACTTACGAAGAAGCATTCACTATCGCAAAATTGCGATCCTGTTTCTTCATAAGTAATTATCACAAGTAAGATAGCCATGTTAGCTAAAATCTTCATAATGAAGTAAGTAGTAAAAGTGAGCTAGAGTAACGTCATGATTTTATGAAGTGGCATATCGACAATAAACATTTTGAAAAAGTTAATAATCGTTTTGGAAATAATTTAAAAGAGAAAAATTCTTTCTGTTAACTTCTCAATTAACTACTTAAATTATAGAAGGAAATTAGACAAAAGAATCTTTGTCCTACCTTGAGAACAGAAGCTTAAAGTATGTTACCTGCTTTTCAGGGATATGAAGGCTTTATGAAAGGCAGCCTACAAGCTGCGCTGTAGAAGGAAGCGAGAAGATCACCAATCAGTGCCTTTTCCCCTTTCCTTTTTTGTAACAGAGCGTCGAGAAGAACATCAACCATAGAGACTTCCTACACTCTGTCTTAAATGTTGTAGTGAATGTGGTTCATAAGGGCACACAACACAGTTCCCACAGTTTGGATTAAGCTAGTGAGTACTGAGAAGGTATAAAAGAGCGAAATGTTATTGCGCGGTTCTCTTTCAGTCAAAGACTAAAAATTCTTAATCACATACTTCATTTTGTAATAATACAAAATTTTATTTCATAAGTTTATGCCATCTTACGCACTTAATTTGTAAAAAAATCCACCATAAATGTTTTTCTATGTAGATATATATGGTTAAATTCGTGGGTGTAGTGATATGGAATATTTAGCTAAAATCAATCTCATTTAAAAAGAGGTCAGCTACAGTAACATCATTTGAGTATTTAATTTTGGTAAAAAATAATTTTTTTCACAAAACTAAGTAATGGGGGATGAGGCAAAACAAGCACTGTATAGTTGTAAGAGGTATAGAGCTGAATGAGCGTGCAAGAGCTTATCCCAGGTCACTACAGCACCAAAAATTAGGAGTGAAATCTAAAATTAAAATAGCGTTTCCAAACTTCATCAGAGTGTGCTGAAGTATATTAATGTTAACATTGTTAAGTCTCAAAATAAACAAATGAATACGTCAGGCAAAGTATATGACCTTAAGAAAAAAATAAGTGGCGTGAAATAATAAAACTAGAAACGTAAATATTTGTCAGAATATTCAAATGTATGTCACAATTAAAAGTTACGAGTCTCAACTTGATCAGAGAAATATTTTGCCCAAAATCGGTTTTTACGCTAGATATTAGACTCAAAAAGATGAAAATTCGTGTATAACTTCAGTTACATTTAAAACATTATATATGTGGCACGAATAAACCCCCTTTATTAGTTTTTAAGTTACACTCCTGGAAGTGGAAAAAAGAACACATTGACACCGGTGTGTCAGACCCACCATACTTGCTCCGGACACTGCGAGAGGGCTATACAAGCAATGATCACACGCACGGCACAGCGGACACACCAGGAACCGCGGTGTTGGCCGTCGAATGGCGCTAGCTGCGCAGCATTTGTACACCGCCGCCGTCAGTGTCAGCCAGTTTGCCGTGGCATACGGAGCTCCATCGCAGTCTTTAACACTGGTAGCATGCCGCGACAGCGTGGACGTGAACCGCATGTGCAGTTGACGGACTTTGAGCGAGGGCGTATAGTGGGCATGCAGGAGGCCGGGTGGACGTACCGCCGAATTGCTCAACACGTGGGGCGTGAGGTCTCCACAGTACATCGATGTTGTCGCCAGTGGTCGGCGGAAGGTGCACGTGCCCGTCGACCTGGGACCGGACCGCAGCGATGCACGGATGCACGCCAAGACCGTAGGATCCTACGCAGTGCCGTAGGGGACCGCACCGCCACTTCCCAGCAAATTAGGGACACTGTTGCTCCTGGGGTATCGGCGAGGACCATTCGCAACCGTCTCCATGAAGCTGGGCTACGGTCCCGCACACCGTTAGGCCGTCTTCCGCTCACGCCCCAACATCGTGCAGCCCGCCTCCAGTGGTGTCGCGACAGGCGTGAATGGAGGGACGAATGGAGACGTGTCGTCTTCAGCGATGAGAGTCGCTTCTGCCTTGGTGCCAATGATGGTCGTATGCGTGTTTGGCGCCGTGCAGGTGAGCGCCACAATCAGGACTGCATACGACCGAGGCACACAGGGCCAACACCCGGCATCATGGTGTGGGGAGCGATCTCCTACACTGGCCGTACACCACTGGTGATCGTCGAGGGGACACTGAATAGTGCACGGTACATCCAAACCGTCATCGAACCCATCGTTCTACCATTCCTAGACCGGCAAGGGAACTTGCTGTTCCAACAGGACAATGCACGTCCGCATGTATCCCGTGCCACCCAACGTGCTCTAGAAGGTGTAAGTCAACTACCCTGGCCAGCAAGATCTCCGGATCTGTCCCCCATTGAGCATGTTTGGGACTGGATGAAGCGTCGTCTCACGCGCTCTGCACGTCCAGCACGAACGCTGGTCCAACTGAGGCGCCAGGTGGAAATGGCATGGCAAGCCGTTCCACAGGACTACATCCAGCATCTCTACGATCGTCTCCATGGGAGAATAGCAGCCTGCATTACTGCGAAAGGTGGATATACACTGTACTAGGGCCGACATTGTGCATGCTCTGTTGCCTGTGTCTATGTGCCTGTGGTTCTGTCAGTGTGATCATGTGATGTATCTGACCCCAGGAATGTGTCAATAAAGTTTCCCCTTCCTGGGACAATGAATTCACGGTGTTCTTATTTCAATTTCCAGGAGTGTATTTACTAAAAACCAAATTTGGAACGAAAATATCCTAATTCATGGTAGATTAAGCAGCATTTATATTTGTAATAGGCAGATAGAATTACAGTACTCGATTACATTCAGGTAATGATATAGCTGTACCAAGTGTCAAGACTGTATTGTAGATAACAGTGGTTACAAGGAATCTTAAAGAGCCGGTTCAGAGATAATGTCTCTGTCAGTTCCATTCTAAAAATTCTAAATCTAGTTGAGCTACAACTTTTCTAGTGCATAAAGCAAACATAACCCTATTTAAAATATAGCAGTTAAGAAGATTGCAAATTGTGAAGCGACATAGATGTTAATTAGTACGTATCCGGGAAAGGGGCCATTAAGATACAGCTACCTGTGGCTAGAGCGGTTGGTAGCAGAGGTTTCGTTTGGCGATCCGCTGCGCCCTTTCATAAATAAAGCCAGAGAGGCAACAGAGAGACGCTTTGCCCCGAGATATCAATCCGTTCACATCAGTCACTCGTGTGCATTGTGCCTCTGATGATGTCAGAGCTGGACTGACTCGAATACGTTTTCGGTAAAAGTAGGAAATGAACTCGCGAGGACTGTACACCATCCAGGATAGCTTAGATTTCACCGAAATAACTGTCTGTGTGCTGTCCATAATGTTGATAAAACACCGTGGCAAGTGGCTGGATTATTTTCGAATTTTAAGTCGAGCTTTAACTTTTGGTGATTGCAAGTTGGGCCGATAGATTATTTTGGTTGGAGCTTTCCATGGAGCTCGCCTCTGAATTATTAATAGTGCTCGTCCCGATAGGGATATTATTATTATGATTCGGGATTTTATTATACAGGGTGAAGAGAAATTGGTGCACTCGGTCTTCGCAGCGCGACTCCTTACATGAGAGCGACAACGAAATGTTTGTCACAAAATTTCGTCCGGCGAGTAATCCACGAAAAAGGAACACTAACCACACGTATGGTAACTACCTCTGTCAGCACGTTGTACTCGTGGTGTTCAGTTGGTGCAGTGGGTAGAGTTTTGGGTTAGCAAGCAGGAGGTCGAGGGTTTGCTCTTGGCTTTGGGGCGCATTTTGTTTTTTATTTGCCAGTTTCATTCTAATATTTCATACTGCAATATACACCGTTTCTTAGGTCACATGTACCCTAAATTTACAACATTTTGTAACGTTGAACGTAACAAATACGTGGTTAGACATATAAGAAATGGACAGTTGAAGCAAATGACCTATAAAAGGCAGAATAACTACAAAAACAATATCAATTTCAAGATGCTAAAGATTATAACACAGTAAAATAACACAACATCTACTCTTCATTTGTGCTACATGCAATATCGACGCTCAGATGTCGCACATTAATAACCAGTGACAGTAATGATGTCCATATTAAGGACTGCATGACCTTCACAACTTATACGTTGTCCTCAGAACAACAGATGCACAATGAGACCTCCATGCACGTCCAAACGTCGCACAACCTGCCGTGCAGCTCTGGACCCTTCCCAGCAAAGCTGCGTCCACAGTAACGAGTGCAGGATGAACAGACGCTACCGATTCTTCCACATTCGTCGGCGGAGTAGAGTACACATGTTCCTTCAGGTGTCCCCATAGGAGGAAAGCCAGGGGATTTAGGTCATGTGAACGTAGTGGCCATACAACTGGACCTCCACGCCCAAGCCATTTCCCTGGAAATTTTCTGTCTAAATATTGTCGCACATTTATTCCCGAGTGTGAGGGTGTACCATCATATTGGAACCATATCCTCTGCCGAACATGTAGTGGGACATCTTCCAGCGCATCTGGCAGATAGTCTGAGAGGAATGCATTATACCTTCGTGCAGTCAACCGGTCAGACAACATATAGGGGCCCAATATTCCGGCCCAGATGTTGATACTAAAGCGAATTTGATAACCACAGTCGCGGGTGAATTGTGGGTTAACCTCACACCAATGGTGGTCATTGCGCATATAGAAGACACCCTCACGAGTTATGCTGCTTCATCCGACCATATTATGGTGTTCACGATGTCAGCGTGGGCTTCCTGTCATTGTTAGAACCATGCCGCCATTCCGCTGATGTCGATCTGCAGGATGCAGGTGTAGCGCGAAAGCACAATGATAGGGGTGCAGCCCATGCTCGTGCAGTACGTTAGCAGCCGTGTGTTGCGACACACGCAGCTACCTTGCTACGCTACGTGTACTTCGCTGAGGTTCTTGGTGTATGACCTCCGGAATAGCTTTCTCAGTATCTCGAGTACGGCGCGTCCGTGGCGATCTCCGTCACGCATTGGTAGAAGGACAGAAACTGACTCCCGAAGGCGCAGCTCCAGACGACGAAACACATTTTTAACTGGATGGCGCCGACGAGGATATCTAGCAGCATATTCACGAGCGGCAATTACCAAGGACCAGAAGCATATCGCTTGTGTATGCCATACATCTGCCACACTGGTTTAGAGGTTTACAATGAGAAAATTCGATACATGTGCGCATGTACATTGAAGTTTGTTACGGACGCGTTACTCCACTCGCAACTACTCCCTGTCTGGTGGACAGTGCATACAGGATAAACACGTCGTCAGTCCTGCACGCTGTTCCATCTAACGCGCATTACCCCTCTGACAGATATTGTTCTGCATGATTCATCCCGACACCGCTAATAGTGAAATATTCGGTTTCGAACTACACTGTTTCCCTAACGGTAACAGACGTGATGTTTCGTTCGAAACAGCATGCGGTTACCAGACGCAATGCTGAAAGGCATAATAAACGGGACCATTGTGGTTCAAAAAACTCTAAGCACTATGGGACTCAACTTCTGAGGTCATTATTCCCCTAGAACTTAGAACTAGTTAAACCGAACTAACCTAAGGACATCACACACATCCATGCCCGAGGCAGGATTCGAACCTGCGACCGTAGCGGTCTCGCGGTTCCAGACTGCAGCGCATAGAACCGCACGGCCACTTCGGCCGGCGGACCATTGTGATAACACATACAAATAGTAAACGAGTTTGGACATTACTCGGAAAGCACGTTGCTAGTCCGACTGGTAATGTAAGGTCATAACAAATGTAATGGATCTGAACGAGGGGGGAATAATAGTTGGTACTAATCTATGGGACCAATGGAGGAGGCTATCAAAGGAGATAGGTTTCGCATCTAGTAGATGAAGTGGTGCGAATAAATTCACGCCAATGTGGAAAGGGCTTCTCACAAAGCTGACCAGCCTTCCATTTCTACGGTTGTATTATGTAAGTGCAAATGTTTTCTAGAGGACCTGCTGCTATTGCTGTTGGTGATTAAGATGCCAATACCGTACCACCTGGACTACATTTACTAAATAAAAAAATATGCCTCAACCCAGGATCGAACCGTAGACCTGCTTGCTAACCCAAAACTCTATCCAGTGCTCAAACTGTACAGGAGAACTAGAATGTGATGACAGAGGTAGTTACCCTACATATAGTTACAGTGTTGCAGGTAACCACTCTTTAACATCTTTTTTTCCGGATGTACTCGCCGGACGAAATTTTGTGACAGACATTTTTTATTGCTGGCATGAGAGGTGTCGCGCTGCAAAGCCGAGTGAGCGAATTTCGCTTCACCTTGTATTTAATGTGTGTCACCTTTTACAGAATATATCAGACAGTTAAAACTCAAATACTTTTATTTATAGTCATAGTTCCTTATCCCAGTGAGTAAATAGCAAGGAGAAACATTTTCTTTCTGTGAGCAGAAAGGGTAAGGCCGGTCGATGTGGCCGACCGGTTCTAGGTGATGCAGTCTGGAACCGCGCGACCACTCCGGTCGCAGGTTCGAATCCTGCCTCTGGCATAGATGTGTGTGATGTCCTTAGGTTAGTTAGGTTTAAGTAGCTCTAAGTTCTAGGAGACTGATGACCTCAGACGTTAAGTCACATAGTGTTCAGAGCCATCTGAACCATTTTTTTTTTTTAACCAGAAAGGGTAATGTGAACTTGCTAACTGCAAATTATGGTCAGTATGGTCTCCATCGCTTTCTGGCTACCGTAAAATTAGTCTTAAAGCTCATATAAACGGCGAAGGTAGATGTAAAGCACGCACAGACAGTTTAAGCGTCTTTCCATAACGACATAAAGAAGTAACAACAGTTTATTTACCGGCTACCCCACGTATAGAATCCTGTTTAAGGTTTTTACGGGCTACAAAAATTATTAAAAATGTATTTCTACTTTGTAACGAGTATTTTTGCGTTAAATAATCCTATAACAATTACATAATTGAGCCCCAATTCTGTGCAGTCCCCATCCCGAACACTAATCGAGCTAAATCTCAGTTTCTTCCATTTTCTGGAAACCTATTGAAAATAAGACCTGTCAGATATTGCCCACCGTTTTCTGGCGCTTAAGAAAGTGTTATCCAAATATAATTTTTTTCTGTCTAGAATTCACCGAACGAAGTTTGGAGTAAGTTTCTCTGATTGAGAACCATGATGGAATGTATGTAGAGGGACTGCAGAAACAGATTCCGAGAGCCCTGAACAATGGTCCACACGCAAAGTGACACTGAGGTCTCGTCGACCTCTTGTGGGCTAAGAATGTTATTAGTGAAGAGGCAGAGTTGTCCCAAAATACGATACCATAGAAGGTAACAGAGTGAAAGTAAGCAAAATAAACAAGCTGCTCTATTCTGTGAAACAGTGAAGATTATTCGTATAAAGAATATAGCAGCATTTAGTTCCGCCACTACATCTGATCCCTTCGAGAATGTTTTGCATCTCTCCTCAGTCATAGTAACTAAAAACGTTCGACTT
Organism: Schistocerca americana; assembly: GCF_021461395.2. Classification (NCBI taxonomy): domain Eukaryota; kingdom Metazoa; phylum Arthropoda; class Insecta; order Orthoptera; family Acrididae; genus Schistocerca; species Schistocerca americana. The sequence goes on from NC_060124.1 coordinate 221,194,491, forward strand.
CACTGGCTGATTGACCATCTCGCGATGGTAAAATTACAGGAGTTTCGTATCAGGAACTGCAAGCATAGCGGTTTGTTGCACTTTAGCCTTACTCTGTTCTCTGAAGGATACGTCTGATGTGTCCGACTATCCTATTACTTATATCATTTACATTACTCTCTACACCGTTCACAATAAGACTTGCACCACCTACGCAAAGAAAAGGTCTTTCCGAATTTGGTGGCATGTCATTGGTAAGTATTAAGATAACCGCCCACTTTACATGACCCCAGTTAGACCCATATTATTTCAAATTCGTTGCCACTGGAACACTACCTTTTGCTTCCTACATTCCAGATACAAAACGAATCACTGTGTAGTTTTGTCCTAATCCCATGATGTCTCATTAAGCAAAAGTACTGCACGGTTCATACAATCAAATACTCTTGTTAAACAAGCAAACAAAAATCTACTGTCCTCAGTCCATAGTTTATCCCTGTTAGCGCCCCACACACACACACGCGCAAAGCAATAATTGTATTTTCTGTGAACACTCTTTTCCTGAAGCCAACAAATGACATGTACTGAGTTGTACCACTGCTCTTTTATTGCTTGCTGTCCCGAAAACTCTGGAGAACGCTCTTAGCAAAGAAATTGCCCAATAATTAGACTACTATCTTTTTCTCGGGGTGTCATCAATTAGTAACGCCGCTTGGTCTAAATCATCAACTGCAGCTAGCTATCGCTAAAGCAATGATACGGGCTACAGTAAAATACTACTTGTGTACAAACGTTAGTATGTTTCATATTGTAGTTTTCTAGAATTTTACCACACCCTATTTCTTTCTTATTAAACAGAACATCTAATGATGACTTACGAAATAATCAAAATCGGCCAAGATATGCCCTATTATTTGTATGAGTCTTGCCTCAGGAAAATGAGTAGACCGTGTTTTCCCGGGCTGCTACGTGCACTCATCCACGAGTCTACATTTCCCAATGCGTTGTGATTCAGAAACATAGGTGGCTACAAATGCAAATTGCGTGTTATACAACATACTGTCCATCAAATCACTCTTGACTATTCAGCAGCAACTACATAGTGCACTATCTCATTGAACACGTAAATATTCATCGGTTTGCGTTGGGCAAACGAGCGCCTGCCCATTGTTTGTCAGTTGATTGCCGGACCGTCCGGCAGTGAAGGATAAATGCAAACGCAGAAGCGAACCTATAGTACTTCATCCCATGCAAACATTTCACGCTAGAATACCACCACTGCTGTGAAATGAGTCCTGATCTCATGAGAGCGCTGTCTAACACATTCCTATCACAGCAAACCGGTGCTAGTAAGAAATGTGTTCACGTACTGATTGCTCAGTGAAGTGTGTAGGGTGACGCTGATTCTGTACCTCGCGAGATGCGGTTAGCACAGGCACTCCTGTAGAAATTTCTTCTGTAGCAACGACTAGTACTCCTAGGTTCTATGATTGATGTTTGGACAGAATATCCTCTATTTTTGTCTATACTACCTATGTGATCAGCAGTTCGAGCATTTAAAATCTTACTTTATTCTATCAGTGTCTGAGAGCATCGTATCAAACTATGTTAAGGGTATCATATCAACCTATGCTAAGTTTCTTGGCGATCTGTGGTGCCATCGCCCGGCATTGTAGTCTTCACATTGCTATAAAACTAGCTGCAAACTATCTGAGTGGTCAAAATCAAACACTCACCTCTGAGAGCGAAGATTGGTGCAAAAGTGAAGGAAATTCAGGAACACTGTACAGTACTACTTAGACCAGCATGTGTTCGAACTATGTTGAGAGGGATGATATAATATAAGTGAAAGACAGTTACTGCGACAGCAAAGAGACCTTAATCAAACATTTAAGCGAAGTAAGAAATTTGTAAAGATGGTTGACATGAATTGATAAATGCATATGGCGACTTTTGAACATTATTAAGGTAAATACATCGTTTGTTATCTATCAAAATCTTTCATTTGCTAACTATGCCTATCAGTAGTTAGTGCCTTCAGTTATTAGAATCTTTTACTTAGTTGGCAGTATTGGCGCTCGCTGTATTGGCATTAACGAAGATTTTTGTGAGGTAAGTGATTCATGAAAGGTATAGGTTATTGTTACTCAGGGCCATTCTTTTGTAGGGGTTTTTGAAAGTCAGACTGCGTTACGCGTTGTTGATATCCCACTGCCCAACACTACGCAAGCGAATATTCCGACAAAGAGTCCAACCAGCCACAGACTGCACACAGCGCAGTCAGCAATTTTCATACAGAGCACTACGTGGCGTTACCAACATAAAAACCTAAGCAGCCTACGTATAATTTAAGAAACGGATCTGACTAAAATCTTATCAAGAGTTCGTAAAGTCAGTAAGCGGATCTAAATCGTCTCTTTAATAGTTAAGTGGCCATTATGGCATCGAAACGGAAGATGACAGAGATGCCGAAATACAGAATTCAGTATTTCTAAATTGTTTCAGTGCGGAATTCTGTGATACGGTTCCTTTTTGCAGTCATCGCACGAATGACGAATCATAGAAATTGAGATAAGTTTCCGCGGAATACAAAAGACCTACAATTACTCAATATGGAGAGGGAAATGGATAGAATGAGATACCGGTACCTGTGAGTTTCTGCAGAGATTAGGTGAAAGAATTTGCTCCTTTTCTAACAGCAGTATACTGTTGGTCGCAGCAACGAAGGGTATTTAGCAAGTGGAAAAAAAGCGCTAATCATTAGCGTTTTAAATAACATTGGCGAAGTGGCGTACATGATTAAGGAGCCTATATCGATGATGTCAATCTGTTGTAAAATTGTGGAACATGCTCTATGCTCAAGCATTATGGCGTTTCTGGGGTACAAAAATCTTCTATAAAAGCCAATCTCGCTTTCGTGAACAAAGATATTGCGAAACACAGTTCGTTCGTTTTGTACATGATATCAGTGCAAAGTAGACAAAGGCGTCCAGGTACAAACTGTCTTACCTTCCGGTAGGTATCCAATACAATTTCGCATTGCCATTTAGTGAACATAATAAGAGCTTACCGAATGTCAGAACCGATTTGTAACTGAATTCATCAAATATTTCATATCACATGTTACGCTGTTTTAAGGGGAGGTTTACTATCTAGTTCAAAAAATCGATTTTTTAAATTGCAGTTTTGCATCCATAAAAGTGTTTAGAACCCACCCCTGAAACGGCTTTTCCGAATACGGAACGGAAATGTTTGATATTCGCGGTTGAAAAAAAAAATGCACCTGCCTGAAACCGGCCTTTTCCAGGCACCAGGTTTTTTCTTTCAGAGGACGATTTATTATACGGGTGCTTGGGAGGAAACACACCAAATTCAAATGAAAGTTTGAACGCATGTGTTTGGAAGTTAGAGACTTTCCTGGCAGTGAGCAGCTTCAACGAAGGGTACTCAGCAATTCTGAAGACCATAACAACGATGGACGTCACTCTGTAACTCTATCCGATGCAGTTCGCCAAGCATTCGGACGACCACCGGATTCAAGCGGCCGAAAACCGCTTGTCACCGGCCGTACGAGTGGCTCTGGTACAGCGCAGAATGGCCCAGATCGAGCAGAACGCCCTCTATGAGAAAGAGGAAGGACTAGTTTATGGACCCGTAATAGCAGATCGAACGTAAGTTGCATAATATTGCATTTATATGTAGGCAAAACCTCAAAAGCGTTTTCCTCGAAATGATTTCTTTTTTTTAAAGCGCGTTATGCTAACAACAAATCTACTGAACTGATTCGCATGATGCTTTGTTTCTGACGAAGCTAACTAAATTGTCTAGGAGTTTTACCCCTTTTATTCCGATCCATCAAGTATAAATATTTTTACTTGGCCGACGAAATCGAAAAATCGATGAAAAACCCCTGTTTCTTTTCAAATGGCCACTATTTTGTTTCCTATGGTCCAACTAACTTAAGAGAGGTACAACGTCTAAAGAATATTACATACTTCGCTAACGTCAACTCAATTTTGATTTCAGACGAGTCAGCTGACCTGTGACATACCGTGCGTGGAGGTCTACATCGAAATTTTGTTTCGTTCCGACGTCACTTTCGCCTTTGCTCTTCAACATTTCCGGTCGAAAAAATTCCAGTTTGTAGAGGAAATATCAATAACTATTTTGACCAAATTTGACATTGATATCTATAACATATCCTGAGAACAAAATTCTCGGAGAACATGCTCTTTTCGGGCCTAAGATAGTAAACCTCTCCTTAAGAGAATGGAATCTACAGAATTTCTAGATTTCCCGACGAGATCTATGACGCACATTTCTGTTTGCGGTAAATACGAGTATAAATGATTAATAATGTCGGAAGCTCTATGAGATCTTTTGTAGATGATGCTGTCTGTACACTGGTCCAATGGCGGAAGGCAGGACTGAAATGGAGAATGATCTGCAGAAGGTCGATGATTGGTGCAGGTACTGCCAGTTGACTCTGAATTAAATAAAAATATTTCACTAAGTGTAAATAAGCCAAAAGATCCTTTACTGTTCTATTACGCCATAGGTGAAAAACCACTGGCGTCGGTAACAAATGTAAAATACCTACGTGTAACCGTCCATAGTAACGTAAAGTGAAATGACTACATAAAGCAAACACAGTAGGAGGAGTAGTTGCTAGTCTGAGATTCGGTGGAAGAACCTTAAGGAGATGAACACTCATTTTCAGAAAATAAAGGACACCTGGAATGACTAGAAATAGGACGTTCGTATTCACAGGACATGTACATTAGTATGTTCGGCAGAATGATCAGCATTTGAAACATATCGCCTAACGTGTTCAATGTCAACATCGATATCGAGGCGCAGCACTACCTCTCAGTAAAATGTGCGTGCGGCTCTCGTTGTCGTTATAAATCGAAGGTAATGGATCAGTGTGACTTGACCAGTCACGCACGATGCCTCGTAGACGTATGCGCGAATCGTCAGATCAGTAAGTTTGAAAGAGGGCGCATTATTGACATGAGAGAATGTGATCCAACCATCCGGGAAACTGCTGCTCGTGTGGGATGAATTGTTTCGGCAGTGCAACGGGTGCACACAGAACGGTTCACGGTAGGCCGTAGAACGCGACGAGATGAGTCAGGTCGCACCACCCAGACCACCCTACGAGAAGAGCCACACCTCATCCGAATGGTATTGCAGGACAGGAGTGCATTCTCCTCGGCTCTGGCGCAACAGCGGAACAGTGTAACACTTTGTACAGTATCCAGGGAGACACTCCGTCGCCGTTTATTGGGCATGGCTTACGTGCGCGTCGTGCAGTTCTACATCTACCTTTGACGAATGTGCAGAAACATGCTAGATGTAAATGTTGTATGGAACGACGTCACTGGGGACAGTGGTTTCGGACGAATTCAGGCTCTGTTTGTTTGAAAATGATAGCTGCATTTTGGTTTCCCGCAGACAGGGGGGAGTCGCATCACGATGACTGCGTTCGTACAAAACACACAGAGCCAACTCAAGACGTCGTGGTGTAGGGTGCTATGGGTACAATCACAGACCATAGCTGGTGCATGTCCAGGGGACTGTGATCAGTGTGTCCTACGTGAATGTCATCTTGCGACACTTTGTCATACCCTTTCACCACAACAGTCGTCATTTTTCAGCAATACAATGCACAAACACATGGTGCTGCACGAACACGTGGCTTCTTGGTGTCAAGGATGTCACCCTTTCGCCCTGGCCCAACGGATCACCTAAACTGTCGCCAATTGAAAAGGTGTGGGATATGGTGAAATGATGGGTGCAACACTGTGAACCACTGTCAACCACCACACATGAACTTTGGAACCAGATGAGCATGGAGGGCTTTACCACAGGACGCCATTTGCGCCTTATACGCGTCGATGACATCACTCTTGGAACAAGTTATCAGGACGCATGTCGGACGGTGGGCCTACTAGGCAACAGGACACATGCTGAATCGAGGTGACTGAAATGCTAATCATTTCTGCTGAACATACAAATATACACGTCCTGTGAATATGTATGTCCTATCTCTAGCCATTCAAGGTGTTCTATTTTACTGAACAAAAGTGTAGTTTATTGGCGAAATAAGAGCTGTTCAACCGATTCTTGAGTATTGTTCATCGGCATGGATTGCTTTCCAAGTACGATTAACAGAAGAGATAGATAAGATGCAACGAAGAGCTGCACGTTCCGTGATGGGATATTTTAGAATGCGTGAGTGTTCCGGACATTCTCAACTAACTCCAGTGGCAGTCGGTACAAGAGAGGTGTTTTCTATCATTGTTGACATTCTGGGATTGTAATTTGAAGAACTGCTGGTCAACATATTACTTACTCCCATCGATGTCTCGAGTAATGAACATAGCGAAAAATAATAGAAATTAGAGTTCATAAAGGAGTTTATAGTCAGCCGCCATTCCCACGAACCATTCACGAATGAAACAGGGGATTGAAAAAAAGACTGCTTCCACAGTGACCCACCACTACGCACCGTAAGATGGCTTACCGAATAAAGATGTAGGGGTAGATTTTTGATTCGACCAAGTAGTAGCTGAGCACCGGTTGTTATGGAGTAAAGAAGCAAAATAAAAGTGTAGATGTAGGTGTACATTTTTGATTCCAGCAAGTGGTTGATGAATTACTAGTGTTACTAAATAGTCGTGCAGTATGGAACACGCCGAGTGGTGCTCACTAGTGGGAGATAAATTAACAACTCAAAAACATTTCTGCGGTGCTGTCGAGAGAGTCCATTTCGTTCAAAATGGTTCAAATGGCTCTGAGCACTATGGGACTCAACTGCTGAGGTCATTAGTCCCCTAGAACTTAGAACTAGTTAAACCTAACTAACCTAAGGACATCACAAACATCCATGCCCGAGGCAGGATTCGAACCTGCGACCGTAGCGGTCTTGCGGTTCCAGACTGCAGCGCCTTTAACCGCACGGCCACTTCGGCCGGCTAGTCCATTTCGTCTCCGGACATCGTGTGAGTTGCGGGGAATTGTTTTCGTAGGTTTTCAAAAATTTTGCAGTTAACTTTCCAAAAATATGCAACAGTTACTGAAAATTTACACAAACGGCTAAAATTGTGCAGTTTATTAAGTAAATGAGTAGTACGCCGTCATGCGTCGCTCAGTTTTTGGCTAAGGATACAGCTAGTCCTCTTCGTCTCAGAATAGCACTCGTAACCTACGTCCTCAATTTTTGCTGGATATATTCCAACCTGTCTACAGTTTTTACCCTCTACAGGTTCCTCTAGTACCATGGAAGTTATTCTCTGATGTCTTAACAGATGCCATATCATTCTGTCACTTCTTATCAGTGTTTTCCACATATTCCTTTTCTCTCCAATTCTGAGCAGAATCTCCTCATTAGTCATCTTATCAGTCCACCTAATTTTCAACATTCGTCTCTGGCAGCACATCTCAGATGCTTCGATTCTCTTCTGTTCCGGTATTCTCACAGTCCATGTTTCATTACCATAGAATGCTGTGCCCCAAACGTACATTTTTAGAAATTTCTTCCTGAGATTGAGACCTGTATTTGATACTAGCAGACTTCTCTTGGGCACGAACGCCTTTCTGCCTGCGCTAGTCCGCTTTAACATCCTCCTTGGTTCGTCTCTCATTGGTTATTTTGTCGCCTTTGTAGTAGAATCCCTTAACTTTATGTACTTAGTGACCATCAATCCTGATGTCAAGTTTCTCGCTGTTTTCAGTTCTGCTAGTTCTCATTACTTCCTTCTTCCTGCGATTTACTCATAATTCACATTCTGTACTCATTAGACTGTTCATTCCGTTCAGCCGATCATGGAATACTGTGCTTGAATGTAGGCCCACCTTTACTAAGCAGGAGCAGAGAACAAAGATTATATTTGTGATTTCTGCAAATAGTTAAATATAAAATGAATCACATCTACTATGTAACAAATAATTATTTCAGAACTTTGTTTTGAATTTAACCTTAATACATTTGTTATAGAATCAAATTATTTTCATTGTTACTGATCAGTAATTCTTTTAAGAGTTCATTACGGGCAGTCTCTCTATTCTGTGTACGTTAATTAAGCTTTTTCACAATTTTACTTGAGTATCCGCATTTTTACCGCCCTATAACATATTTCCATCTATTCCATATTAACGCCCAAATGCAACTTTCTCCGATTTTTTTGTGATAAATGTTGTGTCCGCATGGTATTCGTTTCCTCCTAACATTAGGAGGGCGTGGGCAAACGACTTTCATCGACACTTGTAATTATTTCCTCGAATGGCCATCGCCGGACAGTGGTACGTCAGTTACACCCTATACCTCAAGTTGGCATTTCCAGCAGTTTCGTCAGGCCGCATCAGCAGTTCAGTCGCTCCGCTGTAAGTTGGCCGTGTTATCTCAGCTTTCCACGCCGGTAGCACAAACCCAGTAACGCCGCAGGTCTTCTGCATCTACATCTCCACGTACATCTACATCTGCGTGGATACTTTGCAAACCATACGTGCCTGGCAGACGGTTTATCGAACCACCAAAATAACTCTCTATTATTCCAATCTCGAATAGCGCACGGAAAATAGAACACCTATATCTTTCCGTGCGAGCTCTGATTTCCCTTATTTTTTATGATGATCGTTTCTCCCTATGTAAGTCGGAGTTAACAGAATATTTTCGCATTCGGAGGAGAAAGTTGGTGACTGAATTCTCGTCAAAAGATTCCACCACAACGAAAAACGCCTTGGTATTAATGATGTCCACCCCAAATCCTGTATCATGTCAATGACAGTCTCTCCCTTATTCCTCAATAATACAAAACGTGCTATCCCTCTTTGAATTTTCTCTATGTACTCTGTTAATCCTATCTGGTAAGCATCCCACACCGTGCAACAACACTCCAAAAGAGGACGAAAAAGTGTAGTGTAAGCAGTGTCTTCAGTAGATCTGTTGCATCTTCTAAGTGTTCTTTGGTTTGCCTTTCCCACAGCATTTTCTAGGTGTTGTTTCCAAATTAAATTGTTCGTAATTGTAATTCCTAGGCATTTAGTTGAATTTACAGCCTTTAGATATGACTGATTTGTCGTGTAACCGAAGTTTAACGAATACGTTTCAGCACTCATGTGGATGACATCACACTTTTCATTATTTAGGGTCAATTGCCCAATCTCGCATCATGCTAATAGCTTTTCTAAATCTTTTGCAATTTATTTTGATCATCTAATGACTTCACTAGATGATAAACGACATCATCTGCAAACAACCTAACACGGGTGCTAAGATTGTTTCTTAAATTGTTTATATAGATAAGGAACATCAGAGGACCTATAACACTATAAAACGCCAGGAATCACTTTTGTTTTACTCGATGACTTTCCGTCAGTTACGACCAACTGTGACGTCTCATGCGCTGCATATCACGCTCTGGAGCTCGTCGTGAAGACACATCACAATAGTCACAGGAGAGATATTTCTGATGTACACTATGTGATCAAAAGTAGCCGGACACCCCCAAAAACATACCGTCTTCACACTAGGTGCATTGTGTTGCCACCTACTGCCAGTAACTCCATGTCAGCGACCTCAGAAGTCATTAGACATCGTGAGAGAGCAGAAAGGGACGCCCCGCGGAACTCAAGTACTTCGAACGTTGTCAGGTGAATAGGTGTCACATGTATCATACGTCTGTACGCAAGATTTCTGCTCTCCTGAACATCCCTAAGTCCTCTGTTTCCGATGTGATAGTGAAGTGAAAACATGAAGGGACACGTACAACACAAAAGCGTACAGGTGGACCTCGTCTTTTGACTGACAGAGACCGCCGACAGTTGAATAGGGTCGTAATGTATAATAGGCAAACATCTATCCAGACCATCACACAGGAATTGCAAACTGCATCAGGATCCACTGCAAGTACTATGACAGTTAGGCGGGAGGTGAGAAAACTTGGATTTCCAGCTGTGGTTCATAAGCGACACATCACGCCGGTAAATGCCAAACGAGGACTCGCTTGGTGTAAGAAGCGTATACATTGGACGATTGAACAGTTAAAAAAAGTTTTATGGAGCGACAAATCACGGTACACAATGTGGCGATCCGATGGTGGGGTGTGGGTATGGCGAATTCCCGGTGAATGTCATCTGCCAGCGTGTGTAGTGTCAACAATAAAATTCGGAAGCGGTAGCATTATGGTGTGGTCGTATTTTTCATGAAGGGGGCTTGCACCCCTTGTTGTTTTCCGTGGCACTATTACAACACAGGCCTACATTGATGTTTTGAGGAACTTCTTGCTTCCCACTGTTGAAGAGTAATTCGGGGATGGCGATTTCATCTTTCAACACGATCGAGCATCTGTTCATGTACTCTCTGTGACGGAGTGGTTACACGACAATAACATCCCTGTAATGGACTGACCTGCACAGAGTCCAGACCTGAGTCCTATAGAATACCTTTGAGATGTTTTGGATCACCGACTTCGTGCCAGGCCTCACCGACCGACATCGATACCTCTCCTCGGTGCAGCTCTCCTTGAAGAATGGGCTGCCATTCCCCAAGAAACCTTGCAGCACCTGACTGAACTCATGCCTGCGAGAGTGGTAGCTGTAATCAAGGCTAAGGATGGGCCAATACCATACTGAATTCCAGCATTACCGATGGAGGGCGCCACGAACTTGTAAGTCATTTTCAGCCAGGTGTCTGGATACGTTTGATCTCATTTGATCATAGTGTATGTAGTTGTGTGGTTATGCACCTAAGGACATTCTAATTGAGTTTCGTTTTGTCAATAAAGTTATTCCTTTAGTGTGTCTTCGATCATTCCTCAGTACAAGCATACTTTAGTAAGTTCTTTAAATTTTACCAAGAGAAATACAAATGCTTATTGCCGAAGAGCTGATGTTTGCAATAAAGTTGGTTTAAGAGTGTGTTCAGTTTGCTGATACAACTACGAAAGTAAATAACTTTCCACGATACTCATACCTAATCCGTAGTTACCTACTTTGATCCAATTTCTTACACCTGCGTTGTCCCCTGAGCGGAGCAGTGGCCTACTCATCACGTCACAAGCCACGCCCCTTTTCTATGATGTTATCATTATGAAGTCACAATTCACTCTCCTTTTTAAATGACTTCTCTGCGGCGGTAAATTAAAAGAAATTCAAGGTGGCTCTGAAAACAAATATTTTTTCAGTGAAACATGGCGCCGGAAAGTTCCAAACGGTAGCAGCGGGAAAAATATAGGTTGAAAGAAACAGCCAATCAGAGCGCAGTACATTTTGCCTGTACTGCAGTATCTCCTCATTAAAAAAAAAGAAAAAAAATCTGGTTTTTCTCTTGAATGGTGTAATTGCTGCTTTTCGGCACACACACACACACACAGGTTCGCGTGCACGCACGTACCGCAATGTAGCCATTTCCATCATGCTCGAAAGTATTCAAACGCTCTGAAATTCCTTTTGGCCACATGTTGTAACGTATTTAGCAAAAATATAATTGCATTACTTGCAGTATTTTTGACCATTCTCAAAAGTACCCAAATGCTATAATTTTCCCATCATGTTCAAAAGTAATAATCAAAAAATTACTTAAAGAATGCAATTTGCAGTGTTACAGACTACTAAAATGAAACAGCCAGACACAAAGCAGGCAAAACTATCCGAATACTCTGAATTTTTTCGTCATTTTCGCTCATATTCAGCCAAAAATATGCATCTGACTACCCAAGGTTAATGCCCTGTTATCTTTGTGCACCTATTTTTTCGACTGACATTAGCGGTACAGTTATGAGTAAATTTGCGCGTATCTCTGTTTTTGCGTAGGAACTCATTGTATCCATTTTATTTTCATTTATTAGCATTCCTTTGTAGCATTTAAAGTTTATTTGAGACATAATTACGTCAACTCTGGACAGTTTCAATTAAAATAGTATTTGTTAAAATAATGATTATAATATTAATACAATCTATGTTGTGCAGTAAAACCGATATAAAAGTCAGTCGTTACTGTGCTCCACAGACAGAGGTAATAGCTTCATCGTGTATTTCAAACCTTTTGTCAGCTTATGCAGTTACGTTTGCCATCACCTGCTGATAATGTCATATATTAAAATACAGTAGTAACACGCATTCGTATAAATAAGAACCGAGGGATGCTATGCTTTGAGCTACCAACTTTCAAAGTAAGTTAGTTAATATCCTAGCATTGTGTTCACTATACTATTTAGCTGACTGATTTTGAGAACGGGTAGTTGAAAACATTGCAACCCTGTTTTGTTACAGACACTAATGTGTATCATTATTGCTCAGCATGCTATTCAATCGTAGCATCGTGTAGGGTCCATGAGACGACAGCAAAAGATGCCAAACGTTTTGAACTGCAAGTTAAAGCTAGCATAGTCACTATAATGTTTGCCTGACCTACATATTAGTTTTAGAGACGAGCTTTTGACGAATTTAGATCTGGGAAAAACATTGATTCCTTCAGCATTTCTCGCCGTCAAGCGCACATTAACCTGTAAGTTAGATCAGTAGTAGCGCCCATGTGTTTTGTAATGCGGTATGCATGTTACATTACACGAGGCCAAGAGTGAAATGCATTGGATGTCAGCGAAAGAAAACTTGTCTTAATCAGCAAGTTCGATCTTGCTAATGCCTGTCCACCTTGTAACACTTGATAAGCATCATATAACAATTTAGATGTGGAAAACAATTAATTCGGCGCTCATTCGTGCCTTTCACCATCTATTGTACAGCTATTAAACTTTGCACATATCCAAGTGCTGCTATATGTGATTTTATGGATAAGTACTTTTGAACATGGGGCGAAAAAAAGGAAAAATTTCAGAGCCTTTATATACTTTTGAGAATGACAAAAACTATTCCAGCTTACACTCATTACATAATTTTTTGAAGGAATAACTGCTTTCTAACATCGTGAAAAAGTAATAAATCCAGAGTGTGCAGATACCTTTGAGCCCAGTCAAAACTATTATAATTTACACCCTTTACGTAAGTTTTCTTGGATAATTGCGTTTTAACATGACACAAAACAAAAGAGTCTGTTCTGATACTTCTGAGCATGGATAATTTCTTTTGAAAATGGTACAAAGAAAATTCAGAGTGTTTGGACACTTTTCGTGCATGATCAGAAATACTGCAAGTTACATCCTTAACGTAATTTTCTGGATAAATACTTTTGAACATGGGGCAAAGCAAATTTCAGAAGGTTCAAATATTATAGTGCCAAACTGCACATTTCAGACGAAGGAACTTACGTAATTGTTTTGGAAATGCTGTAGTACTGACTCTAATTTTCCTTTATATAATGCCAATTCAGATGAAGAAGTCTACATAAATTACCGTAATGTTGAAATACTGTAGCATAATTGGATCTAACGGAAAAAAAACTCATTGGTTGTTTCATTTTAACAGACTTTTTCCCACCATCACCGTCTTTGATTTTAAAGTGTTGTGACTGGCTGACAAAATGTTTACTGTCAGCATCACTTTGCAAATGGTTCAAATAGCTCTGAGCGCTATGGGACTTAACTTCTGAGGTCATTAGTCCCCTAGAACTTAGAACAACTTAAACCTAACTAACCTAAGGACACCACACACATTCATGCCCGAGGCAGGATTCGAACCTACGACCGTAGCGGTCCTGCGGTTCCAGACTGTAGCGCCTAGAACCGCACGGCCACCCCGGCCGGCATCATCATTTTGCATTTTTCATATTTACCGCCACCGGGACACCATGTAAAAAACGTCATGAATTGTGGCGTCATAATGATGACATGACAGATAAGGGGTCATGTCTTGTGACATCATGCATAGTGCGTTGGCCCGCTCATATATGACGTCACAAATGCAAACAAAGTGGATCAAAGAGTAGATAGCTGCACTACTCGATCACACATGCATATTATGTAGTCAATGAGTAGTTTCAATCGAGTGAAGGTAAACAGACTTTACGGTTTGGTAGCACCGGAATGAATATAAATAAAAAATAAGATATTAAAGTAGACGATGAACAAAGCAAATCACCTATGACAAGTGGAAGGAAATTATTAGTAATGCGAATTTAATGAGGTCGCAGTGTTCTGATTAAGAGTGCCCCTAGTTGTTAAAGTACCGTTCGCACGTAGATATTAAGAAACGTTAATTATAAAATGTCATACTTCATCTTAAGTTCCGTAATTTGAGAAAAGATTAGTTTTAGATGACACTGAGCTTATCGGAAATGGTATTGTAATAATAGCGACAAGAGTGTGTGCAGAGTCGAAGAGTAAGGGCTGAAATGCTTGTCTAAAATAACAGTGACCGTATGTATAATTGTCATTCTGAATTCCTGAACTTAAATCAGACGCATACCATTACCTATTTGAGATAAATGATAATCAGTCTGTATTTATATCGAAGGGTGGCATAGGTGGGTTACCAGGAACCAAACCTCCTTTATTCACCCGTATGTGAATTCTAACATCATACCGACGAAAATGATTCCGCTTACCTTATTAAACTTGTGACTTCACATGTCCATTGGAAAACAGGACAAAATGGAAGTGATAGCTTACAAATACACCAGTGATTATCGTCTGACACTGCTGTCCATCTGTCCATGTTAATTTAATTACCCTCACTTTTGATACATTTGCAATGATACACTGTACGGTTTTGCAACTTGTTCTTCCCATACATAGCTGTCATTCAGGAGACTACAACGGACGATGTCATTCACTTATGTGACACTCCAAACATTTCATAAGCAACGGTAAAAAGGGCACTATTTTTCCTACACGATATTTACTTCAATTTCAGTGAATACCATCTGCAGGAAATGAAAATCCTCAACAAATGCCTTCTAAATTTGTGGAATATGCAATTTATCAAATTATTATTTTTGTGTGGTTGCCCACACCAATGTTTTCTGACTTTTTAACCGTGATTGTCCCTTACGTCATAATAACATGTGCCAGTGTAAGAAATGCCCTTTCCTTTAACAACTTGATGTAATGTAACACTAAGATAACTGCCTAAAGCATATGAGACATAAGTCGATAAATTCTATGACGCCCTGTGGTTCTGTTCTGTATTTGTACCTCTTTCATATTCAGTGGAGCTTTGGAAATTTGTTTCAGTCAAGTAGCAATAACACTCCCAGAATTGTCTGACTGCTATATTATCGATAATTCGCGTGTTTTTGCTGCTTGGAATCACAGTAAACTGGTTTCGCCAGTAGACTGTATAGTCTGCGCAGATTTTTTTAAATGGAATTTGTATTTCATTATTCCCATAGCTGATGTGTAGTTCAGTACAATCTAGAAGACTTAGTAACCCTTTACATGGGTCATAGTGTTTGCGTAATTTAAATGTTCAAACAGGTTTAATTTAGTTTCATATTGTGAGTTAAAGAAAAAGAAAGAGACAATTCAGGTACGTGGTTCTGTAGTTAATAGCGCCAGTCTAGTTTACAAACTACAACAGCTTTAAACATTTAACGCTAGTTAAAGCCATAGAAGCATGGTCTTTTCCGAATGCACTTCTGATCAAAAATCAATTTTGCTTTGATAATGAAATATTTTCATAAAACTTTTCATCCCCTATTTCACCCCCTTAGGGACTAAATTTCCAAAAATAATGAAATACGTATTTTTTTATTTCTATCTGAGAAGTCAAATCCAATTCTCATAGATGTAACTTTAAAATTGCTTTAATAGTTCTTTAACAATGATTTAGTTTCAAAAAGATCTTTCACCTACTCAGGAGTTGAATTTCCAAACACGGTGAAACCAGCATTTATTATTACTTACCGAGAAACAAAATGACAATTTTCGTAGTTCTAGCTTAGGAATTGTCTTTACAGCAATATACTTTCAAAAATCCTTTCATCCTTTCAAGAAAAATACCTTATTAAACGATGCCTAAAATATACCATCAACACCATCTCCGAATTTCAAATTTTGATCCTTAGCGGTCTGGGTTTGCGCCATGATGAGTCAGTGGTCAGACACATCATTTTCTTTTACATACATGTATTTATTTATATCTGTTCGTCCACACCCTTACCACTCAGCGTCTGGTCTTGTGCTTAATGTTTATGACGTCATACCTTCTAAACTATGTGTCGTATAATGCTACAGGTTTGTAGGTACATTCAGCGGCATATGTGGATAATGTCTGCAAAATGTGTTGCAAGCAGGATGCGGCAGTTTTTCACGCATCTCACTGTTTATGACGTCGTATGTCCTGAACTATGTGTCGTACAATGGTATAGTATTGCAGATAAATTCAGCGGCATATGTGGCTACCGTCTGAGAAATTTATGAGAGTAGAGCTGGTAGCAAAGAAGTAATAAATTTTAACGTCATGCATGACGCGGCAGTTTTCCATGTATCTCATTTATCGTGACGTCATATCTCCTGAACTATGTGTAGTATAATAATATAATTCTGTACTTATATTCAGTGGTATATGTGTATACTGCCTATTAAATGTGCCGCGAATACAATTAACTTTTACAGCTGAACGGCGGAATAATAATAAGAGAAAAGTGTTGAAATTACGAGTAAAGTTCGTTGTGCTCTCATTCTTAAATATTGAATTAATGAAGTCTGGGAACTCACGCATCCCTGGCTACCCTTCTTTTTCACCCCCACCCCTTTGATATGTAGGTGGTTCTTACCCTACACAGCGATTGTCGCCTGACTGTAGGGTATAGGAGTATCACGTTCGGTTGAAATAAGTCCATTGGTTTAGGACATATGGAACACACACAAACGCACAGACACATACACACAGACGCACCCAT
Source organism: Schistocerca americana (assembly GCF_021461395.2). NCBI lineage: Eukaryota > Metazoa > Arthropoda > Insecta > Orthoptera > Acrididae > Schistocerca > Schistocerca americana. Next base: position 221,211,274 of record NC_060124.1, read on the forward strand.
TTTTATAATAATAATAATGAGCGTATGGTGTTGGTGGTCGGGAGACCCCTCGCGGGGCCACAAGTTCTTTAACGCCACTACGGCGACTTGCGAGTGAATGAGGATGACATGATGATGAAAGACACATATCACTCAGTCATCTCGAGGCAGAGAAAATCCCTGACCCCGCCGGTAATCGAACCCGGGATCCCGTGCGCGGTAAGCGAGAACGCTACCGCAAGACCATGAGCCGCGGACCCCATTTTTACAATATGTATGGATTCTTTCACTCTTATAAGAATAGTATACGCAATATCTTAACATAATAATTTGCTTCACTGTTGTAAGAATGATATACGCAATATTTTAACATAATAATTTATTTGCTTTTTTAGCTTCTACATTTCCCATACTTCAGGAAGCTACACGTTAGTTATTGATGCGCAGTGTGAGCCACAATTAGAAGAGAAAACTAACGCGGGTGAAAGTACACGATAATGTGAAGCATTACACGTGAGTCCACAATTGAGCAGAACGTGTTGTTACCAGCTGCCACTGAGATTAAGTGTACTTAAAACGTAAATGTATTTAAAACGTAAATTTTTTGATTAATTCGCCACATAACTAGACTCAAGTTTCACCCATGGCCAGTTTTAACAACAAATACCATACAGTGTGTTCCAGTTCCTTTAGGACTGTAGTTATGAATAATAAAAGTCATGGATTATATTCACACAGACACTGCATTCACTCAAAACAGTTTCCCCTGAATCATAACACAGCTGAAATCGTTTTAAAAGTGTTTTGAAAAAATCACTGTAGTCCTTTTTTTAGATCGCATTTAGTACCACAGTACAGTTTCCTTGGAAGTCCTTAACTGCGTCATAATGGTGTCCTTTCACTGTCCACTTGGGAAACAACCAGAAGCCAGCTGGTGCCAAATCCGGCGAATACGGAGGATGATCAAGGACTGTGATCTATTTTCTGCCAAACACTCGTGCACAGTCTTCGCCTTCTGGGTTGGCGTGTGACCATACAGGAGCAATGAGGAACATGCCCCTCGGTATTTGGTCGAATTCGACGGCTTGACGCTCACAAACACTGGAGGTCTCTGGAAACTTGATGTTGCCTTACTGTTCCACTGCCGTTTTCCGACTAGTGCCAAACAAGCACTGCTATATTCGGGGTCAGGATGCTTTCCTACATAGCTATTTTTGAAACTTCAAGGATCGTAACATCCCATCTCACAACGAGATATCATTGCAGCATGGTACTTCACACAAGCAGTCCTAACGGAAATGGGACACACTGCTTACACTACTGCAGTATATTACACGTTACAATTCACTGCACAGGTTGTTGCGGGTATAAGAGCTGATATTTATATTGATGTCGGAGGGTAGTGTACTGCACAACAGTGCACCAGTAGTTTTTCATTTGCAGACTACTAATTATAGCTATTATGAGTAGTATGTTTTTATTTTGGTTTTACCTTAAAGCATGCGTAGCACAAGCAAACTATTTACGTTTGTTTTCCCCTGGGCAGGATGTCAGGTATTGTAAATGTGTCGGCGCAAAGTAGACAGTATACAAGTAGACAAGGAGAAAAACAACTAACGCACTGAAGTGGGTACATATTACGATATCAACGATCACAATATGTGAACCTACACGCACCTGTTAAAGGAGATTTTGTGTGTGTCGTCCACACCTTTGAATCCAATATTGTGCTCGTCTCGGCAATGAGTTACGAATTTTTTCAAACACCTCCGAATCGTCTTGTAAATATGACAAGGCTGTAGAGTTTGCTACTCCAGATCTTCAGCCGCATCAAAGGGAGTGCTGTACACTTCACATTTGAGATGACAGACAGAAAAAACCAGGGTAAAGAGATCACATGATATTGGAAGCCAAGGTAAGAGCCCTGCTTGACCCTCAAATCTTGGACTATATTGGAGGGTTACACGTCACCTTGTACAGGGTGATTCTGCGATGATGTTTCAGACTTCCAGGAATCATAGAGAAGTGTAAATACAAAGGGGTCCAAAAAAATGTATCCACTGTTGAAAAGTCCACAACTTGCAAACTAATTTGACGGAGTTGTCTCATTTTTGGTGAAAGTGTAGCTTAAAGTCCAACTTAAAGATATCGCTATAGGTGTTCGAAATGGTCACCTTTAACATCCACACACAAACAATGCCGCCGAACTGCAGCACGAACTACTGACTGCAACGTGTTCAGTTGGATATTTGCACATGAATGAACGACGGATTCTCGAAGTTCATCCAATGTACTCGACTTTCGTCGATAAACGACGTCATTTAGTGTTTTGAAGACAGCAAAGTGGAAGTGCTACATCCCACAATTGCTACACGCAGTAAACGAGGACGACCCAGATCGTAGAATAGAGTACTGCGAGTGGTTTACTAACATGGTGCGCAACCACGAAGAGTTTGCAGAGATGATTGTGTGGTCTAATGAGGCACAGTTCAAACTCAGTGGTAAAGTAAATCGCCACAATTTCATCTACTGGGCCGCCGAAAATCCGAACGTCCGTGTAGACAAAGCCGTGAATTTGCCAGGAGTAAATGTGTGGTGTGGGTTGTCTTACCGGGTCTTGATTGTGCCATTCTTCTTTGACGGCACAGTTACCGGTGAGGTGTACCTTCAGATGCTTCAGACATCGATTTTACCTGCCATCCGAGACTTGTATGGAGAGGGAAGAGCTTACTTTCAACAAGATGGTGCCCCAGTCCACTAACAAAATCGTGTTAGGGCGTATCTCGAGGAAAATCTACCAGGAAGATGGCTAGGCCGTAGAGGTGCCGTGGAGTATCCACCACGATGCCCAGATCTAACTCCTCTGGACTTTTACCTGTGGGGAACACTTAAGGACGTCGTTTATCGACAAAAGCCATGCACAATGGATGAACCTCATCGTACATTCATGTGCAAATATCCAACTGAATACGTTGCAGTCAGTAGTCCGTGCTGCAGTTCGGCGGCATCGTTTGTATGTGGATGTTAATGGTGAACATTTCGAACACCTACAGTCATATATTTATGTTGGACAGTAAGCTACACGTTCACCAAAAATGAGACAACTCCGTCAGTTAGTATGCGAGCATGGACTTTTAAACAGTGGATACATTTTTTGGACCTCTCTGTATATCAGTCTGAGGCAAGGGACCTAGTCCAGAAACTACAGAGCCGAAAGTCGACTCAAGTTCAGCCTTTGCCTCACGGAGCGATTAAACTAAGAGCCTTTAATTCGGAACCCTCATTCCCGCTGAATACTCTCCAATACCCTCAGATATTTACCTTCATGCTGGACTAGTAACGGCGCATGTAACTTGATGTCATAAAGACCAAAGCTCCTAAGTCTACTGTATTGTAAGAATGAATGTTCCATTTACCTGCACAAGTTCCACAAGGTGCTACATTTGCAACAGTTGTTCAGAATGGCATCCCACACAGTCAGTACAGCCATGGAATCGCCACACTGTGTACCATCATACCCATTGTGATATCCCCAATATCGTTTGAACTGTGTCGCAGGCAGCGCAAATTCTTTCCAGGAAGTCGTCTTCACTCTCCACACTCATCGCTTACACAAGACTTTTCGCTAGCCCACAAGCATGAATCACGTGGAGTGAGATGAACGTGCTGGCCACGAAACAGGACCTCCGCTGCCTATGTCTGATCCAGGTGTTCAAAGAATCCTAGGTCCAAAGTGCGTTGAGGCTCTTTCATATTGGAACCTCACCCGTTGCCAAATAACAAGTGGGGTATGTTCAGGAAACTGGGTAGTATAGCTCTGATAAGCACTACGTTTACTGGTGTGTTTCAGGGGGAAGGAAAGAGATACGGGCCTATTACATAATCATTGACTATTCCTGCCCAACGTTGACTGTCAATATGTGTTGCTGGCTCTTCATAACCGTAGCATGAGGATTCTCGTCAGTTCAAACATTACTGCGATAATTTAATTTCCGTCTCTGGTGAAACAGGTTTCATCCGTGGCCTGTAAGAAAGTGAGGATTGGCTGTAAGGCGCTGTGGCTGAACACGACTTGAGGCCCGAAGTCAGCAGGAGTTCAAGCGTCGGGTGTTAAGGCTGTGGCTGCATTTCCTGTAATACTGCTGCGAAACACTCATTTCACGTACAACTGATCGAGTTATGATTGAAGGTGCCCCTTCCACTCGTTTAAGCACTGCATTTAAGTCGTGAGTTCGTGTCTTACTGTGGTACCAACTGCCCTGTTTCACTTAACCGTTAGAACAGTCTTGGAAACTTGGTGTGAACCGGATATCTTCTGCACGGATCTTTGTTGCTGCACAACCTTTCTGCTTCTCTGCGGCTTCCATTTATTTGTCTATACATGAGAATCATTTCTGCAAAGTTCATCACCAGGTACTACTCCATTTGGTCAAGGCTGGTCGACGTTAGTGTTTCAGCTTGTCAACACAGACTGCACTTCACTATAGCAAAGACATTTTCACCAGGACTGCTCACGGTACGCTACCTTCATTGGATTGCTGAGTTACTGCCCAACCTTTACACCTAACTGCTCGTCAGGATTGCCCACCTTACGCTCTTTGCAACAACAGATTTTCACTCATAAATTTCAACTCGGTCGTTTCCTGAGTAGGTTTCCTTACCTAACATTGATGCATTTACGCTTCCCCACCACCACTGAAAGTTCGTAACATCATCACTGAATACTCCCGTACCAGTAGCAAAGTGTTTATCTACCACATTCCCCAAACGTGGACCATAGGTGAAATTTGAGCCCAACTGGATGGCGACATTTAGATTTTGTACAGCTTTGTACTAACTAGCACAATATTTGATACTGAAGTTAGTAGTGACTTGAAACCAAACAATCGCAATTATCTCGTATCAACCTAGTTTGAGCACCGTCTTCGCCTGTGTCATTTTTCACTACCAGTTGCGTATGACACGGCATTCCTGAAGTCAGGTGAAAACCAAAAACCTTCAGTCACGTTTTGTCATTTTTTATTCTTGATACGAAATACGATAATATTAGTTACTGCTTCTGGTCTTGATATGCGACTGGTGTTTCTGGATTGTTCTGCTACTCATACGTCAAGCTGTCGTATTCAAGTCGCTGCACGTCAACGTTCCCATTTTTCAAATTTCATTTTCCTGTAAGCTGACACCATCTGAAATCTAAGCACGTAACGCAGTGTTGGACCAAGCGTTGTCAGCGGACTGGAATCGTTTATGGAAATTTCAGATACGGATCACTGTTACACGAAGCTCGATGTTTTGAATTTCCCAAATGCAAATACTGCTCTGTAACACAGTTCCAGGTTATGTTCTGAGTTCAGGTACGATCTCTGCCTCTGTTTTGCTATCACAATGGATAATAAAGTCAATGAGAATGAGGAACGTAAATAGTGTTCATTACGCACGATACTAGAAGGAAGTACGAATCGAAGCAACCAAATAAATTCGATTTTCCTTGAATTTTTAAGAGATATTGATAGGAACCTGTGAAGTCCGACAAAAGACGGAAGGGTACTGCTAGGATTAGTGTATTAAAGTAGAACTATTTTCCGACGTTAATTTGTGTCTTTGCGTCGAGATAAATTTTGGCGTACTCGGTCCAGTCAGTCTCAATGGACGATAAATTTGTTAAAGAAAGAAAAAAAAACAGGGAGGCTTTTGCAAAACCTCCCTAAAAATAATGTGTAGAAATCAACGATCCCGAACTGAACGTATTTGGTAAGTACACAAACGTGTGGTAATTTGTGTCCTTCAAGGTAAACGACGTTTTTCGGTGGAGTGCAAATATCGTGTCCAGCAAGATTCTCTTCCAGTACCATTGAGTTGTTCTTTCAAGTTGAAAGTTGCCACTGCCAAAAGATACAGTCTCAGGTCGAAACACATAAATGCACTAATACGACACGAAAGTTTCTTTGGGTAGGTTTACGCAGCATGCTCGCTGCTTACACATCGCCGTACTGACTTCTTCTTGCAGTGTGGTTTCTCGGATACCACATGCAGACCATAGTGATACCACATGCAGACCATAGTGATGTAAACTTCAGAGATGATTGAAGTAGTGAGGATGAACAACGTCAGGTTTATATAAGAATCTATACAAGCTAAAGACGATACAATAGTGACGACAATACATTTATACTGCACAATATTAAGTGTAATAATGTCTGGAGATCGGTATCATTGTTTCATCTAAATTATCATTTTTATTCTGTATAATATCTGGACAACAATTTACATTTGATAGATGTAGCTGACAAAGTGAATGTAGGTAAGAACTGATGAAATATCACCTCAGGATTGGTGCTAATCGCTCTTCTACAGAAACTGCAGTAACAGCTGAAAACAGGTTGTATTGCCTGCATACAGAGCAATACACATTTACCACACTGTCATCACTCCTGTATTACTTACTCAGACTTCAGCAGATGAAATAACCGCTGAAGCAAAGGTACCGTGAAGAGAGACTTTCCTAGTGATTGCGGGGCAGAGAGAACTTTCTCCTGATGAGAAAGCTGTGGCTAACGCGTTCTCCATTATTCTTATACGCGTTTCGTGGAAGGATTTTGCGACCATTCCTACTGCTTGCGTTATCCATTAACACTGAAGACACATTCTGGATGCGCTATAATCGCAGAATTTAGTTTAGCACGTTTTCGCGAAACTTTGTCTCTCCCTGTGCGGGAATCAGATAATGTGTGAGTAGCATGGGACGAGACGTTAGGACGTGTGGAAATTTTCTTACGTCCATCATCTTGATTGAAGGTGAGAAGGATTTCGACCCCTCACTTACGTGATAAAATGGTACACCTGCAGCCGCCCTGTTGGTAGTTGATGTTTGCAGTCATAACATCGCTGTTACAGTCTACGGAAACCAGTTCATAGATGTTGGCCGCTGATGGCATCGATTATACAATGGGAGTTAACCCCTTCAGCGTCAGTTAAGGCTTGAAGATGGAGTACTGAATCGCTGGAATTGGTAGCTATATGATAAATAACATAGAAAGAACGGCTGCTGGTGTTCCATTTTATATGAAAGTCTGAATCGGTCCTGGAGGCGAGCTCAATCAAAGTGTTTAGGGCTATACCGCTCGCGATAAAGGGGAAGTCTGAGTTCGAGTCTCGGTCTGGTACAAATTTTTGTGTGTTTACAGTAAATGGTATGGTTGATATACAACGTACTGAGAATACATTTCATGTGTAAAACTATGAATCGATCCTTCGACAAGAGTTCTGAGTCACATACACTTTCTTACTTGCCCTACACCCTTGCCTGCCACACTGTTGGTCTGGGTCCACTTCATCACCTGGGAGCTGCGGGCTGGTAGCCGCTAGCATGACGACGTTTGGGTCAGGACATAAGGGAATTGCAAGATGAAGCTGGACACTTTCAGCAGAAATCCGCACTGCACAGCAATAGTATTCATAGCAGGTTGGCCTATGTCAGCACACCAGGACGAGTCTCCTGTTACGAGTGATGTGACAAGGGGCCACGTTTCAGTAAAACAAATGCGGTTCGGAGCAATATGAATATGTCTGGCTGTTGAAGCAGAGGCTTTCTAGATCCGCTCATCGTTAGGGTTCAGCAGCACCATCATGACAATAGGAGCCACACCCGGGCAGCGAGATGGCTGGGCACTGCCACAGGATCAGTGAGCTCAAGACCGGGCAGCACGTGTTGCTGCGAACACTAAGTTCATCACAGGACTTGGCGCCACAGCCCTGCAGCCCTGCTGCCAGCGCTGATTTCCCAGTGGGACTGACTTCCTAAGTGCCAGCCACCATCTGAGTCCTGACACGGGGCAGCGAGTGAGTTCCTTCACACAGCTGTCTCTGCGTCCTGTTGCAGACGATGTGTGTGGAGCCGAAGGTCCACCAGGGCTTCTCACTCTCAAAGGAATTAGGATGCCGCTGAAACACAACCATGGCCTGCAAGACGCCGTCAGCCTAGCATCGCAGATTGCCTCCAACTCAGCATCCAGGATGGAAACCGCAATCCACATGTGAGAGCCAGCTGCGGACAGCAGACTGAAGCATGTTTGACTTGATGAGCCACAACACGTGATGTACAGCACTCCGTCTTCAGCCTACAAGTGGCCCATCGGGACCATCCGACCGCCGTGCCAACCTCAGTTGGATGCGGATAGGAGGGGCGTGTGGTCTGCACACCACTCTCCCGGTCGTTATGATGGTTTTCTTTGACCGGAGCCGCTACTATTCGGCCCAGTAGCTCCTCAATTGGCATCCCGAGGCTGAGTGCACCCCGAAAAATGGCATGACGGGCCAGATGGTCACCCATCCAAGTGCCGGCCACGCCCGGCAGCACTTAACTTCGGTGATCCGACGGGAAACGGTGTATCCACTGCGGCAAGGCCGTTGCCTCAGGTGATGTACAGGAAGAGAATAAAGGCATTCTTTACTATCAACAGTGTTTACTCTAGGCCACCAGCCATACTCCGAGTGCAACTGCTCTTTTCATAGGGTGACTGAGTAGCTATCACCACTGGGCACACTTGATACAGGGACCAGCGAAATACTAATACTTCAAAAGATTTTTCGTTTTGTTTTGGAATCTGTCGCTTCCACGAAAAAATTCGTGGCACCCTATGTGACTAAAGAACGTTAAATGCATAGATGTACCGGAAAAATCGAAAAATATTGAATACCTTCAGAGCTGTATAAACATTTTCTCAAGTCTTCAAACTACCAGTATTGCCTCAGATACCCAGGTAGTACAGAGACCATTACTGGACAATACTAACCATAGGAAATAAAGGTAGAATAAAATTCCTGTTCTAAGAAAGAAACATATTAACTTAACATTCATCAAAATACATGCACTGCATGTTTTTCGAAAATGGTTCTCCGACTTGGAAAAACTCTATCAGTTTCAGGGTTACTGTATGACTCTGTTGATAGTTGTTTCTGATAGTTTTCTTAAGCTTCTTTTAGAAATTATCTTTTAAAACTAGAAACCCAGTCTTCTCCAGTCAAATTGGTAGTTTTCTGAAATTGGGCTTGAGACCTAGTTTTTCGTCAATTGGCTGCAACGCGACAGGGAGATGCCTTAGAAAAATTGTGCCATTGTAGAGGCATGGTTGAGTAATTCTTATTGTTCTTCAGACGTAAAACTGTTCTTCTCTCCAGGGATGTTTCTTGAGTGAATTTGATTTTAATAGAGCATAAAACGTAATTTTTAGTATGTTCAATTCCTTTGAGGTACTGTTCTGTGATTCTCCTGAGTTCACTAAGTTAATGTACTTTTAAAGGTTTCTTCAACCCATTTAGCTCCCTAAAACTTCCTTTTTCTTTCCCTCGTTATCAGAAATAGATATAAGACCTTATTTAAGTGTAAATAACTTCTCTTCTGAAGATTAGAGCGTGAGAAAATATCATCCTTCGACATTTCCCCATATTCGGCTGCCGATATTACCCCACTCAGACGTTATGGCAGAAATCGAATTTTAATGGTTCAAATGGCTCTGAGCACTATGGGACGTAACATCTGAGGTCATCAGTCCCCTAGAACTTAGAACTACTTAAACTTAACTAACCTAAGGACATCACACACATCCATGCCCGAGACAGGATTCGAACCTGCGACCGTGGCGGTTGCACGGTTCCGGACTGAAGTGCCTATCACCACTCGGCCACAGCCGCCGGCGAATTTTAATGGCTTTGCTAATGCTCGAAAAGTTACAAAACCTGTCCTAAAAGCCGTGCTATAAAACATAGTATCTACCAACATTAAATTTATTACCATCAAAAACTTACTGAGCCTCTCACCTCAGTTTAAGCATAAACCAAAAATAACATCGAAATTCAATAGAAATTAGTCATTTACAAGAACATATCGCCTCTGCACACAACTCTTGGCATTGTCCGCTATACTGGGCTACTAAGCTGAGAAAATGGTGATGTTGGTATTCTGATATTCCCCCTGTCTTCGTTACTCACACAATTCTTCATCTGTAGGAATGCCTTTTTCCTGTACTGAAAATACTTAAAATAAGTTTGCGTAAAGATTAAACGCTAATCAAGATACACGACAGGCTTGAAAATACTGGAGGATCACTTGGGTATATTCGGTAAAGGTGTAACACGTTCCATTTTCGTCAGTGTGTAATGCTTAGAAGCAGACTATAAATGTGTCCTCGTATCGCTCGTTAATTCCATTTAATTTCTCATCCTAAGGAAATCTGAATAACTATTTTTAGTGTTTTATGAATAGCTACGTCCACTTATAACTTGCACTGTTAATTCTTTATGGACTGTGTGCCCAATGGCCCATCTTTTTAAAGGAGACCATTTAACCGTTTCCGTTGCCATGTCAGTACCTGTAGTTACATCAGTGGAACTCTGAATACGACATAGCAATATTCAGAGCTCTAGTTTGATGCAAAGCGTGGGAAGCCTGTTCGTCCGAAATGTGATGCCAGTCTCACGTCCATCATCCATATTTCCCGAGTTTAGGCGGTAAACGGAAGCAATTAGCCGGCCGCAAACGTTGTTGTATTGCGTCACTTTGAGGGCTTCACACGCCGCGTGACTCTGGCAGTATAACAAGGGTTAATTAGTTTCCTGTCTTGTTTGCCCTGGAGAACATCCATTCAAGCCATATGAAGTGCAGTACAATTTCAATTAACTCTTTCTATAACCACTATGCTTTATCGAGGCCACAGTCGAGAAGCAATCTGATTCCAGGCATAAAAGAGTCTTAGGTAACCTGACGACTCTCTCATCCACGTTCTGTACACGACTTTTTTCTATACGACCAAGCAAACATAATGATAACGTCCACAATGTCATGTGGGAACATTTCTCGGTGCAACAAATCAGGACGAGATTAAGTTTCTCGAATCTAACGGCGTGCAGTACAGTTTAAGTCAGGAAGTTGTGAAGTTTTAACATTGCAGCGCGTCAGTAATGGAGAATAATTTAATGATTATAAAGAATCCGCCTCGATTGCAAACAGAAACCGAATGTTGACCTAAGATTCAGCGCGGATAACCACGCCTTCTTCGGAACACACTAAAACTACATATTGCCTACTGAGGCATGGTCCAACATTAATAATTAATTATGCGAATGCCCTTTTGGGCGTTCTGTAGGCGTTCTGTGTTAATGTTGGACCATGCCTCTTTAGGCAGTTCGTAGTTTTAGTGTGTTCCGAAGAAGGCGTGGTTATCCTCGCTAAAACCTAGGTCAACATCCGGTTTCTATTTGCAATCGAGGCGGATTCTTTATAATCATTAAGTCAGGAAGGCTCTGCAAAACCCCGTGCAACGAACTGGGGAGGCGAACAGCTGCTTCCCTATAGATGTTTTCCATATCAACAGCTTGTTTTTCATATCAACAGCTCAGTTCATCAACTGGCAATAGAAGTAATAACCTATACAATGATTTAAAATCATTTGTTATAATCCAGAAAGGTGCTCATTATTCAGCAACACTTTTTCAAGAACGTACCAATAGCAGTAAAAATTTTTACTATTAATAAAATTCTTTCTATTTATAGGAGCAAAGAAGGATATGTTGATGGCTAACTCCTACTCTACTGAATGATTTGTTAATACAACTCCTGATCCGATGTGACTATAACTTTGCATATATATATATATATATATATATATATATATATATATATATATATATATATATATATACTCCTGGAAATGGAAAAAAGAACACATTGACACCGGTGTGTCAGACCCACCATACTTGCTCCGGACACTGCGAGAGGGCTGTACAAGCAATGATCACACGCACGGCACAGCGGACACACCAGGAACCGCGGTGTTGGCCGTCGAATGGCGATAGTTGCGCAGCATTTGTGCACCGCCGCCGTCAGTGTCAGCCAGTTTGCCGTGGCATACGGAGCTCCATCGCAGTCTTTAACACTGGTAGCATGCCGCGACAGCGTGGACGTGAACCGTATGTGCAGTTGACGGACTTTGAGCGAGGGCGTATAGTGGGCATGCGGGAGGCCGGGTGGACGTACCGCCGAATTGCTCAACACGTGGGGCGTGAGGTCTCCACAGTACATCGATGTTGTCGCCAGTGGTCGGCGGAAGGTGCACGTGCCCGTCGACCTGGGACCGGACCGCAGCGGCGCACGGATGCACGCCAAGACCGTAGGATCCTACGCAGTGCCGTAGGGGACCGCACCGCCACTTCCCAGCAAATTAGGGACACTGTTGCTCCTGGGGTATCGGCGAGGACCATTCGCAACCGTCTCCATGAAGCTGGGCTACGGTCCCGCACACCGTTAGGCCGTCTTCCGCTCACGCCCCAACATCGTGCAGCCCGCCTCCAGTGGTGTCGCGACAGGCGTGAATGGAGGGACGAATGGAGACGTGTCGTCTTCAGCGATGAGAGTCGCTTCTGCCTTGGTGCCAATGATGGTCGTATGCGTGTTTGGCGCCGTGCAGGTGAGCGCCACAATCAGGACTGCATTCGACCGAGGCACACAGGGCCAACACCCGGCATCATGGTGTGGGGAGCGATCTCCTACACTGGCCGTACACCACTGGTGATCGTCGAGGGGACACTGAATAGTGCACGGTACATCCAAACCGTCATCGAACCCATCGTTCTACCATTCCTAGACCGGCAAGGGAACTTGCTGTTCCAACAGGACAATGCACGTCCGGATGTATCCCGTGCCACCCAACGTGCTCTAGAAGGTGTAAGTCAACTACCATGGCCAGCAAGATCTCCGGATCTGTCCCCCATTGAGCATGTTTGGGACTGGATGAAGCGTCGTCTCACGCGGTCTGCACGTCCAGCACGAACGCTGGTCCAACTGAGGCGCCAGGTGGAAATGGTATGGCAAGCCGTTCCACAGGACTACATCCAGCATCTCTACGATCGTCTCCATGGGAGAATAGCAGCCTGCATTGCTGCGAAAGGTGGATATACACTGTACTAGTGCCGACATTGTGCATGCTCTGTTGCCTGTGTCTATGTGCCTGTGGTTCTGTCAGTGTGATCATGTGATGTATCTGACCCCAGGAATGTGTCAATAAAGTTTCCCCTTCCTGGGACAATGAATTCACGGTGTTCTTATTTCAATTTCCAGGAGTGTATATATATATATAAACCCTCCGATGTGCCTGTAACATAGTATACGTATACACTATCTTCAGCTATATAAGTGATTAGAATTAGTATATAAGTGATAAGAACTACAATTTTCTATGACAGGTAGGACGACCACCAGAGGATATTAGAGGCCTCATAGGGTAAATATGGGGCGCGAACAGCGCCAGATGTTGAGTGATCACTGGGAACGACTCGGAGATGCCGCGTACTGCTGTGAGAGAGCGTTAACAAAGGCAGAGTTTGGAAGGAGCCTCAGTGCGTGCCTTCATTTGGGTGGATGGTCGAATCGTGCGATAACCAGATTTATGAGGCATTCGGATGTGACTGTGGTTCCATGTTGGACTTCGTGGGAATGTGAGGGCAGGTATATTCATCTCCAAATCTGACCGCCAAAATCGATGATCTCCATATTGGACAACAAGCACATCGTAATTCCTTCGGCTCCTGCCAACTGAGGAGAAATACGTAACCGTTTCCCTGCAACATTCTGTATCATATCTCACCACCGACCAGAGACTAGCAGCAGTCCTACTACAGAACTACAATCCCATGCATTGGCTGCTGTTAGCACCACAACCACAAACGGCTATGTTTGGAGTAGTGCAGCTACTGAGAAGCACGGACTACTAGCGAACTGTGCTGAGCTATGAATCGCGATTCTGAACTACCCAGTATAACTATCATCTGCGAGCGTGGTGGCAACCTTCAGAATGGGTCCCAGCTTTCCAATGTTTTAGAGAAGTGTCCAAGGGTCTCCTGTTCGAATTTGGGAGCACTTTAGTTTTGACTTCCTAAATTTTCTTTCTTCCAAGCTCGGAGTTGTCGTCTGTTCTTGGGACCCTTCAGCGTCTTGCGCACCGGAAACGACCTATGTTTCAGACCAAGAGTAGTTTGTGCCATTCAGGTACTCCTGGCTAGGTAATCTCTACCATCATCAACTACAGTGACCACTAAGGAGTGTGAGGAGATGAGGTTCTGGGGGTGTGAGCACAGCATCGGTCCCAGAAGCTACACTCTCCTCGTGCCTCCAACCTGGAAACATGCATCCTACCATCACTCCGGGCTTCGATTTGCCTTATCTTAGCCGTCATGGCCTCTTCTAGCAGTTGGTGGTGTATTCGCCTTCCCTACGGGCGGCTTCTGCATCCCGTTCACAGACATACAAATGTTTTTTTACTTACCTGAGTCACCTGTCCTCATTTGAAACTAATAATCGACAACCACTTCTTAGTCCGCACCCGGTACCTCCACAGAGGCACAGAGTGGTTACTCAGCTACGTCCTCAGGTTGCGGCGACTCTGTGCATTGCAAAGTTCCACTCACCTGGTGGTGAATTTCTTCTTGCACGCATGCGTCCTTGAAGTTTCTGACATGCAGTTCTCAGCTGGAAAAAGTTATAGAAAAAATAACTCTACACTTCATAACCTCAAATCGCACTAAAATTGTTTTTTCGGTGGAAGGAATAGTTAAATGAAAGTATTTGCGTGTTTAAAATTTCACTCTATTACGGTAAGGTTGCATACACCACTTACTGTCAATCCTTACTCTAAACTGTACATAGTCTGGAAAGTTCACACGCACACTTCATTCATAACCGTCGCCAGTTTGTGGTAATCCTTCACCGAAAGTCGACAAAGCGATTTTTTTTATTACCCGCGCAAATGTTGCTAATTTCAGCCTCACGGAAAAAAATTTTCAAGTTCGCGAGTAAGCAACACGCCACGCGGTGGTTAGTTGTTTAAATGTAACCAAATGTAGTGAATTTCACACCCTGTGCTTTAAATCGAACTCCCTTCCTCACTTTACGGCACTTCTTAAACGTTTTGATTCCGCAGTATCATAGCATTAATAATATTGAACGGAGCACATATCACTCTCCTCATCTCTCTACACGTAAGAAACTTCTAGTTCCCAAAAAAACCGCCACAATGCTAATTTCCGATTGGCAGAGAAACGTCACAGACAGTCGGAAAGCAGCATCCAACCTGTTCAATCCCACGCATATATTCAGAACCAATCAAAATTCGTCACTAAATCAGACCAGTAAATTACCATAAACAAATTTGGAAAACCCAAAAATGTAAAATTAATTCCCTTTCAACAAAACTACTTCTCCGAAATCGTAATTTCATTTCACCAGTACCATAAACTCACGAAATACTTTATAGTAATTTGCCCGGTACAAATGATTAACACAAACGTCATTCTCCAACAACCCTCACGTGACCTGTCTCTTCAATGTATAGTATGAAAACCTTACGTTAAATATTATTTCACATTCACACCTTTCACTCTCGTAACGAAACACAATAAAAGTAGTAATTAATAAACAACTAAAAAATCAAACAAGCACAAGAGGAAATAAAATTGACAGTATTTTGACTGCACTTCCAACAGTGATCTCTATCATGTGGAATAGATACTACATACATTCGGGCCATTTAAAGTCACCTTGCGTGTGACTCGTAGTGAACGTCTGATTACTGTGTAATGTCTCATCTGAATTCGCATGGTCCAAGGCGCTAGGCCTCATGTTCACGGCTAAAAGCGATTCACACAACGTAAAGTTATGGACACCCTATGTCCTATGTCTTACCTCTCAAGCGACAATATCGTACTGACATTTTAAAACAAGACAATGCCCGTCCACGTATGTCACATGTCTCTACGAACTGCCCGTGTGATGTTCAGATATTCCAATGGCCAGCAAGATCCCAAGATATGTCCCTGACAGAACAGGTGTCCCAGTGACAGTATCCAAGGCATCAAGGACAATTGAGTTGTAGACTTGCTTGGCTCAGGAGAGTGTTTAATGGTTTTATGACACTCTTCGCAACTGGATCACCGCATGCATAAATGCCAGAAGGGGTGCAATGTCATGCTAAACCGTGGGATAATACTGGCAATTATTCCTAAAATTGACTCGACTCAAATAACACGAGGGTAAAGTAAAATATAACTTCTGCACACCTTCAGTACTTGGTGTAGTCAATGTAAAAGAGTATTGTAAACTGTTTTCTGCTTGATATTGGTTGGCTACAGTGGCTTAAGTATGAACTTGCGCACTTCATTGTACACATTCACATATTCGTGACAAGTTTAATATTAATTTTTAAATGAAAATCTGGGAAAGAAAATTTACGTATTCTTTTTTCCTTTTTATATGTATTATGTGTTTTTTACTTTTATGACCCGTACTACATTCTTGAGGATCTTCTCATATGGAACATCCATGTAAGTTAGAGTACTTCCATGCATTCATAATCCCGACAAGAGACAGGCATACACGTACTGAATTCAGTTATAACAGAAATCACCCATTTAGAAAAAATACGACACTGCCTGTGGATAAGATTTAGTTATAGCATAGATCTGCTACTTGGAAAACACGGCACTGTCTGTAGGCCTGAGTAACTGACGTATTTTACACTACATTTTGTTTTATGCATAATCACAGAACATGATAACTTTCATCATCGGTTTTTGTCACACGTTAGCCGTCTCCACTATCCGTACATCACAAATGGTATTTAGCGAACAAGGAATCCACGGCACACATTTTCATGCGTTGCTGCCTATGACATATGATTTTTCGAGATTGCCGATATACAGAGCGTGTTTCCGTAAGAGCATGCAAAAATGTAACAGGACATAGAGAATGCTCCACCGAGAAGTCTAAGGTAGGGCACCTGGGGTCGGAGAAACCAACTTAAGGAGACATGGAACTAAACTTGTCTACCGCTTTATCTGCCATTACTGTTTTCCAGTTTATTTATAACTAACATGCGTACAACTTTACACGTGCTGTTTATTTAAATGCACATTCTCAGTTGGCTCCAAGGAAACGAGGACGACGAGCCTGATTACTACGAAATATTTCCTGGTCGCTGGACTGGAAAGAGAGGTCCTATTCCACGGCCCGTGAGTCCACCTGACTTGAATTCGCTTGATTACTTCCTATGGGGATACCTAGAGTCACTTGCGTGTGAGACCGCAATGGATAAGGAGTGGAATTAGTCCCAGAATTGTAGCTGCCTGTGATGTGATTCCAAACACCAGGGATATTTGCCAGGTTGCCTCAGAATCTCCGCCGATGACATGACTGCATTGAGGTTGATGGCCGTCAGTTTCAGCACATTTTGTAAGCTACAGGAAAAATGGTACATTCATTGCGTCAATGATGGCATTCACTGTTAACTGAAAATAATCTAAATAAAAAGTACGCTGTACTGTGGTTTTATTCCAATTATCTTCTTAAGCTGGCTCCTCCGACTCCAGTTTAAATTGTTCTGTGGAGCAACCTCTATGTCGTCCTGTTAAATTTTTGCACGCTCTTACGGAAACATCCTGTGTAACGAACCTGCTAATGATGTTAATAATATCCTGCGGTTGTGTCTCATATAAAATGTTTAATCCAATGCTTCATCTCCATCTACATCGTTACTCTGCAACTCACAATTAAGCGCGTGGCTGAGGGTTTATTGAGCCACTTTTAAGCCATTTCTATACCGTTGCACTTTCGAAGAGCGAAGGAAAAACGAACACTTAAATCTTTCAGTGCGAGCTCTAATTATTCTTATTTTATTATGACTATCATTTTTCCCTGTATAGGTGGGCGCCAATAAAATATTTTCACAATGTTAAGAGAAGGTTGGTGATTGATATCTCACGAGAAAGTCCTGCCGCAGCGAAAAAAGTCTTTGTTTTAGTGACTGCCACCCCAGTTCGTGTCATATCCGTGGCACTCTCCCCCTGTTTCGCGATAACACAAAACGAGCAGCTCTTCTTTGAACTTTTTCGATGTCCTCCGTCGATCATGTCTGACTCGGATCCCACACCGCATAGCAATATTACAGAAGATGGCGCACAAGCATAGTGTAAGCAATCTCTTTAGTAAAACTGTTACATTTTCTAAGTGTTCTACCAATAAATCACGGTCTTGGTTTACTTTCCCCACAGCATTATCCATGTGATCGCTTCCATTTAAGTTACTCGTGATTGTAATCCCTAAGTATTTAGTTAAGTTTACAGCCTTTAGATGTGTGTGATTCAACGTGTAACTGAATTTTAATAGATTCTTTTTAATGTTCGTGTGGATGATTTCACACTTTTCGTGATTTATATCAATTTCCACTTTTTGTACCTTACAGATACCTTCTCGAAATCACTTACGATGGTAAATGACGGCATCATCTGCAAACAGTCGAAGAGGACTGCTGAGATCGATCAGGTACAACTGACGATCTATAGTACTTCCTTGCGGACGCCATATTTCTGTTGTATTCGATGGCTTTCCGTTTGTTGTTACGAACTATGACCTTTCTGACAAGAAATCACACATCCAGTCACAAAACTGAGACAACACTCCACTGGCAGGCAATATAAATAGAAATCGCTTGTGAGAAACTGTGTCGAAAGCCTTCCGTAAATCTAAAAATATGGAATCAATTTGACGTCCCTGGTCGATATGACTCATTACTTCGTTACAATAAATAGCTAGTTGTGTTTCACAAGAACGATATTCTCTGAATCCGTGTTGGCTATTTGTCAACAGACCGTTTACCTTCGAGGTGATTCATAATGTTCGAGCACAGAATAAGTTCCAAAATTCTACTGCAAATCCTACGTTAGTGATATGGGTCTGTGATTCAGCGGATTACTTCTATTGCCTGTCTTGAGTATTGGTGTGACTTGTACAACTTCCCGGTCACTGAGTACAGATCATTTGGCGAGCGAGCGGTTGTATATGATTACTAAGTATGGAGCTAATGTATCAGCATACTCTCAAAGGAACATGGCTGGCATACAATCTGGACCGTAGCCTTGCCTTTCTTAAGTGTTTTAAGCTGCTTCGCTACACCAGAGACATCTGCCTCCAAGTTACTCATGTTGACAGTACCTTTTGATTCGAATTCTGTGAAATTTACTGCGTCTTCTTTTGTGAAGGAATTTCGATGAACCGCGTCTAATAACTCTGCTTTAGTGGCACTGTCTTCAACAACAACAATATTATTATCGCGCAGTGAAGGTATTGATTGCGCCTCGCCGCTGGTGTTCTTTACATACGAACGGAATCTCTATGGGTTTTCTGCCAGATTATTTCACAGAGAAAATTATTAAAAACATCTCTCATTGACGTTTGCGTTAAATTTCGAGCTTCTATGAAACTTAGCCGATCTCGGGGATTCTGTGTTCTTTTAAATTTGGCTAGCTTTTCTCGTTGCTTCTGCAATAGTGTTCTGAACTGGGATCAGTACCACCTCTTGATAATTTATTTGGTGTATATCTTTCGATTGTCGTCGATACTATTTCTCTGAACTTAAACCACATCTGGTCTACGCTTACATAGACCGGAAGGAGTGGAAGACTATCTCTTAGCAAGGTGTCAAGTGAAATTTTATCTGCTTTTTTCAATAGTTGTATTTCATTTATACGATTTCGGACGAAGTTTTATGCCTACCACCGACTTAAAAATTAATTTTCGCCAGCATCTAGAGGGTAGATTGAAGTCACCACCTACCATAATTCTTCGGTTACTATTATAGCGACTCTCAATGAACTGTGCTTCCCAGCGAAAGAGCCTCCATTGTTTATACGTGATGTCAGAGAAATAAGTCTTGTTAAATTTTTTGTTTTATGTTTGCTCTTATCGGAGCATACAGAGTAATTAGATATTTCGGGACGATTTCAAGAGGATGTATTTTTAACAACATCGAACGCTGATCACAAAACTTGCCGTTAACTCAAACGGAGAAATGCGGATTTCTTCTCGTACTGGAATGACTGACATGTGAACAGATACGCAAGTGATAGCAATATTCTTACCACGTCTCTAAAAATATATGATTTGTTTTACGGTATCGTTTGAGGATTCCGCTTTTGTCCAAGACAACTTACATGTCTTGACAGTGTTATATGTCTGACTTGTTTTCATTTGTCACCGATGGAGGGAAGAAAACCAAAATGCTCACTTTGTCTTCTTGTTCTGGTAGCGGCGTATCAATTAAGTGCAAGATACGCACGTGCTCGCTTTTGTATTTCATTTTACTCAGTATAGTAGCCTGTTGGTAAAAATTGTGTTGTTGACATCATTTCAAAATGGTTCAGATGGCTCTAAGCACTATCGGACTTAACATCTGAGGTCATCAGTCCCCTAGACTTAGAACTACGTAAACCTAACTAACCTATGGACATCACACACATCCATGCCCAAGGCAGGATTCGAACCTGCGACCGTAGCAGCCACGTGGTTCCGGACTGAAGCGCCTAGAGCCGCTCGACCACTTCATTTCAAGCAGAACCTTTTTAATAATACCTACTTTCAATATTCAGAAAGCAGAAACAAAGTGTTGAGATTACAAATTCGAAAAGACGAATATTTGAAATTTTGAAAGAATAATAGAACAGATGTTTCTGATTATGATAACCTATGACCTATCTAAAAGTCCTCTGCCTCGCTTGGTGCGGCCCGCACCAATTCCTCTTGTCGTACAACCACTTCATCTCTCACCTCAGAGTAGCACTCGGTCCCTAGCCTTCAGTTATTTCTTGGATATATTCTATTCTCTGCCTTTCTCTAAAGTTTCTTTCTCTCCACAGCTCCATCTAGTACCAAGGAAGTTATTCAATGATGTCGTAAAGTATGTCAAATCATCCTGTGCCTTGTCATTGTTCCCCATATATTCTTTTCTTCGCTCATTTTGGGAAGAACCTCCTAATTCCTTATCAGTCCCCCTAATTTTCAACTTTCTTCTGGAACTTCACAACTCCAACGATTAAACTCCACCGAGCCCTGTGGCGCAGTGACTATCACACTAGACTCATATTCGGAAAAGTGATCGTTCAAATTCGCTTCCGACAATCCAGAATCAGGTTTTTTGTGATTTCTGTAAATTTCTCCAGGCAAATGCCGGGATGGTTCCTGTGAAAGGGCGCGGCCGATTTCGTTTCTGTTCCTTGAAATAATCCGACCTTGTGCTCCGTCTCTAAGGCCTCGTTGTCGACGTGACGATGAACCCTTCTTCCTTTTGCTTGGAGTCTATTCTTTTCCGGTTTTCCTACGGTCCATGATACACTAACACACAACCCTGTGCTACAGATGTACATTTTCAGAAATTTCTTCCTCAGTTGAGGTCTGTGTTTGACACTAACAGACGTCTTTTGGCCTGGAACGCTCCCGTTTCCTGTGCCAGCCTGCTTATTATGTCCTCGTTTATTCCATCATGGGTTATTTTGTTTATTAGGCAGCAGAATTTCTTAACTTCGTGTACACTGAGATCACCAATTTTGATGTCAAGTTTCTCGCTATTCTTAGTCTTGGCACTTCTCATTTGTTTCGTCTTTCTTCAGTTTAATCTCAATCCACTTTCTGATTGTTGATTCTATTCTACATGTCCTGTGACTCATTTTCACTGAGAGAAGCAGCTTCGTCAGCGATTCTTATCATTACTATCCCTTCAACTTGCGTTTTACTCTCGCCCTAGAACCTTTCTTTTATTTCCTTCTTTGCACATTCGATGTGTAGAGCGAATAGTGGGGGGCGAAAAGCTGCATCCCTGCCTTGCATCCTTTTTAATCGGAGCACTATGGGCTTGATTTTTCAGTCGCATTGTTCCCTCTTGGTTCTTGTACATACTGTATATTAATTTTATAAGTTCCAACAGAGTTTTATCAGTCCCGTCTGCCTTATTTAATCTCAAAACTGTTTCAGATTCTGACTATAAGACTGGATCCCATAACTCTTCCACATCTATCCACAACTATCTCCACTTACTGGCCCGGATGGGCCATTCAATAACGACCATTCGCCGTGACGTATCCTACCAATGATGTCGTTCGGATGGAGGGGAGTGGGATCAGCACACGCTCTCTTAGCCGTTGTCAGCTTCCCAGACTCTAGACTCGTTACTCCCACTCAATCAGATGCTCTGTTGGCTTCTTGACGCTGAGTGCACTCCGTTCCAGTCCTCCGACCAAGGGAATATCTCTGGCAGTACCGGGAACTGATCCTGGGTCCTCCGCTTAATAGCCATACACGTTAACTACTACACTCCCGAGGCGGACATGCTATCCATCACCATTACTCCGTCAGATCTCGGGTGACATTTCCTTTGGACTGCATATTTTGGTAACGTTGCTGGATGTAGAAAGAAGTAATGTTTGTGCTAAATTAAACCCAGCAGGAAAATTCACACACAGATGTCTGAATTACGGAATAGCCACATGAACATTCAGAAACACTGAAAGTTGCGTATCCATAAGGAAGAACTTTTCAGATAAGCATGGGAACCAACACATAAATGACCAAGTGAGCTTGCCCATAGACCCTGCAGTAGTGCTGCAATCGGGCAAGGGACCCTATTAAAATGGCGTATAGTGGACAAGTCACACATGTGACGATCACATCCCGACTCGAGGAGGACGTGAGGAGGCGCGGAATGCCAGGTAGCCGCGTTAGACGACATTTCTCACAGCTGAGTGGGTTTGAGAGGGGCCTAATCATCGGCATGAAAAGCGCAGTCTGGCCAATATGCAGCGTGGCTCGCCAGGTCGATAGCTCTGAGTGTTCCGTCAGGCAACGTTGGGAGAAGCGAACACGAAACGTCACAGACGTGCGGCGTACAGGGTCTGGAGCGACCAGGAAGACGACGAAGCAAGAGGAAACGATCAATGCTCCTGTGCTGACTCGCTCCACGATTCAAGTGGACGAACGGGTGCCAATTTTTCCACAAACGATTTCTAGATGCCTTGAGGATGCGAATTTGCAATCCATGTGTACGTGTCGTGTATTGCCTTTAACACCGAGATACTGGCGACTCCGCCTACAGTGGTGCCAAGCCAGAACGAGGTGGACAGTCACAGAGTGGCGAAACGTGGAGTTTGGTGCTGAATGCCGGTTCGCTTTGGGGGCAGCCTGGTGAACGGTACAGCTCCACCCACACTGTCACGAGTCACATCGCTCGCACAGCGTGGGTAATGGTTTAGGGGCCATAGCCTACGATAGCCGGCACCCTCTAACCATGGTACGTGGAACCTTAACGTGCCAAAGTTGTTGTTCGGCCCCATGTGGGACCTCTCCTACATGGTCTACCAGGATCATGGTCACGGTCTTCCATAGCCTGCCTGCTCCCCAGACTTGTCCCCTGTAGAATGTATTTGGGACCAGATACACCAGAAGCCGCCGTGTCACCATGTACATGAATTGGAGGTGGCTATTAAGGATTTAGGACAGTCCACCTCAGGACAGCATGAGACGACTCATAAAATCCATGCAGGATCGTGTAGTTGCATTTGTTGCAGCAAAGGGTGGCGTGGAGGGGGGGGGGGGGGGGGTCTAACGGTCCAACGTGTTGGTGATGATGTAATGTTTTTGTCTACTTGTATTCGATGTATTTGTTTACTTGCCTTGATTTTGGTATCAAGTTAATCTCTCATCTGTATCATTGTGTGTAATAAATTTCGTTTCGATCCGATGTTCCCCTCTTTTCTGCTATTTTCAATGTTCATGAGTGTGTACGATGTTTTTAGGCCTAATGCCAGAGTATTCCACCGTAATGGTAGCTATCGGTTTAGGTATTCCTTGCCGTTTGTGTATATTGTTATAAAATTACTCTCACATCTTGCCCTTCACCTTGAATTGAGGCATTTACCACCACCTTGACATCTTCATTGACATGTAGCGTGTCAGTTCTCTCGGCGAAGGAAATCGTGTCAAATAACATTCGTTTTGGAATGGAGAGTGAAAGTATTTGTATGTCCATCCTTTCGACTGGAGGTCTCAACTATTGTGAGAAAATTAAACACCTAAAGCCATCATTATGATCTTATTTATTGTATAGCTGCCAGTTTCGGCGATTCAATGCACCATCTTCATGACTTAGTTGATGTTGAAGGGGTTATCACGATCCATATATACGATGCATCAGTGGCCAACATAAATGTGTGATAACAGTTGTGTGGTTGAAGAGGCGAAATCACAGTTACAGATAGTCTGTGTAAATTAGTTATGTTGGCCAGTGATGCATCGTACATATGAATCTTGATAACCTGTTCAGCATCAACTAAGGCCTGAAGATGCGGCAATTACTCGCCAAAACTGGTAGCTACACAGCAAATAACATCGTAAGGACAGCTGATGGCATTGACCGTATTTTCAATCCCTTTAATCAACTTCATGAGAAAATATCTTTCACCATCGAACTCGAAAATGAGGCTCGCCAAGTAAACTTTCTTGAATTGACGCTTACAGTAGAAGAAAATAAAATCTCATTCAATGTTTTACTTAAAGAAACATTCACTGATCAGATCGTACCTGCGTCTTCCATGCACCCGCAATCTCATAAAAGTTCTTCCTTTCACTCTGCCATTCATAGAGCTACTTCTATTCCACTCTCGAAAGACAAACTCAATGAAGAAATTAATTTACTCAAAACAATAGCAGTTAAAAACGAGTATGAACCTGGCATAGTGGATGACATCCTTCAAAAGA
Source organism: Schistocerca americana (assembly GCF_021461395.2). Lineage (NCBI taxonomy): Eukaryota > Metazoa > Arthropoda > Insecta > Orthoptera > Acrididae > Schistocerca > Schistocerca americana. The sequence goes on from NC_060124.1 coordinate 221,235,875, forward strand.
AAACTTTTAAAAGAGTTACTACGTTCGTCACCTCTAACCCAAAAAGTATTTTTCTATTACTTTCTTGGAGCCCATCTCTTATCAGATTCAACTGCTTCTGCGTAATAAATACAACTGTAACGTTGCCTTTTACACCAATAATAATTTTAAAAAAAACTTCATTCATAATTTAAAACGACTCGTTCCCCTTTGGAAAACTCTGGCGTCTGTAAGATTTTCTGCGACACCTGCTTTTCCTACTACATAGGTCAAACAGGATGCGTCTTTACAACCAGATATAAAGAACATATTTTAAGAAAAAATGGCACTAGCTCCCAAAATTCGTCTTATTCCGACCACCTTCTGGTTACAGGTCACGCGCCTAACCCAGTTCACGATATCAACATTTTTACATCGAGAAGAAAGGGCGTAGATTAGGTATTTTCGAAGAATTAGAAATTTTTAAACATCTTTCTCGAAATGATAGCCTCATTCTCAATGAGCAGCTACAATTACCTAATAAAAACTTCCTCAACGGTATGAAATCGTTACTTGATATTTGATTTCGTGTTTCCTCGTGCAGTTATCGAAACGCTTTTTTTTTTTTTTTTCTTCACCTATGCCAACACATAATTTTTCGTTTATTAAATGGTTTATACTGGCTGCATTTGATGTTATATCGTTTTTAGAGAGGCTCCGTCATTCAGGCCTCTTTATATTTTCTCCGATGGTGTTCTCATCCTTTGAACTGTATTTACAAGCTCTGATGTAGACAAAATATTACCTTATCTGCTTCTGTCAAACGTAATACTGCCCTTTACGTCATGTACTGAATAACGTTCATCATAATATTCGTCTGTCTTTATTTAAATGTTAAGTAGCCAGTTTGTACTTGCGGCTACTAGATGGCACTCTTGGTGCAATGTTCCCTGCCCGTAGTCGTTAACGCGGGTACCCTAGGCTGATGCTAGCTGTGGCTCGACTCATGCAAGCAGCCCGTAGTGGCTCGCATTTTGCTTTAAAGCTTTGTCTCTTGATATTTATTTTATACGTAACATGTAAGTACTGTTTCTTTTTGTACTGTTAATCAGTTTTCAGTCTTCAAACTGTACTTCAAAGCTTTTACATAAACAAAAAGTTGGCTTGTCTGCTGCAGTTAAATAAAAACTTTGCCTGTTAGTTCATGTACTAAATACTATTCATGTTAACTTTCATGTGTCTATGTTTTAAATGTTAAGTAGCCTTCTTACATTTGCGGCTACTAGATGCCACTATTGGTGTGATGTTCACCTGTGCGCTGTTGCTAACGCGGGCGCCTCAGTCTGTTGCTACATGTGGCTTTACATGTATGTGCAGACCATAGTGGCTCGCCTTTTTAAATTTTTGTGACTAAAGCTTTATCGCTTGATATTTATCTTATACGTGACATGTAAGTACTGTTTCCTTCTTGTACTGTTATTCAATACTTACACTTTTATATAAACAAATTTCCCATAATTTTGTACTGATGTTATAGGCCAATTTGAATATTTAATTGCTGATGAAGGCACTCATAGAAGTGTCGAAACCTGGTCAAAAGAATTAAATTTTGTGACCGAGGGCTACAATTGCTTTAATTTTAATTTGTAAACGGTCGTTATCTACGCAGACATGTTTAAAAGTTTTTAAAAAGAAAAAAAAAGAGTTAAAGCGTTGCACATCTTGTCCTTCGTTGCTTTTTATGGACTTTCGTTAGGCGGCGAGGTACCCAGGAGTCACGCACCTTTTAGATACAGGCTCCCTGGTAGATGCTATTTTCCTTAACTTCTGGAAGGCGTTTGATACAGTTCCGCACTGTCGCCTGATAAACAAAGTAAGAGCCTACGGAATATCAGACCATCTGTGTGGCTGGATTGAAGAGTTTTTAACAAACAGGACACAGCATGTTGTTCTCAACGGAGAGACGTCTACAGACGTTAAAGTAACCTCTGGCGTGCCACAGGGGAGTGTTATGGGACCATTGCTTTTCACAATATATATATAAATGACCTAGTAGATAGTGTCGGAAGTTCCATGCGGCTTTTCGCGGATGATGCTGTAGTATACAGAGAAGTTGCAGCATTAGAAAATTTCAGCGAAATGCAGGAAGATCTGCAGCGCACAGGCACTTGGTGCAGGGAGTGGCAACTGACCCTTAACATAGACAAATTTAATGTTTTTGCGAATACATAGAAAGAAGGATCTTTTATTGTATGATTATATGATAGCAGAACAAACACTGGTAGATGTTACTTCTGTAAAATATCTGGGAGTATGCATATGGAACGATTTGAAGTGGAATAATCATATAAAATTAATTGTTGGTAAGGCGGGTGCCAGGTTGAGATTCATTGGGAGAGTCCTTAGAAAATGTAGTCCATCAACAAAGGAGGTGGCTTACAAAACACTCGTTCGACCTATACTTCAGTATTACTCATCAGTGTGGCATCCGTACCAGGTCCGGTTGACAGAGGAGATAGAGAAGATCCAAAGAAGAGCGGCGCGTTTCGTCACAGGGTTATTTGGTAAGCGTGATAGCGTTACGGAAATGTTTAGCAAACTCAAGTGGCAGACTCTGCAAGAGAGGCGCTCTGCATCGCGGTGTAGCTTGCTGTCCAGGTTTCGAGAGTGTGCGTTTCTGGATGATTCATCGAATATATTGCTTCCCCCTACTTACACCTCCCGAGGAGATCACGAATGTAAAATTAGAGAGATTCGAGCGCGCACGGAGGCTTTCCGGCAGTCGTTCTTCCCACGAACCATGCGCGACTGGAACATGAAAGGGAGGTAATGACAGTGGCACTTAAAGTGCCTTCCGCCACTCACCGATGGGTGGCTTGCGGAGTATAAATGTAGATGTAGATGTAAGTACCTCACGTGGTGGACAAGTGAGTCAGCACTACCAACAGAGACGTCCAGTTGTGAAGCGAGACGTTTGATTGCGATCACTTCGGATGAGAGTGTCCACACGTTCCAGTACTGCAGGAGCCACAGCTATGTGCGGCTTGCTGGCACGCGGGAGGTCAGACGTGTTTATGCGACGTTGTTTTGATGATAGACGTCTTGCCCAACGAATCATCGTGCTTTTATTCACTTCCAGGTCTCCATAGACGTTCTACGAGCGCCAATGTATATCTGCAATGCTATGGTGTTCCGCTAAAAGAAACGCAATGACAGCTGTCTGCTTGCAACGTATCTCTGTCAAAGACGCCATTTTGACGGCTGTGTATAGAGCCACCACTTATTGGAACTTCATGAAACTTTAGGGACTCAAGCGGGAATATTCCACTATGTCCCACACAAAATTCCGCGTTTTATCAACCGAAACGGTCCTATACAAAAATCTGTCGGATTACATATTGAGGGCCTCTCTTATCACGAGGCTGAATGCCCTCCCCTCACCCTCCCCCCCTCTTCCAGTCCGCCCTACAACCCTACAAGGGAAAATATTCCTGGTAGTACAGGAAATTGAACCCGGGTTCTCTGCGTAAAAGTAAGACGCACTGACAACTTTTTTTCTCCTTCTTTCTGTCCGTTTCTTCCCCGTTTTTCTTCTGCAGTTCTGTGATAATTTCGCGTAATGTCTCAGATTAAAGATGAACAGTCCCCTAACCGAACACGCTGATTTACCACGCTGGCTCCACACCGTTACGGAGACGGATTTTAGTACACATGTAAAGTTGAATAATGGAAAGAAAGGAAACGAAATGCAAATACTCTCTAACCTGAGACAGCAGTTTCTTTATAGGAAAATACTCAGAAAATATCCCTGAACAACCTCCGATATTTTGTCTCTAGAGTTCGGGTTTACATTGTAGTCTATAATATAGACCCTAATGTCTGGGACACCCCACAGAATGACGTACTTTTTAAACAGTCTTCGCTTGACGTTAAGGAAACTCACTGAATAGCTAAATGGCTGGACGAAGGTTTGGATGTAGTCGTTTACAAATACCAGACCAGTACCAGAAACCACTGCGCGACTTCGTTCGCCAGCCGCTGTTTGCGCAGCGAAGAAAAATAGAGCATTACGGCGGTCGAGATAAGCTGCTCGGGAATGGCTGTATGTTTACCTGCAGAAACTTCTGACAGTAAGACGTGATTTACCGGACAGATCGGAAATAGAACGTCTGCTCGTATCAGTGACATCTGAAAAATGACAAGACGTAAATTTAGTCTGTAAGTACAACGAATACTATAAAATGAATTAGGACGCTCTGTCTTGTATGAAAGAATAAGCAAACTGGAGAGACCATAAGGAAGAACTAAGAATATTTACAGTAAATTGTTCCTATCGAGAAATGGGAAAATAACGCATTACAAGATGGCGGTGAAACTGGAATTCCTCTCTGAAAGGCAATGTCTAGCACTGAACTATGTTATAGGTAAACCAGAAGTATGAGAAAAGTATCATGAACGAAATTTCAAGTACCGTAGGAACCATACCCCCCCCATAAACCATGCACCTTGCCGTTGGTGGGGAGGCTTGCGTGCCTCAACGATACAGATAGCCGTACCGTGGGTGGAACCACAACGGAGGGGTATCTGTTGAGAGGCCAGACAATCGTGTGGTTCCTGAAGAGGGGCAGCAGCCTTTTCAGTAGTTGCAGGGGCAACAGTCTGGATGATTGACTGATCTGGCCCTGTAACTAACCAAAACGGCCTTGCTGTTGTGGTATTGCGAACGGTTGAAAGCAAGGGGAAACAACAGCCGTAATTTTTCCCGAGGGCATGCAGCGTTACTTTATGATTAAATGATGCTGGCGTCCTCTTGGGTAAAATATTCCGGACGTAAAATAGTCCTCCATTCGGATCTCCGGGCTGGGACTACTCAAGAGGTCGTCGTTATCGGGAGAAAGAAAACTGGCGTTCTACGTATCGGAGCGTGGAATGTAAGATTCCTTAATCGGCCAGGTAGTTTAGAAAATATAAAAAGGGAAATGGATAGGTCAAAGTTAGATACAGTGAGAATTAGTGAAGTTCAGTGGCAGGAGGAACTAGACTTTTGGTCAGGTGAATACAGGTTTATAAATACAAAATCAAATACGGGTAATGCGAGAGTAGGTTTAATAATGAATAAAAAAATAGGAGTGCGGGTAAGCTACTACAAACAGCATAGTGAACGCATAATTGTGGCCAAGATAGACACGAACCCACGCCTAGTACAGTAGTACAAGTTTATATGCCAACTAGCTCTGCAGATGATGAAGAAATTGATGAAATTTATGATGAGATAAAAGAAATTATTCAGGTAGCGAAGGGAGACGAAAATTTAATAGTCATGGGTGAATGGAATTCGACAGTAGGAAAAGGAAGAGAAGGAAATGTAGTAGGTGAATACGGATTGGGGCTGAGAAATGAAAGAGGAAGACGCCTGGTAGAATTTTGCACAGAGCATAACTTAATCGTAGCTAACACTTGGTTCAAGAATCACGAAAGAAGGTTGTACACATGGAAGAACCCTGGAGATACTATGTGGTTTCTGATAGATTATATAATGGTAAGACAGAGATTTAGGAACCAGATTTTAAATTGTAAGACATTTCCAGGGGCAGATGTGCACTCTGACCACAATCTATTGGTTATGAACTGTAGATATAAAACTAAAGAACCGCAAAAAGGTAGGAATTTAAGGAGATGGGACCAGGATGAACTGAAAGAACCAGAGGTTGTACAGAGTTTCAGAGAGAGCATAATGGAACAATTGACAGGGATGGGGGAAACAAATACAGTAGAACAAGAATGGGTAGCTTTGAGGGATGAAGTAGTGAAGGCAGCAGAGCATCAAGTAGGTAAAAAGACGAGGGATAGTAGAAATCCTTGGGTAACAGAAGAGATACTGAATTTAATTCATGAAAGGAGAAAATACAAAAATGCAGTAAGTGAAGCAGGCAAAAAGGAATACAAACGTCTCAAAAATGAGATCGACAGTAAGTGCAAAATGGCTAAGCAGGGATGGCTAAAGGACAAATGTATGTAGATGCTTATCTCAAGAGGGGTAAGATAGATACTGGCTACAGGAAAATTAAAGAGACCTTTCGAGAAAAGAGAACCATTTGCATGAATATCAAGAGCTCAGATGGAAACCCAGTTCTAAGCATAGAAGCTAAAGCAAAAAGGTGGAAGGAGTACATAGAAGGTCTATACAAGAGCGATGTTCTTGAGGACAATATTACGGAAATGGAAGTGGATGTAGATGACGATGAAGATGAAATGGGAGATATGATACAGCGTGAAGAGTTTGACAGAGCACTGAAAGACCTAAGTCGAAACAAGGCCCCAGGAGTAGACAACATTCCATTAGAACTACTGACAGCCTTAGGAGAGTCAGTCCTCACAAAAATCTACCATCTGGTGAGCAAGATGTATGAGACAGGCGAAATTCCCTCAGACTTCAAGAAGAATATAATAATTCCAATCCCAAAGAAAGCAGGTGTTGACAGATGTGAAAATTACCTAACTATCAGTTTAATACGTCACAGCTGCAAAATACTAACGCTTATTCTTTACAGACGAATGGAGAAACTGGTAGAAGCTGACCTCAGGGAGATCAGTTTGGATTCCGTAGAAATGTTGGAACACGTGAGGCAGTACTGACCCTACGACTTATCTCAGAAGAAAGATTAAGGAAAGGCAAACCTACGTTTCTAGCATTTGTAGACTTATAGAAAGCCTTTGACAATGTTGACTGGAATACTCTTCCAAATTCTGAAGGTGGCAGGGGTAAAATACAGGGAGGGAAAGGCTATTTACAATTTGTACAAAAAGCAGATGGTAGTTATGACAGTGGAGGGCCATGAAAGGGAAGCAGTGGTTGGGAAGGGAGTGAGACAGGGTTGTAGCCTCTCCCCGTCGCTATTCAATCTCTATATTGAGCAAGCAGTAAAGTAAACAAAAGAAAAGTTTGGAGTAGGTATTAAAATCGATGGAGAAGAAATAAAAACTTTGACGTTCGCCGATGACATTGTAATTCTGTCAGAGACAGCAAAGGACTTGGAAGAGTAGTTGAACGGAATGCACAGTGTCTTGAAAGGAGGGTATAAGATGAACATCAAAAAAAGCAAAATGAGGATAATGGAATTTAGTCGAATTAAGTCGGGTGATGCTGAGGGAACTAGATTAGAAAATGAGACACTTAAAGTAGTAAATGAGTTTTGCTATTTTGGGAGCAAAATAACTGACGATGGTTGAGGTAGAGAGGATATAAAATGTAGACTGGCAATGGCAAGGAAAGCGTTCCTGAAGAAGAGAATTTGTTAACATCGAGTATTGATTTAAGTGTCAGGAAGTCGTTTCTGAAAGTATTTGTATGGAGTGTAGCCATGTATGGAAGTGAAACAAGGACGATAAATAGTTTGGACAAGAAGAGAATAGAAGCTTTCGAAATGTGGTGCTACAGAAGAATGCTGAAGATTAGATGGGTAGATCACATAACTAATGAGGAGGTATTGAATAGAATTGGGGAGAAGAGGAGTTTGTGACACAACTTGACTGGAAGAAGGGATTGGTTGGCAGGACATGTTCTGAGGCATCAAGGGAGCACCAATTTAGTACTGGAGGGCAGCGTGGAGGGTGAAAATCGTAGAGGGAGACCAAGAGATGAATACACTAAGCAGATTCAGAAGGATGTATGCTGCAGTAGGTACTGGGAGATGAAGAAGCTTGCACAGGATAAAGTAGCATGGAGAGCTGCATCAAACCAGTCTCAGGACTGAAGACCACAACAACAACAGGAATCATAGAAGACTGAAAAGTAATTAATGATTATGAAGTACGTAATAACAAAGAAAAATGTATGGTGCAGTAAAGCTATATACCTTTGGCATTTTTACAAAATTTGTGAGAATGGACTAACGACAGAGATCTTCGTGTATCTCTTCGACAACAAAAGAACAACAAAGTGGATCAGAATATTTTAAACACAACACAAAAGAAGAAGAACGAGCAGAAAGAAATATTTTGGAAATGAAAGTATTGGCTCTGAAATTCTGGCCACCGAAATCTCCTGATCTTGCGGGCTTTCAAGTTATGATGAAATGAAAGATATGAAATGATGTTGGTGTGGCACCCCACTCCGACTCAGAGTTGAAATATTAAAAGTTTAGGCTGGTTTCGTTTCTAGTGGCTGGGATACGTAGTTGCCGCATTACAGGCCAAATACTGCTGATTCTACAGTATACGATAAGAGTACACACATGAATGGCATGGTCGAGCATTTCTATCACTCGGCAATTGCGAATTATGACTGTAAAATATAAATTTATAAATGAAAGATTGCAATTAAATAAAATCTGCAGGTACTATCTAAACGACTTTAAATGATGAGTACGATAGTAGAAGTACTTTTGAGAATGCGGTATATTTCTGCAAAACACATATTGGTGTCGATTGTGCAGCAATTAAATAAAATATAGGTTGAATAACTGGGAAACAATAGATTCCTACTCCACGTAATTAGTTATGAACAACAACATAGCTCGCGAGATATTCACTTCTAAACGCACACTACGTCTTCACTGTAAAAGCCACGGAAATCTCACAAGTGGATAAGTCAGCACTACGAAATATTTCTACCTGCCGCGACCACGCGTAAACCACTCCACACTTTCCAAGTCTCTCTCGCGCCGTCGCGTCCAGCACCTCCCGCGTCCTGCCCGTACTGTCCAGAACTCCCGCACTTCTCAAAACTACCTCGTGTCCTCCCCCGATCGCTGTGATTGGCTAGAGCGCTCCCACCCTGTCTTCAAGCCAACGCCCACGCACAAACGTAATGAAACATACGAAATACTGGAGTTACATTTAAACAACATGAAATTAAATAAACATTCCAACGGCTAGACCATAAACACGCTCTAACACACATTATTAGATACATAAACGAATTAAATAAACATATGTCAAAGGAATAGAACAAAACGTAGGCCAGTAGCGTAATGTCTCTGTGCTTTCTAAAACATAGTAAATATTTAACCAATTTCTTCATGAATAGTATATATCGGATATAAACAAAGCGTAGACGAAAAAATATATTTACAAGCATGCTGCTACCGTGTTTTTATGTAACTGTGGAGTACTTATGGCCTGACGCGATCAATAGTAATCGGCCACTTTGACCTCCAATAACTCATGTACTATTCAAGTTACATGCTTGTAATTTATACCAATTTAGGTTAACACTAATGTCTGTCTGTAGCAAGTAAGAGGCAGCAGCTGTAGCTTGTTAGTACAAAACTGTTATGCTGAAATTTGAATGGAGAAAAAAGGGCAGTCATCTTTATATTAAAATTGTTTTATAGTATGTTGGAAGATCATTCGTTTGGGCTGGGTATATTCTGTATCAATCAAATTTAGGTATCACACAGCAGGCAGAAATGGCTGTTGAGCTCGTAATAGACTGTATGTGTGAATCAATTCGTGTAGTTTTGTGAGTGATGTGTTAAATTGTTTATTTGTAAGTTGTTTTGAAGATCTGCGTTTTTGGTGTTTTCACCTTATGTTGAACCAAAACAGTATTCTTGTGGTCTTGATGACTGCACGTGATGTATAATATGCCTTTCACTAACAGTACCTTTATGCAATGTTTCGAGTGGGGCTGCACGTTCTTCTGGAGAATGTTTCTTTTTTTTTTAAAAAAAAAGGATTTTTCTATTGCTAAAATTTCCTTTAAACTGTTCATTGTATTAGATTAGATTGGATTAGATTAATACTTGTTCCACAGATCATGAATATGACACTTCGTAATGACGTGGAACGTGTCAGGTTAATAAAAGATGTCTGTACAAGATATTACATTACACAAAATATTGCATGACACTAATGTTTAAGTTGTTGTTTCCCCCCTCCCCCCCTTAATTTATATCTAAAAATTCAGCCAATTAGTAGAAGGAGTTGTCATCTAGAAATTCTTTTAATTTATTTTTAAATATTAGTTCGCTATCTGTCAGGGTTTTGATACTGTTTGGTAGGTGACCAAAGACTTTTGTGGCAGCATAATTTACCCCTTTCTGTGCCAAAGTCAGATTTAACCCTGCATAGTGAAGATCATCCTTTCTCCTGGTGTTATAGCTATGCACACTGCTATTACTTTTGAACTGGGTAGGATTATTAACAACAAATTTCATAAGTGAATATATATAGTGTGAGGTTACTGTGAGGATCCCTAGATCCTTAAATAGATGTCTGCAGGATGACTGTGGGTGGGCTCCAGCAACTATTCTGATTACACGTTTTTGAGCAATGAATACTTTTCTACTCAACGATGAATTACCCCAGAATATGATGCCATACGAAAGAAGTGAATGAAAGTAGGCATAGTAAGCTAATTTATTGAGATTCTTATTACCAAAATTTGCAATAACCCTAATAACATACGTAGCTGAACTCAGGCGTTTCAGCAGACCATCAATGTGTTGCTTCCAGTTTAATCTCTCATCAATGGACACACCTAAAAATTTTGAAAATTCTACCTTAGCTACAGACTTGTGTTCAAAGTCTACATTTAGTACTGGATTTGTGCCATTTACTGTACGGAAATGTATGTACTGTGTTTTATCAAAATTTAAAGAGAGTCCATTTGCTGAGAATCACTTAATAATTTTGTGAAAAACATCATTTACAATTACATCACTTAGTTCTTGGTTTTTCGATGTTATTACTATACTTGTACCATCAGCAAAAAGAACTAACTTTGCATCTTCATCAATGTGGAATGGTAAGTCATTAATGTATATCAAGAACAGTAAAGGACCTAAGACCGAACCCTGTGGGTCCCCGTACTTGATAGACCCCCCCCCTCCCCCCAATTTGAGGGATCAGCTGTTGTTTTAACATCACATGAACCACTTATTTCAACTTTCTGCATTCTTCCAGTTAAGTATGAATTAAACCATTTATGAACTGCCCCCCTCAAACCATAATATTTTAGCTTATCTAAAAGAATTCCGTGATTTACACAGTCAAAGGCCTTTGAGAGATCACAAAAAATACCAACGGGTGAGGTCCGGTTATTCAGAGCATTTAATATTTGATCAGTGAAAGCGTATATAGCATTTTCTGTTGAAAACCCTTTCTGAAAACCAAACTGACATTTTGTTAGTACTTTATTTTTACAAATATGGGAGGCTACTCTTGAATACATTACTTTCTCAAAATTTTTTGATAGGGCTGTCAGAAGAGAGATTGGGCGGTAGTTGTTGACATCCGACGTATCCCCCTTTTTATGCAATGGTTTTACAATGGCATATTTCAGTCTATCGGAGAAAACACCTGCTCCAAAGAGCTATTACATACGTGGCTGAGAATCCTACTTATCTGTGGGGAACAAGCTTTAAGTAACTTGCTGGAAATGCCATCAATTCCGTAAGAGCTTTTACTTTTCAGTGAGTTTGTTATTTTACTGATTTCAGAGGGAGAGGTTGGATGTATAACCAATTATTGTTAAATAATAAATGTGTGTCAACAAGGCTTGGACCAAATAGATGTGCCTACACCTTCCCCATCCTGGCTCTGCTACTGTCTGTACATCGCAGCACTGAAGGTACTTAACATGTGTACCCAGCGAGCGCAGGCCGACAGCACAGCGGTAGCAGGTGGCGCGGCAGAGGCGGCGTCCCGCCTCGCAGGCGGCAGCCGCGTGCAGATGCCTGCAGAGTGCGGTGGAGGTCCCAGCAGCCGCAGGTGGAGGCGCTGACGACGTCCTCCCCAACAGCGCCAGCGCGGTCTGCGGCCCAGCTGCGACCTGGGGACCTGGTCGCATAATCCAATAGCGGTCCCGAATCAAACGTTAGCTCGTTGCGCTAACGGCAATCCAATTACGGCTCGTACAGCGGAGCCTGGCCACCGGAGACCGCCGCTACTACATCGGCGACGACCGCGAAAGCTGACGCCCGCTGGGTACACACCGGCTGCCGCGGTACATTTCTGTTAAGCACCCTGTGTGAATTACGACTCTATTGCTTTGTGCTCCCCGGGGAATGTCAGAAACGGCACTGCGTAGCTGCGGAACGCGAGCAGCCGGTAAATTGGAAAAGAGCTACTGGAAGAAATTTAAATGTGGCGTAACGGAAAAGTGACAGAGCGAAAAATGGACGAGTCACTTGCGTGAATAAGTGCTCCGTGCGACTGCTCATGGATGACGCTGCTGTACTGTGTATAGAGAAGTCACAACCCTAGAAAATTTTAGGCAGTTCACGAAGACCTGCATAGAATTGACGCTCGGTGGGGGACACTGACAGCTGATCCTCAGAATAAACACGTGTAACATATTGCGTATAAAAAAAGGGCGTACGACCCATTATTGTGTAATTACACAGAGACCGAACCATCACTGGAAACAGTCACAGTCAGTTGGGTGCGTGGGATAAAATGGAATGACTCCATAAAAATTATCCTTGGGAAGGCAGATGCCACGCAGATTCATCATAAGAATCCTCAGGAGGTCCACCCACGAAGAAAGTAGCTTACGAAAACCTCGTTCGATCGATACTTGATCCAAAGAAGAGCAACCTGTTTCGTCGCAAATAGCGGTAAAGTGTTCTGGAGATGGGAATCCAACTGCTGTGACGGACGCTACAAAGGGAAGCGTTGTGCATCACGCTGGGGTTCGCTATTAAAATTCCGAGAACGTTAAGTTTGTAGTTGTTTACCAACACAGTGCTTCCTCCCACGTATATTTCACGAAACGTCACGATGATAAGAAGAGAGGTTCGAGCTCACACGGAGGATTAGCAAAATTTTCTTTTTCCCGCTCACCACTCGCGACTGGGACGGGAAAGGGGTGGAAATGACAGTCATACGAAATGAACCCTCTCCCTTGCACCATAAGACAGACTGGAGGGTTTATATTCATGTGTAGATGAGGAAAATAAATTCAGACTAGAATAGCTAGTAGAAACTATAGTTCCACGAATGTAGAGATGAGTTGGACATGCCCTATAGAATCCTGCGTTGGTGAAAATGGCTATTAGAAACACGGGTGTGTCTGTCTGCAGGAATGACGAAGAGGTCAAATTGAGTGAGGAAGACAGAGAGAGAGGGTGAATAGGGTTCAGCACGTATTACGGTACCACCACAGCACACAAAGAAACGGTAAGTGGTCTCAGATAGGTCTAAAGAATGATGAGATTCAACGAGAGATAAGAAATTCTTGAGAAAATTTACAAGTATCTGTCTTGAAATGAGCTTAGGTGACGACCGTTGCTGTGTGATTATCAAACAGTGATAAACAGAATTATGAACCTCTGCAGCGTGCCTCAGTTTGTTCGCTACACTACTCTAGAGTCTCCCATGAATCACAAGAAATAAACAACCGAACAATTAATTGGTTGTTCTTTTGTGAACAATGAGACGGAAATTACATTTGCTGTGAGATGAGAGCAATTTAATTCGTATTAACTGCGTTGGTTTAGGACGTATCCGGTACATAGCGATATTATAACAAAGTGCACACGTTTGACATCTATGAAATAGAAATGGAAAAGCCTCACAAATAATACTGAACTTTGAGTTGAGAGTACAGTCCAGCGAGTATATCTATACGTTCTTGCATTAATTAACAATTTGTGAATTGATTTAAAGTAATAGGTAATAAAACATTTTTTTTCTAAAAGCTGGTTCATTTTATTCTCTGTTCCAATACAATATATTATTCCTCACTCTTTTGGGTACAAAACACTGCTTTACGACGTAAACTCCTTTCAATGTGACGGCCTTACCCCACCTTACTCCGAGGGCCTGCATGCCCGCATGGTATCACTCCACGGGTCGTCCCAAATGAATACAGACTCATTTACAGATATTTTTCTCTTATTACGAGTATACAAAGCATAGCAGAAGGCGACATATAAGCAGATTTACCAAAGTCTTTATTTACAAGTTCTGCCATATGGTAGGTACGATAGGCGATAATGTCTCTATCAACAAAACTTTCAAGTCCGGGTACGTATGGAACTCCAGTACCTCCACGTACAATGGCTACAGTGAGCCAACCATTACTACAACCACAGAAAACACAAGGCCCGTCGACAAGTGCAGTAGCAGCAAAACTCTTAACTGGTATGCGGTTCTTCTTGTCCCCAGCTGTTGTGGCGAACTCGATATTCTCGATCGTTTTATAAACTGTCTGTTTAGAACGGCGACGAATTCCCTTGCTACATCAATAACCTCCCCATCATCCAGGTACTAGGTCCTGCAGAGTGCATCCTTTCTTGGACCAAACAATTGAAAATTGGAAGGTGCGAGATGTGAGATATAAGGTGGATGCGGAAGACGTACCTCGACTGGTGGACGAGTGTGTCAACACTACCAACAGAGACGTCCAGTTAAGCATCAAGGTATTTCATTCTGATTCGTTTGTCACCTCGAGTGAGAGTGTCTGCACGTTCCAACATTGCACGAGTCAAAACTGTGAGCGGCCCGTCGGCATGTGGAAGATCGGACAGGCTTGGGCGATCCCGTTGCGATGATACAGACGCCTCGCTCAACGACTTGCCATGGTTTTGTTCACTGCCAGGTCTCCGTAGACATTCTTCGAGTGCCTATGAATACTTACTATGCTCTGTTTTCCATTAAAGACTCCATTTTGAACGCTTCATGTAGCGCCACCACCTATTGGCACTTCTTGAAACTCTAGGTGTTGAAGCGAGAATACTCCACGATGCCCTGCAACAAAATCCGCCTTTTTTTCCAACCGAAATAGGCTGAAAAAATGCATTACTTATTGAATGCCCCTCGTATTAACGTCTGCAAATCTTGACCGAAGTAGCTTTTGATGTTCACGTTAGTAGCCATACATAAACAAGGTTTAAATATGGTACCGAGCGGTCTAGGGCGCTGCATTCATAGACTGTGCGGCTGGTCCCGGCGAAGGTTCGAGTCCTCCTTCGGGCATGGGTGTGTGTATTCGTCCTTAGGATAATTTAGGTTAAGTAGTGTGTAAGCTTAGGGACTGATGACCTTAGCAGTTAAGTCCTATGAGATTTCACATACATTTGAACACATTAAATACGTTAAAATTTTAATTTGAGGGTTGAGTGGACAGCCATCCGATTGCATTGTGCCGTCTTTCATTTATCACGTACTAGTGTACGAAATATTATAGCAAGATGGTGGTCCTGTATTATATATTGTGAGATGTTAAGAGATTGCCGTAAAAGAGTTCTTATGTGCTTTGAAATATGGTATTGCGCCCAAAACGTTTTATAACTGCGTAGATGAAAGTGAATTTTGAGTGACACACGGCCGACAGAGTTCGTAAATACCTTACAGAAACATTATTCAAATCCGTTGAACGGTCCACTCTCTCAGTTACATCAAAATCATTTCAACTGGAAACACATTTCTATTGTACTATATCCAGTTCCACTGTAAAAAATGTTGAAGTTTTGCTGGGTGAAAAGTAAGTACTTGAAAGTGTGGCTTAGGAACTCCGGTGACTGGAGGGAACCATAACATAATTTGAAGAAGAGTGGTGCTCGTGACACCTAACTTTTCATATACATTACACTTAATCTTTTGCTCCATTTCAAAACTTCAGCTATTATGTTTTTCGAAACAACACTGTCGCCCTCCTACAAGCAATAACTAGTGGTGCAGTGCGTTGATAAATATGAGCATCATCTTCCTGATGACTGATTAAAAATTAAATGCAAATTATTACTTTTTAAGTTATAATTGAAATGATCTTTGGAAAAGTCTCACAGTAATGTAGGTTCGTAAACATAATTAGATGAATAATCTAAAAATGAGTGATCAACTTATCAATGATTTTATCGTCAGATAGGGCATACAAAAAGCACACCACACATGTACGTTCAAAGGATTTCATTTCACAGAATAACAAACTACATTAATATTAATTCAATCAGCTCATTGAAATAATAATAATAACGTTAATTCTCCGTTTGACCTATCAAGTCACGGTCCAGTCACATTAATCTGGCCACCTCCTATGTTCGACGTAAGCGTTCGCAGACAGCAAAAATGGCTCTGAGTACTATGGGATTTAACATCTGAGGTCATCAGTCCCCTAGACTTAGAACTGCTTAAACCTACCTAACCTAAGGACATCACCCACATCCATGCCCGAATCAGGATTCGAACCTGCGACCGTAGCAGCAGCGCGGATCCGGACTGAAGCGTCTAGAACCGCTCGGTCAGAAGGGCTGGTTGATTTGGTTTATCATCAGATGTTGTAGTTGTGGTCTTCAATCCAGAGACCGATGCATCTCTCCGTGTTGCTCTATCCTGTGCAAGCTTCTTCACCTCCCAATAACTTCTGCACCCTGCATCCTTCTGAATCTGCTTAGTGTGAATCTCTTGGTCTACGATTTTTACCATCCGCACTTCCCTCCAGTTCTAAACTGGTGATCCTTTGATGCCTCAGAACTTGTCGTGTCAACTGATCCCTTCTTCTAGTCAAGTTGTGCCACAAATTCCCCTTCTCCCCAGTTCTGATCAGTACCTCCTCATTAGTGACGTGATCTACCCATATAATCTTCAGCATTCTTCTGTAGCACCATATTTCTAAAGCTTCAGTTCTCTTCTTCTCTAAACTATTTATCATCCATGTTTCCCTTCAATACATGCCACACTCCATAAAAATACTTTCAGAAAGGATTTCCTGACACTTAACTCTATAATCGGCGACAACAAATTTCTCTTCTTCAGGAACGCTTTCTTTGCCATAGCCAGTCTACATTTTATATCCTCACTACTTCGACCATCATCAGTTATTTTGCTCTCCAAATAGCAGAACTCATCTACTACTTTAAGTGTCTCATTTGCTAGTCTAATTCTCTCAGCATCACCTGATTTAATTCGACGACATTCCATTATCCTCGTTTTACTCTTGTTGGTGTTCATTTTGTATCCTCCTTTTAAGACACTGTCCATTCCGTTCAACTGCTCTTCCAGATCCTTTGTTGTCTGACAGAATTACAATGACGTCGGCAAATCTCAAAGCTTTTATTTCCTCTCCATGGATTTTTATTTCTACTCCAAATTTTTCTTTCGTTTCGTTCACTGCCTGCTCAATATACAGATTGAACGACATCGGGGATGTGCTGCAACCCTGTCTCACCCGCTTCTCAAACACTGCTTCCCTTTCAAGCCCCTAGACTCTTATAACTGTCATCTGGTTTCTGTACAATTTGTAAATAGCCTTTCGCTCCCTGTATTTGACCCCAGCCGCCTACAGACTTTGAAACAGAATATTTCAATCAACATTGTCAAAAGCTTTCTTTAAGTCTACGAATGCTAGAAACGTAGGTTTGCCTTTCCTTAATGCCATAGGGTCAGTACGGCCTCGCGTATTCCAGAATTTCTACAGAAACCAAACCGATCTTCCCTGAGGTAGGCTTCTACCAGTTTTTTGATTCGTCTGTAAAGAATTCGTGTTAGTATTTTGCATACGTGGTTTATTAAACTGATAGTTCCGTAATTTTCACAATTGTCAACACCTGCTTTCTTTGGGATTGGAATTATTATAGTCTTATTGAAATCTGAGGATATTTCATAACTTTCATACATCTTGCTCACCAGATGGAAGAATTTCGTCATGGCTGGCTCTCCTAAAATGAGTAGTTCTAACGAAATGTTGTCTACTACCGGTGCCTTATTTCCGTCCTCTGTTAAATTCGTAACACAGTATCATACGTCCCCTCTATATACTCCTTCCGCATTTCTGCCTTCCCTTCTTTCCTTAGGACTGATTTTCTGTTTGAGCTCTTGATGTTCATGCATTGGTTTCCTTTTCTCCAAAGGTCTCTTTAATTCTCCTGTAGGCAGTATCCATCCTACCCCTAGTGATATATGCCTCTACACCCCTGCATTTGTCCTCTACTTATCCCCGCCTAGCCGTTTTACACTTTCTGTCAATCTCATTTTTGAGACGTTTGTATTCTTTTTCGTCTGCTTCATTTGCTGATTTTTTATAGTTTCTCCTTTCATCAGTTAAATTCACTACTTTATCCTCAGATAGAGCACACAAATATCACTCCACATATGTACTTTCAAAGTATTCCATGTAATAGAAAAACAAAATATATTAATATTGGTTGAATTAGATCAGTGAAATATAAGAATTTTAGTTAGGTCTGTCTGACCAATCAATACAAACGCTGATTTATGCAACGAACATTACAATATGATGTATTCAGGTTGCAACGTACTGGGGGTTTAAGGTAACTTATAATTATTGTGAGATTAATTGGCGAATGTAATCAACTTGTGGCAACCTAACCACTGGTAGGCAAATACACAACCACAAATCGTTTTAGTGGCTCATCTGCTTGTATCGTGATATGGTTGTGCACTGTTTTACTTACCCTTATGAAATCCCCTAAGTATAATAAGCCCATCCTTATGAACAATTAGTTAATAATATTCAATACAGACGATAAATATGACTTATTAAATAAAGGAGATACAAAAATACTCCCTCAGGACAAAAATCTACTGTGAGCCCTTAAAAGTCACTCTCAGTTATTTATTTAACTCAGAGACGAATTATACCGAATGGTGGCCTTACACAGCCTAATATCATTCACAATGAAACTAATACTAAAAAACTGACCAAACTGAGCAATCAGGCCGTTTTCGGGCAATGACTAATGTAAGCCAAAGGAGTTGTGCAGTGCACAAAAGTCACATAAACTGAATAAATTCCTAATGTTCAACAAGTTCATCGAGGTCTATATAGAATAACCAGTTCACCATAGCAAAATTGCAGTCGCTGACAGCTGTACTGACACACACTGTTCAGATTAGCTATACTGAAAGAATTACTCTCGAACAGGTGCACATCGTAATAAATAATCTGTAGTGACACTAGCTTCTGAGTTAAAGACCACCATTCAAATAATCTCCTAGATTTCTTACATACATTCGTTTTAAAGATATATTGTACACAATTACAATTCATTTACATCCTGATACTGCATCATTTAATGATATTCATACCAGAAATAATTTTTAGGTGAATGCTGCATACTACAAACAGCAACCGTAAGACCCTACGCAAGTTCACCTCTTTTTTTCGTCATGGCCATCTGGAACCACTCCATTCAAAAGACCAACTTACAACTTTGTATTACCATAACTGCTTATGAATGCTCGTAAATATATTAGGATAACAGGACAAACTGTTCATACTCTTTACCTTTTCACAGTGTTTATGATTGTTAAATTCGTTCATAAAAAATTGTATATCTGTTAAACAATGTCATAAACAGAGTCATTTTATGTTTGGCATCACACAGCGTCACCACACCTAAACCGCATGACACAGCGCTCGTGTCCCAGGCGACGTAAATGAGAAGATCCTGCCCCAGTTGTGGGCAAGACAAATATTGACAGTCCGTCGGGTTCTCATATTAAAATTTTACCCAGTATCAGACCGTGGGAGGGCTTGTACAATGACGCTACCCGCAGGAAACCACTTTGTATGGATACTGAGAAAAAGTGGTAAATAAGTAGTAAATAAAAGCTTTAGAAAATATTGCAAATAATAGAACAGAACAAGATATTCTTACATGAGGGTAACTCTCACTGGCATAAAAACATTCACAAAACGACTGAATTTTCTCAATTTGATAATACCGAAGGAGTGATCTGTTTTACTTACTAAAACAATCAACACCCTAGGTCGCATTAATATTTCTTTACTTAAGACAAATGTTTTCGTCAGACTCTGCTGTCACCTTCAGGTCTTAAAAATCATTTGTTGTGAAACGTGTTCATTTTATGTTGGATCTCACACTAAGTTATCATGTGGACACATGTGCTGATTTTTATACACATGACCACTTGGCGTGAGGTTCAACGCAAAACGGACTCGTTTCACAACAAAAGGATCTTCAAGACCTAAAGATTACAGCAAAGTCGAAACCGGTTATCTTAAACAAAGAAATGTTTATACGATCTAGGCTGTTACATGTTTTTAGTTATTCACAAAACGGCTTACAGAAAGATCATTGACCTACAGCTACACACGCTTAACTGAGAACACTTCGGGGAGAGTGTACTGAAGCATGAGAGCTGGGCCTAGGCTAGAAAAGGGGTAGAAGGGTCGGCGGGGAAGTGGGGGGGTGGTATACTTTGATGAAACTTACCGTATAGCTGGCGCTGTTTGCTCTGCCGTTGCTAAGCGAAATACTCGTGGCTGCCAAACGATCGAAACGGCGGCAGATTCCGAGCGCCATTAATAAACTGTGCCCGAAGTGAAGAACAGTTAACCTTTACTGCGGGAATGGCGGAGCGTGCCTACAGCAGAGACGCGGCCGTTGGCAGGGCGGCAGCTGGTGGTTCTTCCAAGAAGATGCTGCAAAATGTCGTGGAGCCAAGGTGCTCAGGAGTTTTTCGGCTGGCTGGCACGTCAAACTTGTGAACCTACGGCTGAAAGAAGTGGTTGTGATGCCAACTTTCTGGCTGCTCAAACGCCCAACTCCCGCTTACTGGGCCATAGAATTGTAGTGGCCTCTTCCATTTGGTCCCAGATATTTTCTAACCTGAGGCAGTCTCAGCCGCCGTAACGACAAGTGTTTCTGTGTATGTGCGCCTCCCAGACCAAAAAGACATTGAGCCGTGCGTGGCTCGTGTTCGTGCCATTTCTTATTTTACATCTTGTTTTTACCGTACTACCATCTCGTTTTGTTAATTTTCAGTTACTGGTGTTACTGAGTTTCTGCCTTGCCTGTCCGTGAGTGGCGCCTATCGATATAGGCCCTGCCGTACTATCTTTGCTAGACTGCTATTACTTCCAAAAAATGGCTCTGAGCACTATGGGACTCAACTGCTGTGGTCATAAGTCCCCTAGAACTTAGAACTACTTAAACCTAACTAACCTAAGGACAGCACACAACACCCAGCCATCACGAGGCAGAGAAAATCCCTGACCCCGCCGGGAATGGAACCCGGGAACCCGGGCGTGGGAAGCGAGAACGCTACCGCACGACCACGAGATGCGGGCCCACGAGATGCGGGCTATTACTTCCAGGTTGTGGCGTGTCGTCCGAGGGTTGGAACGCGCCAACAGTGCAGTTCGGACCGGGCAATGAATTCAGTTGGAACGTGCCAGCAATTGGTTCGGACCTGGCAGTGTTTGAGTTGGCACGCGGCACAAGTTCAGTCGGGGCGCGGCAACAGTGAGGTCCAGACCGTCATGACTCGCCGACGGTTGCTGAGACACATGATTGGAGTGGGAACGACTTTGGTTGGTCATCGGTCGGTCGTATTGCTGGACGACGTGTATTTGGCCGGCGATCGCTTATGGGTTGGCTGTGTGTGCCGACTCGTGATTCGTCCCTGTTATTGTACAGTCACTGCCATTAGTATCATCTAGTTCCTCGAACAAGTGTTCGTGAAACTGTGTGTAGTTTGTGTAATTTTGACTGAGGAGTTATTTTAAATGTTGTCGGCGTACTGGCGCTTAGCAGTCGGTCGGCTGGCGTGGAGCAGCGCGGAAGTCTCCGTGGAGCGTAGTTTGCCCGGGGCTCACTGGCGGTCTCTACGCGGTGTCCGAGAGTGTGACGCTGTTCCCCTTGCTGCGAAGTCCGTGGCTCACCGACCTTGGACGCGAAAGTTGAGTTTTGATTTAACCTACCAGCAAGTCAAGACTGTTCACATTGTGTCGTTTGGAGTTCGTTGTCAGCTGTTGGGATATTCCCGCGAGCAACATCGTGGTTTTCAAGTTGGAAAAATCTAGCCACCCTCTGGTGAAGTTTCACTGTACTTGGTTAATTAAATTGAAGGATACCAGCGGAATCTTCTGCCTTGTGGCCGTTAATGTTCCGTTTACCTGCCCTGGGCGTTGACGTAAATTTCAGGCAGTGTAGTTTCCTCATCGTGTTGTTGCTGTCCAGCACGGTGAGTAGTTTGGTAGCTCCGTATATGATTAGTTGTGGGCGCCAATATTTTCTACGTTGTTCCGTTGAACTCCCTGTTGTGAACTGTTCGGGTGAAGTGGACGTTATCTTGTCGGTGTGTCCGCTGACTGTGTGTCGGTTGGGTTGTCGTCGGATCGTGAATGGTTGGCCCAACTGCCTGTCTCACCTAAGCGAGCGTTAGTGTTCGAATTACAGGCCGACCCTCGAACATCTGAGCGCCTTTGTGTGTACTGCCCTATTTTTCTAAATTTGTTTTTGTTGTTTGTAACTGTATGGCTTCTAGCCGATATATATATATTAATTAGAGTTCTTTTGCTCTTAGGGCCTTCAGCCTAGTTTAAAGTACAGTTTCACGTAAGACCTTGGCGTTTTAAAGGTTTTAATGTTGTTGAAATTTAAGTGTTGAACTTCAGCCGATTATGAGTTTGAGTTGTGTTTTTAATGCCTTCAGCCTAGTCCAAAGAAATGTTTCTCGTAAGGCCTTTGGTATTTAAGAAAATTAATGTTATGGAGTTTTAAATGTCAGACCTTCAGCCGATTTGAATTTAACTTGTTTACTTCAGCCTAAATAACGAACTGTTTTAAGATGAGGCCTGCCTTTCAAATTTCTGATTATGCTTGCGTTTTAAGTTATTGGCCTTAAGCCGTTTTTAATTTAAAGTGGCTTTCAGCCGGTAATTTAGTCCCAAATATTAAATCTGTGTGTTTAAAAAAAAATTTGCGCTTTTGTAACGTTTGATCAATATAATAAAGTTGTATGATCGAGTGCCATTGACAGCCCCTTATTTTGGTCACTTTCCACAATTTCTATTATCTGTCCTGTCCTGTGGGTTAAGCAGAGCATTTCAGACACTGTTTAAACTTGAACCCTTTTAAAGGCCGCCGCCGTATTGAGCAAATTATTACATACTCTCAGAATAACAGCTGCCGAAATCTGTGTAAAGATATCGGGTCTTCTGTATGCAGCAAATTATTAAAGGTTTCTTTCCTTTCTTTAATTACGTTCATGATTTAGTTCGCGGATGAATTTTTGGGTCTTCGAAATAAAATTGATACATAAATTATGAATGCAGTAGGATATTTCTGCCCATGAAAATGCCCCAGAGCTGCCGCTGATTTCATATTCGTTAATTATTTCTCGACTTATCCTTTGTTTCCATCTTTGCGCATCCACCCACGTGCTCATCATGGTACGTGGCGTTCTTGGGAGGGTTCGTAATAACACATTCCATCTAGGAGAGACGTATGCATCTATAGTGTGTAAGTTTTGTTATCGTTGTTATAAACAATTATATATAACTTTCCTAATATCTGTCGTATATAGTCATACATATCATAAACACTTAAGTTTATACGTCTAAGCGTGTTCAACATCTCCTGCTAAACTACTGAACCGATTACAACTGAACTTGGTACACATTTCGCTTACTGTCAGGCAACAGTCGCTATGGGGGTAAGAGCCACCTGCCTATAATAGTTGAAGAGATATGACTTCATAGACAATGAGATGCGTGAAAATCTGCTGTATTATGCACTGGAGGAAGGAAGCTTGGGTTTAACGTCCCGTCGACATCGAGACGGAGTTCAAGCTCGTACTGTATGAAGGAAGGGGGAGGAAATCGGCGAGCTCTAAGGAAGGAACCATCCCCCATTTACCTGGACCAACTTAGAGAAATCACGGGAAGCCTAAATCTGGCTGGCCGGACGCGGGTTTGAACCATCGTCCTCCCGAATGCGAGTCTAGTGTGTTAACCACTGCGTTACCTCGCTCAGTCATCAGTCATTACTTTTGTGCTGCTACCTCTATTCGCAACACATCTTGCACAGAGTATTCTCATATGGAGCTGTATGCACCTACAAAATTAGATCATCGTGTCCCACATAAATCAGGAGATATGACGTCATTAACACTGAATTGCATGACGAACTGCTGTATCATGCATGGCGCTTAGATTTATTACTTCTTTGCTAGTAACTCTATTCACAGCATATCCACATATGCCGCTGAATGTACCTATAGAAGTAACGTACGGCGCGTATTTCAAGAGATATGGTGTCATAAACAGAGAGATACGTGAAAAGTGCGAAATCATGCGTGAAGTGTTGGCACATCTTTTCTTATACCTAAGACATTCCTATAGTCCAGAAAGCCCGTGACACTGGCAGCACATTTGACAGCTTTCAACTGCAAAGCGCAAACATCTATAGGAGAAAGCAATAGCCGTCTACAAAGCTATGAAGATGCGTTGCCATACAGACGTTTACCGAATCGAGATGTAGACAAGCGAAGTAGCTGCTCGCAGCGTACGGAATCTATCCAGGATCATCTCACAGCGAATCTACTGCAGGACTACACATAAGGTTTCGTTTCCAGCAGAAAATTAGAAAATAAATACCCATGCAGCGCCGTGTATGTCTGTTAGTGAGGTAATAAACTTCAACCATCTCATCTGATTTTTTGTAGCTTGCCTGTCAGTGATTCTTGTGTTTGTTGATTATATTTGAAGCTTTAATTCTAACACAGTCAAAATCTGGCTGTACGGCTTGCGCGTCCACAGTTACATGGTTAGCCTCGACGCTGCTTGATTTCCAGGACATTTCCGCTGACTGGCTCGCTGTGTGCCTACTCCATGCCTTTGCTGGTGTCGCTACATCGACTCAGACTTCTGGACAGCGCCCGTTTACAGTCACGGTTCGGTCACTACATCGCAACTTGTTAACCACATATCACTCAGATATACCACCCGTTATTTCTATAATATGCACGTAGTGGGCGGAATGGTCGCAATGTTAGAAGACGCCAAGCACGCGTACATCTAGCCTTCCGAACTCTCCGAGAAAAAAAAGGGGCACACTGGTTCTTTTTCACTAATTAATTATGTTTTCATAATGGCACGAGGAAAGAAGAAAGATGAAAAAATTCTAAACTCGCGTGCAGTGCGTCTATGGATTCTTATGACTGGTACAGCAGAGATTATAGCTACTCCAGATACTAAATCTGAGGACGAGATTAATGTTTCTACGTCAGTCGATAACGAGGTCAATGGAGCTAAAGCTGGGTTAGGGAAGGACGGAGAAGGAAAGCAGCCCTGCCCTTTCGAAGGAACCATCCCCGCATTTACCTGAAGCCATTTAGGGAAAACAAATAAAACCAAAATTAGGATGGCCAGAAGAGGGGTTTGAACCGCCGTTCTCCCGAGTGAGAGTCCAGTGTGCTAACCATTGCGCATGTGAGGTTTAAGGTGGGTTAACGATGTTACATTGGCACGATATCTCACCTTAATTCTGCCCAACGCCATTGCGGGAATGTCACACGGTGGAAAGGATGTAAAATCCCCTCTTAGCCACATTTCATCCTGTCTTTCACCGCCTCTCTAACGCCTGAGTGTTAGGCATTCCCTTCGGCACCCCTTATAGAAGGTGTTCCTGCCTTCAGGCGTTAGACCAGCCGCAAAACTAAACTGGTGTCGAAGTTCCCGAAAGGTACATTTTTAAAGTACTCAGCAAAAGTGTATGGATGGCAGCGAGGGTGTTTCCGAACTTGAGGGGGCGAGGGGTGTCTCAGGGTGACCGTTTGCCGTTTTATCCACGCACAGGATAAGGTATCTCTCCCCACCCTCATGATCACGTCACAAGAGGGCGCGGATCAGAAGAGCTGAAAAAGCGTATGACCACTTTGCTGCTTGGTTCACGTTCAAATTTTGTTGACTGGTTCTGAATGGTTCCTAATAGAAACCCTGTACACCAGAGTAAAAATTGCGGTCTCACTACACTCCAAAGATGTTGCAGCCCCACAGTGTCCTTAGAGTAGGTTTGAAAAGTCCAGGGGGTGGTAGTAGTGTCGAACGTTCTCAAGAACGTTGTCCTGTTGTTTCATTGACTCCCTGAGGCCTTTTCGTGTCGTTTCTCAGTAGTGATACGTCTAAAATGTTTTCCTCCGCCACCCATAAGAAAATGGCGTGATTTCAGCACTGGGTGCCTCTGTTCTAACGTCCATCGCAGAGGCGGCAAAAAAGAAGCGAAAAATGGGTAAGACCTTACCATCGCGTGACACGTCCACTGTGGTGTTGGGCAGAATTCTGGTGAAATATGGTGCCAGTGTGACATCACTAACTCACTTTGAAGTTCACATTAACTTCTGAGCTGTGGCCTTTTTTCACATCGTAGTGCGCCACGCTTTTGCTCCATTACAGAGGAGGAATGTTGTAGGTATCTTTGAACCAAGTATCGGAATGGGGATGAATTACGGGGTTTCGAAAAAGTGATCCATTAGTTTTGTTGCGCATTGTAGATAGTTCATGTATAGGCTTTGATGAATGAGTTTCCGTGTATAAAAACATCTGACATTAATTGACATAGAAGCTTAAATTTTTTGCATTTCCAAGATACCGTAGACTTGATTTTGACATGAATTTCAACGTGATACCTCTGCATTTCCTGAGAAAAAAAAGAAACTGACAGAATGACGAACGGACTTACAGATCGACAACAAAGCGGTCCTATAATGTTTCCGTTTGGAAGCTAGACAATCTGAAAAGGGAAATTCAAAGGCTCAGTCTAAGTATGAAAGGGGTCAGTGAAATGAAATGGAAAGAAGACAAGGATTTCTGATCATATGAGTACAGGGTAATGTCAACAGCAGCAGAAAATGATATACCTGGAATAGGAATGTAGGCAAGAGGGTGTGTTACTGTGAACAGTTCAATGATAGGATTGGTCTCTTCAGAATTGATATCAAACCAACATTGACAACGACAGTGCAGGTAAACATGACGACGTCGCAAGCTGAACATGAAGAGACAGATAAAGTATGTGAGGATACTGAATGGGTAATACAGTACGTAAAGGGTGACGAAAATCTAATAGTCATAGGGGACTGGAATGTAGTGGTAGGGGAAGTAGTAGAAGAAACGGTTATAGGAGAATATGAACTTGGGACGAGGAGAAAGAGAACAGAGAAACTAATTGTGTTCTGGAATAAATTTCAGGTAATAATAGCGAATACTCTTTTCAAGAATTACTAGAAGAGGATATATACTTGGAAATGGCTGGGTGATACGGGAAGATTTCAGTTAGATTACATCATGGTCAGGCAGAGATTCCGCAACCAGGTTGTAAGAGGTCCATGACTAAGGAATTTATTGCTAGCGTACTCGAGCAGTTGTAACTTCGATGGATTGCTCACGCGCTGCCTGCGATATGTAAGCTACAGTAGAATCGCAGACCAGAGAGCAGCGTCGGCAGCAGCAGTAGTAGTAGCTCACAGTCTGGCGGTTGGGTCAGGTCGCTCGTAGAGAGCAGTTGTCCAGTTGTATAGCTCACAGAGAGCACTTGTGTCCTGGAGTTCGGACGGTGCTGTCCAGTAGTGGTGTTTTGTAGCTCGAGAAGAGCAGTAGAGTTATGGAATTACCAAGGCCGGTCGTGGAGACTATGGCGGTGCCTAAGCGATGTAGTATAAGGTAAAAGCAAAATATTATTGTTCTTTATTGCCGCGCGCATATGTTAATTGCTACAACTGATTTTTGAACTAGTGTTATATCAAATTCCCATGTAAATGTTTTCAAAAGTCTTTCAATAATAATCTTTCTTATAAAGATAACTTTTGACAGTCATTCATCTGAATTTAAAGTTTTTTACTAATTTCTCCTATCCATAGTCATGTCGATTATCGTAAAGAAAATCAGATGTTTTTCATACATAACAAAATTTAGTGGCCAGCATTGCACTGCACAGCGCCAGAAAAATTTCTTACAGGAGCAGATATATACGCGTTATCCGGTGACATCATTGCGGTAAGAATTTTCAGTTTATTCAGAATGAATTTTCAGGGCCATGACGCAGCACTGCTGACGTCCAGATTTACCAGTTTAGATTCACAGTCAGTTAATTATTGAAAGGTTACATTACGAGATATCTTTTTAAAGGTTATATGTGAGTCACATTTTATTGGGAGGTTAGTTACTTTTTTATTGGGAGGTTACAGAATTTATCTGTTGGGAGGTTACAAGGTATTCGATTGTAAGGCGTACCCAGGAGCAGATGTAAACTCAGATCACAATGTCGCAGTGAAGAATAGTTCGCTGAACTCTAAGAGATTAGTCAGGAAGAATCAATACGCAAAGATTTGGGAATGACGAGATACGCTTGAAGTTATCTAAGGCTGTAGATTCAGCAATAAGGAATAGTTCAATAGGCAGTACAGTTGAAGAGGAACGGACTTCTCTGTTCCGGCGTAACGTCAAGCGCCGGCCGTCGGCCAGGAACATTACAGCAGAGAGGGCTGTGAGGCGACGTCAGCCAATAGTACCCTGACGGACTCCTCTCACTAGCACAACACGGAGACAGGAGCGGCCTCTACACGAAGAGAATATAAGCGCAGCGCCACCTAGCCGTGGACCCCCCCCCCCCCCCACCCTCCTTTTCGTTTTTTCCTCTCCTTCCTCCTTGTTTTCCCCCTCCTCCAGGTCCCCCCCCCCCCCCATCTGCCCTTGGCTATGGAGTGCCATCATTGTGCCGACATTTTCGTGCAGTGTTTTACAGTGAGTGTTCCGTGTTGTGTGTCTTTTGGGAAGTGCTGCGAAAGGTCATCAGACTGTCACAGGATGTGATTTTTTATCTCTTTTGAACAGAAACCAGACTATCGCCATGTTTTCTTTAATTATGTGTCTACTATGTTACTTGTCTGATTCCTGTGTATTTTATTAACAATGCCAACCCCTTTGCTTTCTGTTTTAACTTTCCGCAATTTCACACTTTAAGTCACTGTTTTGTCACCTGTTTTTCTTCTTTCTTTTCTTCTTCCGTTTTTAAAAAAGTCTGTAGGCTGTAGAGCAGCGTACTAAGCTGCTGCCAGCCCGCTCCCTTCGGGAGGAATTGAAATTCGATAAAGGAAAAAAATTAAAAAAAACAATAGCCGTGGCCCGAGTTGAAATCCAGCCGGTCTACGAACGCTATAGCAGTGACTTAGAAATTATATTGATTCAGTTGTATTACGAATTGTATACACTGAAGAGCTTGCTTATGTTTGTCTGTCGCCTCTTGCTTGTGACACGTCTATAACTCACAAAGGACTGTAATCATTTCCTTTTGCAATAAACTCCATTAATACGATTAGCTTGAATTGTTGTCTAGCGATCCGAAAAGGCAGTTTTCCTAGGCACCCTATATTAGACGAGAGGGCAGAAAACAACAGTCTCTAAAGGGGGCAATCACAGAAGTTGGAAAGAGAACCATAGGTACAAAGAAGGTAACTGCGGAGTAACCATGAGTAACTGAGGAAATACTTCAGTTGATCGAGGAAAGAAGGAGGTACAAAAATGTTCAGGGAAATTCAGGAATACCGAAATAAAAGTCGCTGAGCAATGAAATAAATAGGGAAGCTAATACGAAATGGATACATGAAAAATGTGAAGATATTGAAAAAGAAATGATTTTCGGGACTCAGCATATAGGAAAGTCAAAGCAACCTTCGGTGAAATTAAAAGCAAGGGTGGTAACATTAAGAATGCAACGCGAATTGCGCTGTTAAATGCAAAGGAGAGAGCGGACGGATGAAAAGAGTACATTGAAGGCCTCTATAAGGGGCAGATTAGTCAGATGTAACAGAAGAAGAAACAGGAGTCGATTAACAAGAGATATGGGATCCGGTATTAGAATCAGAATTTAAGAGCTCTTGGAGGACTTAACACCAAATAAGGGAGAAGGGATAGATATTTCACCAGAATTTCCAAAATCGTTCCGGGGAAGTGGTAACAAAACGACTATTCACGTTGGCACCTCGAATTTATGGCGACATACTATGTGACTTTCGGAAAGTTATCATCCAAACAATTCTGAAGACGGCAAGAGCTGACAAGTGCGAGAATTATCACACAGTCACCTTAACAGATCACGCATCCACGTTGATGATATGAGTAATATACAGAAGAATGGAAAAGAAAATTGAAGATGTGGTGGATGACGATCAGTTTGGGTTTAGACAAGGTAAAGGCACCAGATGACAATTTTGACGTTGCAGTTGATAACGGCAGCAAGACTAAAGAAAAAAATCAAGACACGTTCATAGGATTCGTCGATCTGGAAAAAGCGTTCGACTATATAAAATGGTGAAAGATGGTCGAAATCCCGAGAAAATTGGGGGTAAGCTACAGGGAGAGACGGGTAATATATTATATGTACAAGAACCAAAACAGAATAGTAAGAGTGGACGACCAGGAACGAGGTACTCGGATTAATAAGGTTGTAAGACAGGGATGTAGTGTTTCGTCCCTACTGTTCAGTCTCTACATCGAAGAAGTAGAGATGGAAATAAAAGGAAGATTCAGGCGTGGAATGAAAATTCAAGCTGAAAGCGTGTCAATGATAAGATTCGCCGATGACATTGCTTCAAAAAATGTTCAAATGTGTGTGAAATCTTATGGGACTTAACTGCTAAGGTCATCAGTCCCTAGGCTTACACACTACTTAACCTAAATTGTCCTAAGGACAAACACACACACTCATGCCCGAGGGAGGACTCGAACCTCCCCCAGGACCAGCCGCGCAGTCCATGACTGCAGCGCCGCAGACCGCTCGGCTAATCCCGCGCGGCTGATGACATTGCTATCCTGAGTGAAAGCGAAGAAGAATTACATGATCTGCTGAATGGAATGGAGTCTAATGAGTGCAGAATGTAGACTGAGATAAATCAAAGAAAGATGAAGGTAAAGAGAAGAAGCAGAAATGAGAACAGCGAGAAACTTATCATCAGGACCGATGGTCACGAAGTAGGTAAAGTTAAAGAATGTACTACCTAGGCAGGGAAATAACCAATGAGCGTCGGAGCAAAGAGGACATCAAAAGCAGGCTTTCACTGAGAAAATGACATTTCTAGCCAAAGGAAGGCTCCTAGTTTCAAGCATGGGTCTTAATCTGAGTACGAAATATCTGAGAATGTACGTATTGAGCACAGCATTGTATGATAGTGAAACGCGGACTGTGGAAAAACCGAAACAGAAGAGACTGGATGGATTTGAGATGTAGTGCTACAGACGAATGTTGAAAATTGGGTGGACTGATGAGGAAAGGAATGAGGAGGTTCTGCGTAGAATCGGAGAGGAAATGAATATGTGGTAAACATTGATAAGGAGAAGGGACAGGATCATAGGACAACTGTTAAGTCATCAGGGAATGGCTTCCTTAGTGCTAGGGGGAGCTGTAGAGGGCAGAAACAGTAGAGAAAGACAGAGATTGAAATACTTTCAGCAAATAATTGAGGACGTAGGCTGCAAGTGGAAAAAAAGAGTTTCCGTTTATACCAACGGAGGTACGGAACCCTAAAAACAAACAAGTAGCCACATGTGATATGTTTTACGGCTCAGATACTCCGAATCCGATAAGAGAAAATCGCGCAATACGTCGAAATTTCTGACGGCGTTATTTTCGAGCGCGGGGGAGCCTCGGAACGCATCGGACGCGCAAGAGCTCTCTGGCGTTTAATTAACCGGGGGCAGCTGTGTATCCAGTTTCCGGGGCCGGATGGGCGGCTCTGATTTCGAGACTCTTTCCGCAACGCGAGCGCGCCATCATTACGTGCGGCGCGCGGTTCGGCGCGGCACGATTCGCGTTTGTTTATCCCGGGAGGCGCCGGTGGCGCCACGTGCTGTGTTGTGCCGTGCTTGCTCACGCGCTCGGCCACTCGCAGATTCCGCCGTACTGCCGGCCCATTTTGTTCGGTCACGTAATAAACACGAGGCTGCGCGGGATTTTCGTTATATTAACTAATGAGCTGCCAGCGTTTAGGCAGGTCGGCGTTCATCACGTGATGATTGAGAGTCCAATGTACGTCCACTCCCTCCGCGCAAGAATTTAATACGTTTATACATGCAAATGGACGAGGCTTATCGAATTACGTAACAGTGTATACCACGAGCGCAACTAAGGAAGGTATTGGCCTCGCAGTGAAGAATGAATGTGTTAGGTCTGTAACTTACTCATTTTTCGACACCAACGAACTTCGTTTTTCATTGCGTTAATCTGCTTCAACCGCCACAGAAAATCATGAAAAATTCCAAAGAAAATAAAGATAAATTAAGACTGTTTTGAAACTACATATTAGAATTTAAGAGAGGCAAAATTATTGTTTGTTGTTGCGTTTGACTTGGTGTATGTCGTATTTCATGTGTAATTTTCATTATGCATACAGTTTAGTTAACAAAAGCTCAGCCAAATCACTTTCATCTACAACAAGTTCCAACAACTCATCACTTCATTAACACAAACATCAGTTGTTCCTTTTCCCGCAATATCCATGAAATTGTCATTAAAGAGAAACATATATTTCACATACCGTTTAATTTCTCTAATTTACATTTAAAACCAGTTCAACCTAGCGCAAAGAAAAAGAAGGAGTTAATATCAGCTTCTGATGTTTCAAAAATTGTACTCCTGCGCAAAGAAATGAACACTTGTACTGTCACTTAAAAAAGACATCTTGCTTAGTGAAAATAAATTGATAATGCATCAACATTTGTAGAACGTTGTTATTTAGAGTATTTCAGTACGTTGAAAGGTTTTAACTACAAAAAATTTGCCAAGGTGGAGCCTCGTTAAAATCACTGACCCGCCAGCGTTACTGGAATCTTACACTTCCCAAAGATCTTCCACATCATAGAGCAGAGATAAAGCCCACGTCTTGGGCGCCAACGATAATATTGATCACTCTCCTACATGCTATACAGTCATAATTTTGCGACCAGATGATGAAATGTGACATAAACACTACACGAAACGGAAATAACGCCAAGTATGTCAGTACGGCGCCATAATATAGGACCTCTGAAGAATAACAGTCTCCTCCGCGGACCGGTCCTGATTAAGAGTCATATAACGTTCGCGGAGGTCTTTACCATCTATGCAACTAACTGAAAGCAGTTTGTTTATCGCCATACGCGTTTCCCTTCTTTTATTTCGCAAGCATCATCAGTGGCCATTTCCCACACTGTTAACTCATGTCTTCGAGGTATATTCATCAGTTTCCATACTCCAACTGGCCAATTTCTGGCGTTCTGTCACCCACATTTGTCACTTCGCATATATCACTTGTGTCTGAGAAAGGGGGTGAAAGAACGCCACAAATTTAATTTAAAACAACTAACGGGAAAGACGGAAAACAGAAAAATGACGGTCATATAACGTTATTTCCTAGTAGTCTCCATCACCATCGAAAGGATATGCCAGTAGTCGACATTCATGCTCCTCATCACTGATAAACACGAACCGCATTTCTTATAACGCAGTGTTCCACGCTGCGATGTCAGATCTCCTATA
This sequence comes from Schistocerca americana, assembly GCF_021461395.2. Lineage (NCBI taxonomy): Eukaryota > Metazoa > Arthropoda > Insecta > Orthoptera > Acrididae > Schistocerca > Schistocerca americana. The sequence goes on from NC_060124.1 coordinate 221,269,060, forward strand.
CTGATTAAGGTGATTCGACAGTACTAGTGCTTTGATTAGCCCCAAAATTACGCTGTCACAGACATCAAGACACGAAATTACAATCGACGTCTTCTCATAAACTACTGTGTGCTACGCTGGTAAACTGTGATCAGTAGACTTGCCTTTCAGTCCGGGTGTACTTCTGCAGAAGATGGGAAGAGAGAAAACGCAAGCTGAAACACTGAGACGGTTAGTAACCCGATAAGATTTTATTGCATCAACTTCTATCGAGTTTCCACTAAAAATGGTTCAAATGGCTCTGAGCACTATGGGAATTAACATCTGAGGTTATCAGTCCCCTAGAGCTTAGAACTACACTACTGGCCATTAAAATTGCTACACCACGAAGATGATGCGATACAGACGCGAAAATTAACCGACAGGAGAAAGATGCTGTGATATGCAAATGATTAGCTTTTCAGAGCATTCACACCAGGTTGGCGCCGGTGGCGACACCTACAACGTCTGACATGAGGAAAGTTTCCAACCGATTTCTTATACACAAACAGCAGTTGACCGGCGTTGCCTGGTGAAACGTTGTTGTGATACCTCGTGTAGGGAGAAGAAATGCGTACCATCACGTTTCCGACTTTGATAAACGTCAGATTGTAGCCTATCGCGCTTGAAGTTTATCGCATCGCGACATTACTGCTCGCGTTGGTCGAGATCCAATTACTGTTAGCAGAATATGGAATCGGTGGGTTCAGGAGGGTAATACGGAACGCCGTGCTGGATTCCAACGGCCTCGTATCACTAGCAGTCTAGTTGACAGGCATCTTATCCGCACCGCTGTAACGGATCGTGCAGACACGTCTCGATCCCTGAGTCAACAGATGGAGACATTTGCAAGACAACAAGCATCTGCACGAACAGTTCGACGACGTTTGCAGCAGCAGGGACTATCAGCTCGGAGACCATGGCTGGGGTTACCGTTCACGAAGCATCACAGACAGGAGCGCCTGCGATAGTGTATTAAACGACGAACCTGGGTGCACGAATGGCAAAACGTCATGTTTTTTTATGAATCCAGGTTCTGTTTACAGCATCCGCGTTTCAAGACATCGCGGTGAACACACATTGGAAGAGTGTATTCGTCATCACCATTCTGGCGTATCACCCGGCGTGATGGTATGGGGTGCCATTGGTTTCACGTCTGGGTCACCTCTTGTTCTCATTGACGGCACTTTGAACAGTAGACGTTACATTTCGGATGTGTTACGACCCGTGGCTCTACCCTTCATTCGATCCCTGCGAAACTCTACATTTCAGCAGGATAAAGCACGACCACATGTTGCAGGTCCTGTATGGACCTTTCTGGATACAGAAAATGTTCGGCTGCTGCCCTGGCCAGCACATTCTCCAGATCTCTCACCAACAAAAACGTCTGGTCAATGGTGGCCGACCAACTGGCTCGTCACGTTACGCCAGTAACTACTCTTGATGAACTGTGGTATCGTGTTGAAACTGCAAGGGCAGCTGTACCTGCACACGCCATCCAAGCTCTATTTGACTAAATTCCCAGGCGTATCAAGGCCGTCATTACGGCCAGAGGTGGTTCTCCTCGGTACTGATGTCTCAGGATCTATGCACCCAAATTGCGTGAAAATGTAATCACATGTCAGTTCTAGTATAATATATTTGTCCAACGAATACCCGTTCATCATCTGCATTTCTTCTTGGTGTAGCAGTTTTAATGGCCAGTAGTGTACTTAAACTAAACTAACCTAATGACATCACACACACCAGGATTCGAACCTGCGATCCAAGCAGTCACGTGGTTTCAGACTGAAGCGCCTAGAACCGCTCGGCCACAACGGCCGGCGGTTTTTACTCGCACATCGTATCTACTAGGAGCGTTCAGTAAGTAATGCAACACTTTTTTTCTGAAAGCAGGTTGGTTTTATTCAGGATTCCAATACAGTATATTATTCTCTAGTCTTATGGGTACAAAACCCTATTTTTCAGTGTGACGGCCTTACGCCACCTTAGTGGGAGGGCCTCCATGTCCACATGGGAACACTCTACTGGTCGACATCGGAGCCTAAGTCTTGCTGCATCAGTAACCTCCCGCCGAGTTCATCCTTCATCGAGCCAAACAGATGGAAGTCGGGATCTACGACAACCGGACTGTAGGGTGGGTGAGGAAGGACACTCCAATGAAGTTTTGTGCGTTCCTCTCGGGTCTTTCTTTATTCATGTCAGAGGTACACTAAAATGAACACATATACAATACATACAAAGAAAACTATACAGTATTCACCCAGAATTGTGCAACTTTGATAACATTGGGTGCTGCAGACGTTAAGTCCTTCATGCTACAGCTAGTTGGGCATGAGTTACGTTTGAAGAGATGCCGGGTTGTCTGCAATTCACCGCATTCACACAATGTTGTGTTGGCATTTGACAGTTAGAAGTTCCATTTAAGGAGATTGTCCCTCGACCTTGCGACTTCAGTCCGTAGTCTGTTCAAGGACTTCCAGATGACGCACTTCTCTGTGTGTTCCGGTGACAGGGATTCTTGTGGTGTCATCCAGTTTGACAGGTGTTGGCATCTTTCTTTCCACTTGGTTAGTCGGGTAGCCGCTGCTGATCCTTCTAAGGGTTGTGAAGTTGTTAGGAAACCCTTCCTCGACTTCAATCTTGTCTCGGCAGGTTGATGTCCAGAGAGTGGATGTGAGGTCACTGTATTTGATTCATGCCTCTCGATGTTAGCGGCGACCTCTCTTCTGATGTCACGTGGAGCAATCCCAGCGAGACATTGAACTTTGTCCATGGGGTTGGCCTTAGGCAGCCTGTAACAATCCTACAGCTGTCATTTAAGGCTAGATCAACCTGCTTTGCATGTACTGAATTGTACCACACTGGGCTAGCATACTCTCCTGCAGAACAGCATAACGCAAGAGCTATTGTTCTCAATGTTTGTGGATGTGTACCCCAGTTCGATCCCGTCAGTTTCCGAAGAAGGCAGTTTCTGGAGGATACTTTCTGCTTCAGCTTCTGACAATGTTCCTTGTAGGTCAGTGTACGGTCGAGAGTGACACCCAAATACCTGGGGTGGGAACAATATTCTAGTGCAACTCCATTCCAGAATATTTCAAGTTTCCTGTCGGCTTGTTTATGTTTCAGATGGAATGAGCACACTTGCGTTTTCTTAGGATTTGGTGCTAGTTGGTTCTTTTCGTAGTAAGTACCAAGCTGTTTTAGACCGTGTGCAAGCATTATCTCTACGTCTTCAAACCGATTGCCCTGGGCTTCAAGAGCAAGGTCATCAGCATATATGAAACTTTTGCATCCTTGAGGCTCTGGTTGATTGTTAGTGTACACATTAAATAAAATAGGTGACAGTACAGTTCCTTGGGGGAGACAGTTCGTTTGAGTTCTCCATGGGCTGCGTTTTCCTTTGAAGTCCATGAAAAAACGTCGATTCTGTAGGAGTGTTGCAATTATCCTCGTCAGCGCGTAGGCGTTAGTCAGGTTGTAGATTTTGTGTCAGAGGCTGCCGAAAGGTCAACAAAAGATATACCTGTTACCTTTCTCTGCTCAAAGCCATCTTCTATGAACAGAGAAAGATAAAGGATTTGTGGGGTGCAATTCTTGCCTGGTCTGAAGCCATCTTGCTGCGAAATAAGAAGTTGATCAATACCGCAGTTAAGCGATGAAGAATCATTCTGTCTAGGATCAAAGAGATGGCAAAGGAGAGATACTGGCCTATAGTTCTTCGGATCCGTAGGTGACTTTCCAGGTTTTAGTATCGCAGTCACGCGTGCCTTGCACCGTAATTTCGGGATCTTGAAAAAACCCACGAAGGAGGACATCAAACAGAATAACTCCTTCAGAATCCCAGAAGGTTGTCACCATGACTTTAGCCGCTGATGGTGCGGTTTTAAACATTTTCTTCGGAGGAGAGACGGTACGGTGCCACTCCATTGATTCTGGTTTTGCTTCCGGTTCGACAATAGAATAATGTCACTATCAGCCTCGTAACGCGAAATCAGTTCCGCACAGCTTGTCCTTCGTTGCTCTTTATGGTCTTCGGTTAGGCGGCGAGAAACCTAGTGGGCACACACCTTTGAGTTCCCCAACTAGTGCACGAGTGTGCTAGCACTACCAGCAAAGAAGTCTAGCTGTGCAGTGAGTCGTGATCCGTCAATCACCTCAAGCGAGAGTGTCCGCACGTTCCAACATTGCAGATGTGGCACCTATGTGTGGGCGGACAGCACGCGCTAGATCGGATAGTTTTGATCGACCTTGTTGCGATGATGACAGACGCTTCACCCAACGACTCCCCATTCTTTTGTTTCCCTGACAGGTCTCCCTAGACATTCTGCAAGTACCTAAGAATATCTACAGTGTTCTTGTTTTCCGCCAGAGGAAAAACCTCAGTGACAACTCTCAGCTTGTACCGTACCTCCGTTAGAGACCTTATTTGGAAGGCTACGTGTAGCATCTCCACCTACCAGAACTTCATAAAATTAAGGCAGCTGAAGCGAGAATATTCCACTATTTCCCAGAAGTTCCGGATTTTCATTAACCGAAACTGGCCGAGAAAAAAAGTGTTGCATTTTTGCATCATTCTTCAGTTGCTTTTAACCGCTATTAATTTTGTAGTATGTTTTTATATAGTATGAAATCAACTTTTTATCTAAGCCGGCCGCTGGTGGCCGAGCGGTTCTGGCGCTACAGTCTGGAACCGCGCGACCGCTACGGTCGCAGGTTCGAATCCCGCCCCGGGCATGGATGTGTGTGTTGTCCTTAGGTTAGTTAAGTTTAAGTAGTTCTAAGTTCTAGGGGACTTATGACCTCAGCAGTTGCGTCCCATAGTGCTCAGAGCCATTTGAACCATTTTATCTAAACTTCCTGATAGGTTAACACTGCGAGCCGGAACGAAACTTGAACCTGGTACCTTTTGCCTTTTGCGGGCAAGTGTTCTGTCAACTGAGCTATCCGAACATGACTCACGGGCCGCCGTCGCAACAGCTCTACTTCCGTCAGTACCTCACCTACCTTTCAAACAAAGCTATAAGGACGAGTAGTGAGTTGTGATCAACTAGCTCAGTTGGTAGAGAAGTCGCCGGCGAAAGTGAAAGGCCACAGTTTCGAATCTCTATCTGACACATAGTTTCGATCTGCCGGGAAGTTTCGTATCAGAGCTCACTCCGCTATAAACTGCAAATTCAGTCTGGGAGCATTCTTGATTACTGGTGCAGATAACACTCCAGTACCCACCTGTGCTCTTATTTATTATCTTTCCATACTGCAGTGATAGGGCATGTTTTGTGTTGTTATAGTGCGCATGTTTTTGACACAGAAAACTCAGCTTCTATTTGCAACATCCATTCAAATAGACCGCCAAATAAAGGCAATAGTAGAAACGTTGTTGCTGTGTCTGGCGAACCGGGATTGTTTCTTTAGCCGCCTAATCACTCTGGATTGCTGCTCTGAATATCACCATGACCACAAAGCCAAGGAGCAAAGCTGGAAGTGGGAACATCTCAGAAGCCTGGATATTTAGAGTGGGGCCAACACCATAAATCAGTTCCGTGGTCGCGGCTTGATTATTTCAAGGTGATATACCTTTATGAGTGTGCGTCGTACATTTTACCAGCATTATTGCAAAAGGAAAATATTTCCAGCGTAAGGGACTGCCTGATTACTGTCCATCACACTACATGGTTCTGCTGTAGCGCTCATCAAACTGTGTGTCGAGGTGGACATGGGGGAAATACCGATAACACGTCTACGATGCGGCTACATGTACGTCAAATCTGCAATGATATGTGAGTGTTTGTGTAAGGACTTTAAAAAAGATAACGGTATAGGATAAACTTGGAAGTTGGGGCCCCCTTTTGTACGAAAGCCGAGGGACGTAAGTGGAGCGCTCGTTATAAATCAGATCTTTGATCGTACAAGACGAGCGAGTGCAATGTTCGTTGTTTTCTATGAACTGTTAATACAACTTAATAAAATGTCTGGAGTTTTGCCACTGTGCACAACTATAACGCCGTCACAGTGAGAACAGTAAGCTTAGGTGTGCACCAGATTATAAGTATTATTACTGGTTCACCTAATCTTCGAAAAATTGTAGAACAATGTAAAGGTTATTGAAATTTAATTGTAGCCTGAGATTAACACATAATTATTTGCTCTAATGACTGACAAAAATCACAATAAAAATTAACATTCGTAATTGACAGCATTCGCTACAGTAATTGTATAAATTTTGCTGTCTAATAAAAGGAGAGCATAACCAAGTTTCACGACAATAGTCCCGTCTTCAGGTGTACAGAACAGCCATAAAAGCTCACAGGCAACTGTAGTGATTCTCTGGTACGTGGCCTGAAAGCAGGAAATCCATCTCTTAGATTCCTAACAAGGGAACCTCCCCATCGCACCCCCCTCAGATTTAGTTATAAGTTGGCACAGTGGATAGGCCTTGAAAAACTGAACACAGATCAATCGAGAAAAAAGGGAGGAAGTTGTGTGGAACTATGAAAAAAATAAGCAAAATATACAAACTGAGTAGTCCACGGTAACATATGCAATATCAAGGATCGTCTGAGCTCAGGAGCGCCGTGGTCACGTGGTTAGCGTGTGCAGCTGCGGAACGAGAGGTCCTTGGCTCAAGTCTTCCCTCGAGCGAAAAGTTTAATTTTTTATTTTCAGACAATTATTATCTGACAAACTCTTATGTTTCCATAACTTTTTTAGGAGTGATTATCACATCCACAAGAAAATCTAAATCGGGCAAGGTAGAAGAATCTTTTAACCCATTCGCCAAGTGTACAAGTTAGATGGGTCGACAACATATTCCTGTCATGTGACGCACATGCCGTCACCAGTGTCGTACAGAACGTATCAGACGTGTTTATCTGTGGAGAAATCGGTTGACCTATGACCTTGCTATCGAATGTTTTCGGTTCCCATTGGAGAGGCACGTCTTTTCGTCTACTAGTCGCACGGTTTTGCGGTGCGCTCGCAAAACACAGACACTGAACTTATTACAGTGAACAGAGACGTCAATGAACGAACGGACAGATCATAACTTTGCGAAAATAAAAAAAATTAAAACTTTTCACTCGTGGGAAGAAATGAACCAGGGACCTCTCTTTCCGGAGTTGCTCACGCTAACCACGGGACCATGGCGCTGCTGAGCACACATTTTCCTTGATGTTGCCTACCTTGCGCTTGGATTAGTCAGTTTGTATATTTTGCTTATTTTTTTCATAGTTCCACACAACTTCTTCCTATTTTCTCGATTGATCTGTGTCCGGTTTTTCAAGGCCTGTCCACTGTGCCAACTTGTAACTAAATCTGAGAGGGGTGCGATGGGGAGGTTCCCTTGTAAGAAGCGCGGAAATCCTCTCGAAGAACAGAGTAATGGTCCAGGCTTAAGGACGATTCCTTCTGCATAAACCGAGATAAGCTATTTGCACAGAGTACCGCGTACACTCCCATGTTGCACGCTGACTTAAAAATTAACAGAGAACAACGTTCTCTAAAACTTAAATCAAATTACAAAGTGACACTATAACTGTGCAGAGAGACCAAAAAGTGTGGAAGACGGGACAGAGAAAGCACAACAAGATCTACTCATCTGGGTATCTCTCGAAATCAAAGTTAATGATACAATATAACCAAATCAAGCAAAATAAGCGAATAGCGAGCTGCTGAGAATATGAACTAGACTACGACAACTGCGACACCCACATTTCCCTCAAATCAGCAAACTGTGCACCCATCTGCAACAAAAGGCGCCCAGGAGACCAACGATCTTCACAGCAGGCGGCGATCGAATGACCACGAATCACAGATCTCCCTCCACAAGTCTCAACTTTCAAGTAAATTCTATATAGAAGGGATGACTTAAAGCTGTTGCCAATGTGACAGATGATTTCTTATTTCGAGAAAAAATAGGGAAACGCTGATCAGCCTTGCCACTCTTGATGTATACAATGCATCTGAACAAATTAGAGGTTGGTACTACGACAGAACAGTGTCTCATCAATTGGCTGACTTCTTCATGCAAGAGGTCCGAACAGAATAGACTAAAATTTCGTTCACTTCTCTGGGGTGGCAGTGGTCGCTCAGCGTCTCCAGACCAGGGCTAAGAAAAAGCGCCGGCTTTGCCGACAAAATCATGAAGCAGGTCGCAGCCTCATTTCTGCGAAAATTGCGCAGCTCCCAGGAGATCTTCGCCCTTCCTCATGAGATTCACTGACCACATCCTCCCAATAATGAGAACCTAAGAGACCGCAACAGGAGAACACATTCCCAGTGAGATACACGCAAAGCTTCCTTCCCAGTGAATGTGCCCATTATATTCCAATTCGGATTGTTGTATTGTGCTTCACGAACCGTTATGTCCTCGTTGCTAATGACTGGTGGAAAATAGTCAAAGTATCTGTCACTGTAGGAATCTGTACAGGCAAGCAAAAGATTAGTTGACACAAATGCATTTTGAATAAATATATTCTACTCAACTTATCCTGAGGAACTGCTTAACTGGTGTGATGTGCGTGGGTGTCTACATGCACTGAATGTTTGCCGGTACAGGTAAATATCAAAAACTTGAAGTAATATTCGGTGCCAACTAGCGACACAGAACTCTTACTAGAAGCACAGAGCTACAAGTAGAAGCAGAAGCAGAAGACTGGTGCCCCGGCGGTCACCTCTTATAACATCGTCCTAGCAGTCCTCATTGGTCGACGGCTTGCAAGGGGGAGGGGGGAGGGGTTCGTTGGCGATGTTGTTCATGGCACCTGCAGAATTCTGGCAGTATCGATAATCTAACATATTACAAAAATTGTGGTACTGTCCAGAGACCACAGTACCACACAAAAATCCGCAATTCAAATCGATACCGCAGACATTAGCGAGGGCTCGCTGCGATCTGCAACAACCAATGTGAGGCACTCCAGAAGACCACACCCCGCATTGCAGCGCTCTTACACTGAGGTCAATATAGTGCCGAGCATGGAAGTGATCTGCTCCAGTTCGTGACCTCTTCTGACGGAGTCATAGTGTAGGACCAACGAGTAGTTAAAGTTTCTGATGTACTTTAGTAAATGTTACCATTGTACCTCAACAGAACAGTAGATAGTGTCGGAAGTTCCATGCGGCTTTTTGCGGATGATGCTATAGCATACAGAGAAGTTGCAGCATTAGAAAATTGCAACGAAATGCAGGAAGATCTGCAGCGGATAGGCACTTGGTGCAGGGAGTGGCAACTGACCCTTATCATAGACAAATGTAATGTATTGCGAATACACAGAATAGCGGAACAAACACTGGTAGCAGCTACTTCTATAAAATATCTGTGAGTATGCCTACGGAACGATCTGAAGTGGAATGATCATATAAAATTAATTGTTGGTAAGGCGGTTGCCAGGTTGAGATACATTGGGAGAGTCCTTAGAAAATATAGTCCATCAACAAAGGAGGTGGCTTACAAAACACTCCTTCGACCTATACTTGAGCATTGCTCATCAATGGGGGATCCGAACCAGGACGGGTTGACAGAGGAGATGGAGAAGATCCAAAGAAGAGCGGTGCGTTTCGTCACAGTGTTATTTGGTAACCGTGATAGCGTTACGGAGATGTTTAGCAAACTGAAGTGGCAGACTCTGCAAGAGAGGCGCTCTGCATCGCGGTCTTGCTTGCTGTCCACGTTTCGAGAGGGTGCGTTTCTGGACGAGGTATCGAAATATTGCTTCCCCCTACTTATACCTCCCGAGGAGATCACGAATGTAAAATTAGAGAGATTCGAGCGCGCACGGAGACTTTCCGGCAGTCGTTCTTCCCTCGAACCCTACGCGACTGGAACAGGAAAGGGAGGTAATGACAGTGGCACGTAAAGTGCCCTCCGCCACAAATCTTTGGGTAGCTTGCGGAGTATAAATGTACATGTAGATGTAGATGTAGAACAGTCTGCTAATTAGTGCATCAGATGATGCTTTGGTAGTCAGTGAATGTGGTGAAGTTTAAAAACTGTAGTTCGGTTATCTGTTTTACTCCACAACTATCGAATATATTGCTTCCCCCTACTTATACCTCCCGAGGAGATCACGAACGTAAAATTAGAGAGATTCGAGCGCGCACGGAGACTTTCCGGCAGTCGTTCTTCCCTCGAACCCTACGCGACTGGAACAGGAAAGGGAGGTAATGACAGTGGCACGTAAAGTGCCCTCCGCCACAAATCTTTGGGTAGCTTGCGGAGTATAAATGTACATGTAGATGTAGATGTAGATGTAGAACAGTCTGCTAATTAGTGCATCAGATGATGCTTTGGTAGTCAGTGAATGTGGTGAAGTTTAAAAACTGTAGTTCGGTTATCTGTTTTACTCCACAACTATCGAATATATTGCTTCCCCCTACTTATACCTCCCGAGGAGATCACGAATGTAAAATTAGAGAGATTCCAGCGCGCACGGAGACTTTCCGGCAGTCGTTCTTCCCTCGAACCCTACGCGACTGGAACAGGAAAGGGAGGTAATGACAGTGGCACGTAAAGTGCCCTCCGCCACAAATCTTTGGGTAGCTTGCGGAGTATAAATGTACATGTAGATGTAGATGTAGAACAGTCTGCTAATTAGTGCATCAGATGATGCTTTGGTAGTCAGTGAATGTGGTGAAGTTTAAAAACTGTAGTTCGGTTATCTGTTTTACTCCACAACTATATCAAGTGTAGTTATACTAATGCAACTAAATTAGCCTATTATACAAATCTTCTCGCATTTACTTTTGGTAAAACTGGTTTGTATAACCGAAGATACATATTTTGACTTGTGTTCCGGTTAATATCAAATATTTCTCATACTTGTTAATACTTGATTATGGTCTAAAGCCGAATTCTAGATTGTGGAATAAAACCTGTTTTGAGTCAAAATTCGGTTGTATTTCCAAATGTTTGATGTGACTGTGACTCCACACCAAAGTGAAACCATGAAAGTAGTTTTGTCTGGTCGCAACAAAAATTAATCGTGAAACGGTGGCAAAAACGAGTCAATATTGCTTAGCGAGCTGTCGCAGTAACGTCACAAACTAAGAGCAAATATTAGCTATCATAGACTTAGGCTGCCAGTTGTCCATCGCTGGTCGCTCCACTCATGAGCCGGCCATCGCGATTCTGCTAATTTCGGTGGCGCTAGATGGTGTACGAGTGTGCGTGCACTTGGCGCTCACACACTGGCCCCACGAGTTGGTCGCAGCGGTCGTCGCTCAACGTAGCTGGCTGCTCCAGAGGACGCACTGGCGTAACGCGCCATCGACGAGCGGTCCGCCATAAATCTGCCAGCAGCCGACAGCTGCTTTCCCGGCCTTATTGGAGCGTTAATAGGGCGGGGGAGCGCCGGGGAACGCGCTAGTGGGTGGTTCCAACAGACGGCGGAACCGTACCATCCGTCTCGTCCATAACAACCATCCAGTTGATAACGCCGTAGCACACTGAAGGAGAGCTGCTCATAGCTTCCAATAAACAGTTTAGCAGTAACAGGCTCCACATCGTGATGTACACAGCTTCGTTAGCTCTGAGGATTCCTTTCAAAATTTCACACCTCCTATAAAATTCGGCAGCTGTATTCAACCTAAAACGAGTCTTTGGCATAGGTGACCTGCCAACTTACTTTACTTTTTCGTGTCCGGAAACTACAATTTGTTCGCCCAATATTGGGCAATGTCCAATGCTTCTTCTTTAGCCAGCCGTAGATCGTCGAGGGTGCATCTGTGCGGGCAGGCAAGGCATTGTAGGAGATGTTCCATGTCCTGTCGAGTGCCGCAGTCGCATTTGTCGTCATTTTCGTCCAACAAACCCCATTTTATCACATTAGATTTCACAGGAGCCACCCCAGTTCTGATGCGGTTAAGCATTCTCCAGGTTTCCCAATCACCAGAAACGCCACTTGATGGGCCCTCTCTTAGTGGATAGTAGATGGGGGGCTCATCTAAGGCGCAAACGGCGTCTGGATTTGAGTCTGCTGGGGCCACACTCTAGGCCAAATATTGAGTGACGAGCATCAAAGGTTTGTTTTAGCTTCTCGATATGTTCATGGGCTTTCCTACGTCAGTCAGGGTTTGTGAAACCTGCGGCCCTGTAAAGATTTTCTATGGGGGTAGGTTTCATGCAGCCTGTCACTATCCTGCATGTTTCATTCAAGCTAATATCTACCTTTTTTGCGTGGGCGGATCTGCACCATACCGGACAGGCATATTCGGCAGTTGAGAAGCACAAAGCTTGGACTGAAGTTCTGACCACGGTAGGTTTGGCACCCCATTTGCTGTTGGACAGCTTTCTTATTAGGGAATTTCGTGCTTCTACTTTTTTGCGTGTTTTTTCGCAATGATATTTGTATGTCAATGTTCTGTCCAGCACAACGCCAAGGTAGGTGGGAGTATCTGTGTGTTGTAGTAATGTCCCATCCCAGGTAACATTGAGCCTGTACTTTGCCTGCCTCGAGTTCAGATGGAATGCACTCACTTGAGTTTTGGAGGGATTGGGTTTTAGAGAATTCTTTTTGTAGTAGGTTGACATTGTAGAAAGGGCGCTTTCTAGTTTCTCCTCGATGGCTTCAAACCTGTTGCCTTGAACTGTTACTGCCGGGTCGTCTGCATATACAAAAGTTTTGGTTTTGTCTGGAGTTGGTTAGTCATTTGTATATATGTTGAATAGGATTGGCGCCAACACGCTCCCTTGGGCGAGCCAATTTTTCTGATTCCGCCATCGACTCTTTTTCCCCTCAAGCATTACGAAACTATTTTGGAGCAGGGATTCGATTATCTTGACTAGGTGGTAGTCTTTCAGGGTCTAGTAGATTTTATGCAGTAGTGTCCGGTGATCTACTGTATCATAGATCGACTAGTCCCAGCCCGGTGATTAGTTTATTCTCAATCCCATCCTCGATATGTTCCGTCAATGCTAGAATTTGACTGGTACAGGACTCTCCAGGTCTAAAACCTGCTTGGTGTGGAATTAGCTTCGAGTCAACGATCTTCTCGCCCCATCACGGCACACGAGCAGTAACGCACGTACTCATGTTCCTGCCATAAATGCAGCAGAAAGGATTGTTTAACGACAGCAATTTCAGCACCGGGTCTGTCCTCTGATCACGTAATTTTTTTAACTTACTCTCTGCGCTATCCTTGCAAGAAGAAATACACCAGGAGAAGATGACTCTGACGAATAGACGGTTGACAAGCACTGATGCAGCAAAAATTTACGTAATGTTCTCAAGAGAAGTTCAGCAATCACTTGTTGTAAAAAAGATTTTTACTATCTGTCTAGATTGCAATTTCTTTAAAAAGCCTATTTCATTCACATGGACTATCCTCAGATATGTAAAATAACTAACCAACATATACTCTATGATATACAATGTTGCTATTATATCGCACCATAAAACATTAGATGTTCCACAACACACCAGACTGTATCAAACACAAGAGTAGCTCTGTCCAGCTTACCATCAAAATTTACGTGCAACCTCACATGCCAGAGTAGTTTGAAAGATCTCTACAAGAGCCATTTCATGGCACAACCCCAAGCTCTCACTTCGATTTAAATTACGTTCTGAATCAAAGATCGGATAGAGGAGACATAAAAGCGATTGAAACAGAGGATGCGGACGTTACCAGGGACATGGAAGGTACGAGGGTAATCCCAAACGTAAGGTATCCTATATTTTTGTAAGTACATAGACCCGTTTATTTCTACAATGGTTTACATCAGTTTACAGCTTGAACATTTAGCTATTTTTCGACATAATCACCATTTCTATCGATGCATTTTTGTAGACGCTGTGGCAGTTTTTGTATGCCCATGTCAAACCAGCTCGCCGCCATGCTGTTCGGAAAGTTAAAAACCTCTTCTTTCACCTCCTTGTCGGAGCTGAATCGCTTTCCGGCCAAATGTTCGTTTAACCTAGGGAACAGGTGATAGTCACTGGGCGCCAAGTCAGGACTATAGGGTGGGTGGGTGATTATGTTCCACTGAAACTGTTGCAAGAGAGCAATGGTTTGCCGAGCGACGTGCGGGCGAGCGTTGTCACGGATAATGTGTACGCCCTTGCTCAACATTCCTCTTCTCCCGTTCTGAATTGCCCGTTTGTGTTTTTTCAGAGTCTCACAGTACTTGTCAGCGTTAATTGTGGTCCCAGCGATTCAGCGCCGATGACGAGGTGAAAGAAGAAGTTCATAACTTTCTGAACAGTGTGGCGGCGAGCTGGTATGACATGACTGGTGCGACATGGGCATACAATAACTGCCATAGCGTCTACACAAATGCATCGACAGAAATGGTGATTATGTCGAAAAATAGCTAAATGTTCAAGCTGTAAACTGATGTAAACCATTGCAGAAACAAACAGGTCTATGTACTTATAAAAAAGTAGGAGACCTTACTTTTGGCATTACCCTCGTATCAGAGAAGGGATGAAGAATTATTTTGAAATCTTACTGAATGGTGTAGGTGCACAAGAAAGTGACACCGAAGTCATTGAATTTGAGGAGGAGCAGGATCCAATCTCTTGGTTAGAAACTGAGAGTTCCCTGAAACAGATGAAAGGTGGGAAGGCGGCTGGAGTACATGAGCTGACAGCGGATATGATTAAAGCCGCAGGAATCTATGGAATACAATGGTTACGCCGGATCCTGGGCGTGATATGGAAAGAAAGCAAAGTGCCAGATGAATGGTAAAAAAGAATTATAATACCATTGTTCAAGAAAGGTAATAGAAATAAATGCACCAACTACCGAGGAATTACACTATTATCACACTGCCTTAAGATAATGGAAGAGATCGTAGAAAAAAGATTGCGGAACATCATGGGTTTAGAAGTAATAGGGGAACAATTACTTCTAAACCCATGATGTTGTTGTGCAATCTTTTTTAGAAGTAATAGGGAAACAGTATGGAGTATAGCCATGTATGGAAGTGAAACGTGGACGATAAATAGCTTAGACAAGAAGAGAATAGAAGCTTTCGAAATGTGGTGCTACAGAAGAATGCTGAAGATTAGATGGGTAGATCATATAACTAATGAGGAGGTATTGAATAGAATTGGGGAGAAGAGGAGTTTGTGGCACAACTTGACAAGACGAAGGGATCGGTTGGTAGGACATGTTCTGAGGCATCAAGGGATCACCAATTTAGCATTGGAGGGCAGCGTGGAGGGTAAAAATCGTAGAGGGAGACCAAGAGATGAATACACTAAGCAGATTCAGAAGGATGTAGTCAGCAGTAGGTACTGGGAGATGAAGAAGCTTGCACAGGATAGAGTAGCATGGAGAGCTGCATCAAACCAGTCTCAGGACTGAAGACCACAACAACAACAACAGGGGAACAATAGATCTCAGTTTCTCTTTCTGTCAATTAATGGAGAAGTACTGGGAAAAAGGAAAGTACTTGATAGTAGTATAGGTGGATTTGGAAAAAGCATATTACAGTGTACCAAGGGATAAAATATGGGAATGCTTGAAAAAACATAATGTTCCTAATTCATTAATTTAAAAAGTCCAGATGCTGTACGATGGTTGTGAGAGCAGTGTACAAACAGAAGGTGAAAGATCAAAATGGCTTAAGACAAAGAGACGTGTTCAGCAAGGCAGTTCGCTCTCCCCTTTACTCTTCGTTACATTTATGGACACAATCATGAATGAAAACAAGGAAGAAGAAAATGAAGATCTCAATGCTTTTGTTTTTGCTGATGGCATCGGGAGACTAGACTACTGGAAAATAACATTTAAAAAGTTCAAGTTAACTGTGAATAGGAACAAGACAGTGGCAATGAAGATGAGAAGGACACCCGCACCTTGTCACATCTTACTGGATGGGGAGAAGGTTGAATGTGTGAAAAGCTTCAACTATCTGTGTAGTACCATATCACGCGTTGGAAGTTCCAAACTCGAAGTCTTGAACAGAATAACAAAAGGATCTAGCTTCTTCCACCAAGTACGAAATCTAATCTAGCACAAGGAAGTTCCTCAAAGAGCCAAACAGACAATGTATAAAACTTATCTCTTGCCAATGATGCTGTATAGTCTATAGGCCTGTGTCATAAGTAAGAGAGAAGAGAGTCAAAAAACAAGCATGTGAAATGAAGTTCCTTAGGTCAGCTCTACATAAAACTAGGAGAGAGAGGAATGATTATGTAAGGAGAGATCTGCAGGTGACATTGACTACAGAGGAGTGGATGGGTGCTTTGAAGTGCTTCGGTCATGTGAAGCGAATGCACCCTACTCGAACTCAGAGCCAGTATTTGGAGACTGACCTACAAGGAAGAAGACCATTTGGCGGCCTAGAAAGAGATGGACAAACCAGGTTAAGGAAGATCTCAAGAGGAGTGGAGTAACATGGGATGTAGTGGAGAGGGAAAAGCTATACCAGGACAGAAACCAATGGAGGCATATCGTTCACCAAGTTCCTACCCTTTTGTATGTCCATCCTTTTAGCAGGAGGTCTCTGGTACGATGGCCGTTTACTATCGTGACAAATAAATAAAAACACCTGCAACCGTCCTTATGATTTTATATTATTTTGTCGCTACCAGTTTCAACGCTTCAGTGCGTCATCTTCAGGCTGTTTTTGATGCGATACAGGTTGATATGATCCCCATGCATAACACATCAGTTGCCAGCATTACTGGATACGCAGTATTGGCAGATGATGGTTGGAGTGCTGACACATTATCTGCGTATCCAGTAATGCTGGAAACTTATGTATTATGCATGGAGATCATATCAACCTATATCTCATCAAAAACAGCCTGAAGATGACGCACTGAAGCGTTGATTGGTTCAAATGGCTCTGAGCACTATGGGACTTAACTGCTACGGTCATCAGTCCCCTAGAACTTAGAACTACTTAAACCTAACTAACCTAAGGACAGTACACAACACCCAGCCACCACGAGGCAGAGAAAATCCCTGACCCCGCCGGGAATCGAACCCGGGAACTCGGGCGTGGGAAGCGAGAACGCTACCGCACGACCACGAGATGCGGGCACTGAAGCGTTGAAACAGGTAGCGACAAAATAATAAAAAATTATAAGGACGGCTGTAGGTGTTCTTATTTATTTGTGACGAAGCTCCTATCCGGCTCCCTGGAAGGAAATCCTGATGATGATGATGATGATGATGATGATGAATCAAACTCCACGCTGCTAAGTTGTTGCTGTTCTCTTTTACCTATGACAACACTGAGTATTGCAACTGTTTCATATGTGACAGATTAATATAATGCAAACAACTTGTGCTCTGCATCTTTATTACGAATTATGTGCAATTACTTGTAAATTTCAACACTCAAACACCCGGTAACTGAGGGTTCGCGAGTGAATGCCACGTGGTTCTCTCTAACCACGAACCAGTGTCGCAGATTATCATTCAGAGAAATTCTAAACCAACTCTCACTCACGGAAATATGAAATACAGGAAAGAGTTTACTCATTCAGTAAATAAGTTCTAAGCTGAGGGCTCGTCAGAAGACACACGTGGAAACAGATCAACTGGTAAACACTTATCCGCAGCGAAAAACGAATTAATGCAAGAAACTTGTGCTCTGCATCTTTATTAGAATTTATTTGACCATCACTTTGTGTTCATATACAGGGTGGTCAGAAAATGTCTGAAACGCTTGCTGTGATGTTGTAGGGAAAGTTGTACTGAGACATAAATTGGATACGTTGCGCCGTTTCCGAGTTATTTAGCATTGAAGTTGGCCAATCAGATCGTCGCGCGCGTAAATTCAAGTTTCAGCTAACGAGCCAAAGCACTCGTTGGGCAACACCGCCCCTGGCAAGCCGCCTGAATGTGAGCGCGCGACGCCCCGATTAGCTAAATTCTACGCTAAATAACTCGGAAACGTCGCAACGTATCGCATTTTTTTCTTAACATTTATGTCTCAGTACAATCTGCCCTACAACATCACGTCAAGCGTTTCAGACATTTTCTGACCACCCTGTATATACCACGTTCATATTATTTTAGCCTGTGTACTCTATATTATCACGATTACTTTCCCATTCCTTGTGGTGCAGTTGTGTGTGTGCGTGTGTGTGTGTGTGTGTGTGTGTGTGCATGTGTGTATTGTGTGTGTGTGTGTGTGTGTGTGTGTGTGTGTGAATGCACATTTTTCTGGATTATAAGAGATAGCGTAGTCCTGTTGCTTTCCGCCTGCTATCGGCGCGGATCTTCTACCTTGGTGCACGGTAACCAACTTTGGGATCCTGTCAGTAAGCAAAGAGGTTTATCCACGCTCTCAGAGGGTAGGCTTTGTGCTAAGTAGGTGGCTGGAGGGACACTCTGATCCCTTCCGTTTACCTGGGAGCTCCTTCACCAGCGGCTGTTCTGAAGGCATTCTATCCCGGGCTTCTGGTGAGTTCACCTCGTGCTCATTACGCACGGGCTTCATCTTGTTAATTCCGCTTGTGAAATGTGTAAGTTTACTTCACGCTAACTAAAATGGTCTAACTTTCTCTTCCAGTTATTGATAGTGAAGCGTTGTGCTTATAAATTTGCGGGAAATGTTAGGAGTGCAAGATTAAATTATTCGAAATCGCATTGTTCCTGCGTGATGGAGAACACCCCAATACGTTATGAGTAGGACGGTCTAAACCCTTTTTAGTTTGTGTAATTTGTGTGAATGTGAGAATAATTGTGTCTTCGTATGCGTCGTTATCTCCGTTCTTTTCCTGATTTTTTTTTTTTTTTTTTTTTTTTTTCGCGATGCGGATAAATGTTGACCCGGTGATCTGTTTCCACGTGCGTCTTGTAACAAGCTCTCAACTTAGATTTCATTTACTGAATGAGTTAACTCTTTTTTGTATCCACTCGATGAATCCTCAGTTACTGGGTGTTGAGTGTTGAAATTTACATGTAAGTGAATATTAGTTCCGTTTGTGGATGCAGTTGGCGTTCGTGCATAATTTTACCGTCTCTTCGTATCAGTTGCGTTTTCTCGCATCCGTTTTACTTTCAGCGGAAAATCGTATGTTGTTTCCCTCTGTACCGAATTATGTTCAAATTATCTTGCTTTCGATTCAGATTTGACATCAACATCGCACTCGATACAAACCTCCTTGCTGTAGTTTCATATATGTACAGTCGATGGAGTTTTGACTCAAACATGTTTCATTCTGTATTTTTATGAATGAATGTGCGATCTGTTGCCCTCCCTTTCCTCACGACTTTTCCGTATAGACTATGAAATTGTGAATTACTACGTCATGACTAAATTGTCGTACCTTTTGTCATTCAGGCCTCAGAGAAATTTTGTATTGTCTTTCCTTGAACACATCATCTCGGTTTCATTAATAGATTATGTTGTTACAGTTTACTCCTCATGTGTTCTGTGTATTCCATCAAAGTTCCTTTACTGATTCATTTTATTTGATATTATTCTCTTCCATTAATTATGTGTGACTCCAGCTTTGTTGAACATTCACATAAAAAACTTGAAATCAATTAATGCAGCTGTGTAGATTTTTTCAGTCCAGCTTTCTTTATATTTAGACGTAGAGTAGGGTCTGGACTGGGTATGGTTGCAACTTCAATCAGTTTTAGAAGTAATTTTCTGAGGGGTAGGAAGCCAATAGTAGCACCTTCTTATAATATTATATGTGACATCCCCAACCATAGTCGGCAACAAGAACCAGTTAGAATGTAATAGCAAACAGTCAGAATCTTACAAGATATCAGGCAGAATCCACGTCGTTCGTATAGCCCAAAAGACAACTGCCAATTTGTGGGTACTGATAAATTTGTAATACATAAATATAAAGCAATATCACCCTGACCTAATGATTTCATATTTATTTCACGACAATATGGAAATACTGTATTAAACTGTGTGGTTTTTCATGGGTAAAAACTTTATAAATAGCCACGAAACAATATATTTTGATCAGCGGACGGCGTCCGTTTCCGTGACCCCAGATTCAAATTGTAAAATAAACTAGCTGACAAACCCAGCCACCCGTTGTGGTTGAGCGGTTCTAGGCGCTTCAGTCTGGAACCGCGTGACCGCTACGGTCGCAGGTTCGAATCCTGCCTCGGACATGGCTGTGTGTGATGTCCTTAGGTTAAATAGGTTTAAGTAGTTCTAAGTTCTAGATGACTGATTGTAACACTACGCTACTGCGTACGATACTTATTAAAGCCTGTACTATGGTAAGTTGACGGGCTTCACCTTATAAGAAAGGATTTTTGTATATATGTTGACCGCGTGTACCAGAATGGAGGCAAAATCAGACTTTCACCCATTCGGTAACAACAATGATACGTCAAGCAAGCCTGAAGTGCAACTACACGTTATGACGGACAAGAAACAACACAGCAGATGCTACCAATTTGTTAATAATACGGTCGCCAGCCTAATTAGGCATTAACTGAGTTTCATCCCTGTACAAGTTGCTGTACTTTCATACAAAACAACACGTAATAACACTGCATAATATGGTAACTTTTAGAACCAGAAAGTTTACTGAACTAATAATTTCACTTTCTGTACTAATATGAACAAGCCATAAATACACAGCAATACACTATAATGTTTACTACAAACTTCGTACTGTCCATTGATCTGATTAAAATCGGACATAGGTTACCCTAGAAATAGCACTTTCGAAACACACATACAATGTCAATTTTGAAAAAGGTAAAACACTAATAAATTTTGGTTTTATATTGACTTTAACTTTGCTGGTCAAATCAGTTCAGTACACTTCAGAATTTAAATGAATAGAAAAGAAAAAGGGGGGGGGGGACCCTGAAACTGTTATGATCACTGTACTGAAATTTTAATTATTGAGATCACGAAGCACTCAAGATTTCCAATATATGATTTACTACTCTTTTTGTCTTATTTCCTGCTCATTTAATTACAGTTTTATCTGCCTCAAATAATTAAACTTCGTTACTAAACCAATTTCAACATTATCTTCCAACTTTGCCAGACCTATATATTCATTAACAGCATAGGCATTTTGTAGAATACGTTGTTACTTGACGCTACTGCATTTGTAGAATACGTTGTTGGTTGGTGTACCCGTGTTAAAGCGCGTGACCTTGATTCGGACATAGATAGGTCTGCAGGTAAGTATTATTAACATAAACTTTAAATCTTCATTTCGGGACACTCGGATTGCACAACATGTGGAAAGGACCCTGTCTAGGTTAGTGATGAGGACAGTTCTGGTAAAAGTTAAGTTGTTATTGAACAGTCAGGAACAAAAGTAACACTGGTCCACACGAATACAGTACTAAAAGTTTCAACCTGTTCGTGTTGATGCGGCGATTGGCGGGCGGCGAGATGGCGAGGCGCAAAGCACACATACAATCACAGCTATGGCTCTTGATGTATCGGCACTTTGCTTCTTCTTAGCGTCGCAATACTTTTCCATTTAGTGCCTATGGAATATAGCCATGCTGTATAGTCGTCGGGAACGGCACATCCGAGGCTCAATGAAATCACGTTTTCCAGGAGAACCTCCTCGACCCAGAGCGTGTTTCTCAGACCGATGCCCAACTCCGACTACTACTGCTGAGCCCGTTATGCCGTGCAGCGCCCGTGTGCATTTTCCCGCGCTCACCTGCCATCCACCTTTTACCGCTCCTCTACAGACAGGGTATTCACCAGAGGTTTTGCATTCTACATATCCTAACACATTGCCTACGTATGGACCAGACGCAAAATTACAATTTTAAACGTGTTACAACAGTTTCAACATTTCTTACATTTCCATTTTGTTATAATATTGCTCGCAATTTGACATAAACATTAATATTCACATCGAAAATTGTTTACGGTTTCTTTAACATAATGACATGAAAAGAAAAACGAAATGAAATCAGAACATCGCTTACACTAATGTATCGAAAATCAGAAGAAAAAATTATTATATGTACAGTTGTTGTTGTTACATGATGACCATAGATGTTAAGTCCCATAATGCTTAGAGCCATTTGAACCATCCATTCTGCCAGTTTTCTGTTAGAATAAAATGGCTCTGAGCACTATGGGACTTAACAGCTGAGGTCATCAGTCCCCTAGAACTTAGAACTACTTAAACCTAACTAACCTAAGGACATCACATACATCCATGCCCGAGGCAGGATTCGAACCTGCGACCGTAGCAGCAGCGCGGTTCCACACTGAAGCGCCTAGAACCACTCGGCTACTCCGGCCGGATTTCTGTTAGAAACGAAAATAAAACAAGCAACTATGTTTCTAGTGGAGCATCGAAAAAGTTCAATTTCATGTATTCATGAAGACACAAGTTTCGAAATTATGAAACAGCCATACAAAGAAATATGCATATTGTAAAAACGTATAAGTATAGTATCCAAATTACGAAACATGATCACGGACACTTCTGTACACTGCACGCAGTTCGTTCGCGAGTCTACAGCAACGCACACCTCTTCATAGTTCTTTAGATGCCTATCGTTTTCGCCTACAGCCGTCAGCACTTCGCAGCTCAAAAGTGTTAAAAGCGCTACTAGGTGTCACGGATTTCCTGAAGATAAGGTGACTCGACTGTAGGAGTGCCTTCCTAGTAAAGGTTAAATGTGTCTAAGCGTCAGGCAGGATGCGGCTTTTTAAAAAAAGATATATCAGTTATAAGTGTTTAGGATGTCATATCTCTTGAACTGTCATACAACGATATATTTGTGTACGTACATTCAGTGGCGAATGCGGATACTGTCAGCTAAATATGTAGCATTTTTTCACGCATCTCACTCTTAATGACATCGTATCTCCTTAACTATGATAGGTAGAAGGTTCTTACCCCAACCACGGTTGTTGTCTGACACTAACGGATATGTGAACCGAGTTTAACTGAAATCGGTCCAATGGTTTAGGACGATATGTCGAACACTCACACACACACACACACACACACACACACACACACACACACACACACACACACACACACATACGCACGCACATTCACATATACACACAAAGATTTTTATGGAAGGTACGAATGAAGACTTGAATAATAAACTGAAGGCAACACATACGTATCGTCGAACTTTTTACATAAAGTTACGAATTTTCTGAGGCAATCAAGCCGTTGCAGCATCCCTGAATACGGAAGTTAATAGGAATATAGAAAAAAGGGAGGAAGGTTTATCTGTTTAGCAAGAGTAATAGAAGGCAGATTTCAGACTACCTAAAAGATCAAAACGAAAATTTCTGTTCCGACACTAACAATGTTGAGTGTTTATGGAAAAAGTTCAAGGCAATCGTAAAATGCGTTTTAGACAAGTACGTGATGAGTAAGACTGTGAGGGACGGGAAAAACCCACCGTGGTTCAACAACAAAGTTAGGAAACTACTGCGAAAGCAAAGAGAGCTTCACTCCAAGTGTAAACGCAGCCAAAACCTCTCATACAAACAGAAGCTAAACGATGTCAAAGTTAGCATAAGGAGGGCTATGCGTGAAGCGTTCAGTGAATTCTAAAGTAAAATTCTATGTACCGACTTCACATAAAATCCTAGGAAGTTCTGGTCTTACGTTAAATCAGTAAATGGCTCGAAACAGCATATCCAGACACTCCGGGATGATGATGGCGTTGAAACAGAGGATGACACATTTTTCCAAAGCTGTTTCACAGAGGAAGAACGCACTGCAGTTCCTTCTCTAAATCCTCGCACGAACGAAAAAATGGCTGACATCGAAATAAGTGTCCAAGGAATAGAAAAGCAACTGGAATCACTCAACAGAGGAAAGCCCACTGTACCCGATGGGATACCAATTCGATTCTACACAGAGTACGCGAAAGAACTTGTCCCCCTTGTAACAGCCGTGTACCGCAAGTCTCTAGAGGAACGGAAGGTTCCAAATGATTGGAAAAGAGCACAGGTAGTCACAGTCTTCAAGAAGGGTCGTCGAGCAGATGCGCAAAACTATAGACCTATATCTCTGACGTCGATCTGTTGTAGAATTTTAGAACATGTTGTTTGCTCCGTATCATGTCGTTTTTGGAAACCCAGAATCTGCTCTGTAGGAATCAACATGGATTCCGGAAACAGCGATCGTGTGAGACCCAACTCGCTTTATTTGTTCATGAGACCCAGAAAATATTAGATACAGGCTCCCAGGTAGATGCTATTTGCCTTGACTTCCAGAGGGCGTTCGATACAGTTCCGCACTGTCGCCTGATAAACAAAGTAAGAGCCCACGAAATATCAGACCAGCTGTGTGGCTGGATTGAAGAGTTTTTAGCAAACAGAACACGGCATGTTGTTATCAATGGGGAAACAACTACAGACGTTAAATTAACCTCTGGCGTGCCACAGGGGAGGGTTATGGGACCATTGCTTTTCACAATATATATATAAATGACCTAGTAGATAGTGTCGGAAGTTCCATGCGGCTTTTCGCGGATGATGCTGTAGTATATAGAGAAGCTGCAACATTAGAAAACTGTAGCGAAATGCAGGAAGATCTGCAGCGGATAGGCACATGGTGCAGGGAGTGGCACCTGACCCTTAACATAGACAAATGTAATGTATTGCGAATACATAGAAAGAAGGATCCTTTATTGTATGATTATATGATAGCGGAACAAACACTGGTAGCAGTTACTTCTGTAAAATATCTGGGAGTATGCGTGCGGAACGATCTGAAGTGGAATGATCATATAAAATTAATTGTTGGTAAGGCGGGTGCCAGGTTGAGATTCATTGGGAGAGTGCTTAGAAAATGTAGTCCATCAACAAAGGAGGTGGCTTACAAAACACTCGTTCGACCTATACTTGAGTATTGCTCATCAGTGTGGGATCCATACCAGATCGGGCTGACAGAGGAGATAGAGAAGATCCGAAGAAGAGCGGCGCATTTCGTCACAGGGTTTTTTGGTAACCGTGATAGCGTTACGGAGATGTTTAGCAAACTCAAGTGGCAGACTCTGCAAGAGAGGCGCTCTGCATCGCGGTGTAGCTTGCTCGCCAGGTTTCGAGAGGGTGCGTTTCTGCATGAGCTATCGAATGTATTGCTTCCCCCTACTTATACCTCCCGAGGAGATCACGAATGTAAAATTAGAGAGATTCGAGCGAGTACGGAGGCTTTCAGACAGTCGTTCTACCCGCGAAACATACGCGAATGGAACAGAAATGGGAGGTAATGACCGTGCACGTAAAGTGCCCTCCGCCACACACCGTTGGGTGGCTTGCGGATTATAAATGTAGATGTAGATGTAGATATAATAATACACAAGGGCACATAACTTGCGTCACAATACTTTAACACTCTGTTTGCATAGATCACTATGGAAGTAATGATAGAAATCATCAAAAACAGATTTCTAATCTACTCGTTGTTGATGTGGTCTTCAGTCCTAAGACTGGTTTGATGCAGCTCTCCATGCAAGCTTCTTCATCTCCCAGTACATACTGCAACCTACATCCTTCTGAATCTGCTTAGTGTCATATAGATTATATAATGGTAAGACAGAGATTTAGGAACCAGGTTTTAAATTGTAAGACATTTCCAGGGGCAGATGTGGATTCTGACCACAATCTATTGGTTATGAACTGCAGATTGAAACTGAAGAAACTGCAAAAAGGTGGGAATTTAAGGAGATGGGACCTGGATAAACTGAAAGAACGAGAGGTTGTAGAGAGTTTCAGGGAGAGCATAAGGGAATGGGGGAAAGAAATACAGTAGAAGAAGAATGGGTAGCTCT
Organism: Schistocerca americana; assembly: GCF_021461395.2. NCBI lineage: Eukaryota > Metazoa > Arthropoda > Insecta > Orthoptera > Acrididae > Schistocerca > Schistocerca americana. The sequence goes on from NC_060124.1 coordinate 221,294,767, forward strand.
GAGGGATGAAGTAGTGAAGGCAGCAGACGATCAAGTACGTAAAAAGACGAGGGCTAATAGAAATCCTTGGATAACAGAAGAAATATTGAATTTAATTGATGAAAGGAGAAAATATAAAAATGCAGTAAATGAAGCAGGCAAAAAGAAATACAAACGTCTCAAAAATAATATCGACAGGAAGTGCAAAATGGCTAAGCAGGGATGGCTAGAAGACAAATGTAAGGATGTAGAGGCTTGTCTCACTAGGGGTAAGATAGATACTGCCTACAGGAAAATTATAGAGACCCTTGGAGAGAAGAGAACCACTTGTATGAATATCAAGAGCTCAGATGGAACCCAGTTCTAAGCAAAGAAGGGAAAGCAGAAAGGTGGAAGGAGTATATAGAGGGTTTATGCATGGGCTATGTACTTGAGGACAATATTATGGAAATGGAAGAGGAGTAGATGTAGACGAAATGGGAGATAAGATATTGCGTGAAGAGTTTGACAGAGCACTGAAAGACCTGAGTCGAAACAAGGCCCCGGGAGTAGACAACATTCCATTAGAACTACTGATGGCCTTGGGACAGCCAGTCATGACAAAACTCTACCATCTGGTGAGCAAGATGTATGAGACAGGCGAAATACCCTCAGACTTCAAGAAGAATATAATAATTCCAATCCCAAAGAAAGTAGGTGTTGACAGATGTGAAAATTACCGAACTATCAGTTTAATAAGTCACAGCTGCAAAATACTAATGCGAATTCTTTACAGACGAATGGAAAAACTGGTAGAAGCAGACGTCGGGGAAGATCAGTTTGGATTCCGTAGAAATGTTGGAACACGTGAGGCAATACTAACCTTACGACTTACCTTAGAAGAAATATTAAGAAAAGGCAAACCTACGTTTCTAGCATTTGTAGACTTAGAGAAAGCTTTTGACAATGTTAACTGGAATACTCTCTGTCAAATTCTGAAGGTAGCAGGGGTAAAATACAGGGAGCGAAAGGCTATTTACAATTTGTACAGAAACCAGATGGCAGTTTAAGAATCGAGGGGCATAAAAGGGAAGCAGTGGTTGGGAAAGGAGTGAGACAGGGTTGTAGCCTCTCCCCGATGTTATTCAATCTGTATATTGAGCAAGCAGCAAAGGAAACAAAAGAAAAATTCGGAGTAGGTATTAAAATTCATGGAGAAGAAGTAAAAACTTTGAGGTTCGCCGATGACATTGTGATTCTGTCAGAGACAGCAAAGGCCTTGGAAGAGCAGTTGAACGGAATGGACAGTGTCTTGAAAGGAGGATATAAGATGAACATCAACAAAAGCAAAACAAGGATAATGGAACGTAGTCAAATTAAGTCGGGTGATGCTGAGGGAATTAGATTAGGAAATGAGACACTTAAAGTAGTAAAGGAGTTTTGCTACACTCCTGGAAATTGAAATAAGAACACCGTGAATTCATTGTCCCAGGAAGGGGAAACTTTATTGACACATTCCTGGGGTCAGATACATCACATGATCACACTGACAGAACCACAGGCACATAGACACAGGCAACAGAGCATGCACAATGTCGGCACTAGTACAGTGTATATCCACCTTTCGCAGCAATGCAGGCTGCTATTCTCCCATGGAGACGATCGTAGAGATGCTGGATGTAGTCCTGTGGAACGGCTTGCCATGCCATTTCCACCTGGCACCTCAGTTGGACCAGCGTTCGTGCTGGACGTGCAGACCGCGTGAGACGACGCTTCATCCAGTCCCAAACATGCTCAATGGGGGACAGATCCGGAGATCTTGCTGGCCAGGGTAGTTGATTTACACCTTCTAGAGCACGTTGGGTGGCACGGGATACATGCGGACGTGCATTGTCCTGTTGGAACAGCAAGTTACCTTGCCGGTCTAGGAATGGTAGAACGATGGGTTCGATGACGGTTTGGATGTACCGTGCACTATTCAGTGTCCCCTCGACGATCACCAGTGGTGTACGGCCAGTGTAGGAGATCGCTCCCCACACCATGATGCCGGGTGTTGGCCCTGTGTGCCTCGGTCGTATGCAGTCCTGATTGTGGCGCTCACCTGCACGGCGCCAAACACGCATACGACCATCATTGGCACCAAGGCAGAAGCGACTCTCATCGCTGAAGACGACACGTCTCCATTCGTCCCTCCATTCACGCCTGTCGCGACACCACTGGAGGCGGGCTGCACGATGTTGGGGCGTGAGCGGAAGACGGCCTAACGGTGTGCGGGACCGTAGCCCAGCTTCATGGAGACGGTTGCGAATGGTCCACGCCGATACCCCAGGAGCAACAGTGTCCCTAATTTGCTGGGAAGTGGCGGTGCGGTCCCCTACGGCACTGCGTAGGATCTTACGGTCTTGGCGTGCATCCGTGCGTCGCTGCGGTCCGGTCCCAGGTCGACGGGCACGTGCACCTTCCGCCGACCACTGGCGACAACATCGATGTACTGTGGAGACCTCACGCCCCACGTGTTGTGCAATTCGGCGGTACGTCCACCCGGCCTCCCGCATGCCCACTATACGCCCTCGCTCAAAGTCCGTCAACTGCACATACGGTTCACGTCCACGCTGTCGCGGCATGCTACCAGTGTTAAAGACCGCGATGGAGCTCCGTATGCCACGGCAAACTGGCTGACACTGACGGCGGCGGTGCACAAATGCTGCGCAGCTAGCGCCATTCGACGGCCAACACCGCGGTTCCTGGTGTGTCCGCTGTGCCGTGCGTGTGATCATTGCTTGTACAGCCCTCTCGCAGTGTCCGGAGCAAGTATGGTGGGTCTGACACACCGGTGTCAATGTGTTCTTTTTTCCATTTCCAGGAGTGTATTTAGGGAGTAAAATAACTGATGATGGTCGAAGTAGAGAGGATATAAAATGTAGACTGGCAATGGCAAGGAAAGCGTTTCTCAAGAAGAGAAATTTGTTAACATCGAGTATAGATTTAAGTGTGAGGAAGTCGTTTCTGAAAGTATTTGTATGGAGTGTAGCCATGTATGGAAGTGAAACATGGACCATAACTAGTTTGGACAAGAAGAGAATAGAAGCTTTCGAAATGTGGTGCTACAGAAGAATGCTGAAGATAAGGTGGGTAGATCACGTAACTAATGAGGAGGTATTGAATAGGATTGGGGAGAAGAGAAGTTTGGGGCACAACTTGACTAGAAGAAGGGATCGGTTGATAGGACATGTTTTGAGACATCAAGGGATCACAAATTTAGCATTGGAGGGCAGCGTGGAGGGTAAAAATCGTAGAGGGAGACCAAGAGATGAATACGCTAAGCAGATTCAGAAGGATGTAGTTTGCAGTAGGTACTGGGAGATGAAGAAGCTCGCACAGGATAGAGTAGCATGGAGAGCTGCATCAAACCAGTCTCAGGACTGAAGACCACAACAACAAACTACTTGTAACGTAAACTGAACTTCTGATTGCGTTTCGACTTCACGAATTCATTAATTCACCCTTTTTGCTGTAATTATCGATTTCCGCCACTTGTATTCGCCTCCATGTTGAAATTCTTAGGTATTTTCACTGGCTGCGGGTTTCTTGTACTTGTGTTGAATTTACCAAGGTTTACATTGCCCATGCATTTTACATCTGCATGATACTCTGCAAGCCACCTAACGGTGTGTGGTGGAGGATAGTTTTTGTACCATTAACTGAGTCCTGCAACCCTATACCGCTCACGAATAACGCGTGGGAGGAATGATTGTCGGCAAGCCTCTGTATTGGTTCTAATTTCTCGGATTTTCTCCTCACGGTCATTAAGCGAGGCGTACGTGGGGAACGTAATATGTTTTCTTACCACTCCCGGAAAGTGCTGTCTCTCCGTGATGCACAACGCCTCTCATGTAACGTCTGTCAAAGAAGTTCGTTGAGCATCTCCGTAACGTCCTCGTGATGACGAACCATCCCGTGACTAAACGTGCCGCTCATCGTTGGATCTTCTCCATCTCCTCTATCAGTCCTATCTGCTAGAGGTCCCAGATAGATAAACAATACTCAAAAATCAGTCGAACAAGCGCCTTGTAAGCCACATCCTTCGTGGATGAGTTACATTTCCTTAAGATTCCGTACTAGATATTCTTGTTATATAAAAGATTTTCAGCAAACCATGCAAGTTGGCCTCACCGTTCATTCTGAAACGTTCACAGGTTATTAGATTACATAGTCAACAGAAAACATTTGTGCTTACACAGATCGGACCTGTAAGATGTGTTTCTGGTTGTATGAGGTTACACGTACAAAAACAGCGTTTTCTATGAGTAACTATCCCCTGTTTTGCTGCACATTGCACGATCTTGTCATACATCGTTAGTCAAAAAGTCAAACCGCGTAATCATTCGGCACATTCTCAATCTGTTGGTATGTTTCAGGGCATCACTTTTCTTACATAGTCGTATATAGCTGTGAAAGGAGTGGCAGTTTACAACATTTAAAGGCAAACATTAACGACAATAGAATGGATTAGCAATGGGTAACAGTCCAGCTGGGACCTTGGCCGATATTTTAATATCAGGAAAACAAATTATCTGATGAAAATTCTGATATTTAAGAGAAACTTACATGTTATAGGAGATATGTAGATGATTCCTTTTTAAATCAGAAAAAGGAGACAAAAAAAGGTATTGAAAACTTGGCATAAAAACTGAATACTCAACAGCCGAAGATTACATTCAAAATGGAATTGGAGGAGGACAACTAAATAAACATCATAGATTTAACAGTATCAAAGAAACACGGGAAACATGGTTTTTGCATATTTAGCAAACCTGCATAGGAGAATTTCAGTATCAAAAAATGGTTCAAATGGTTCTGAGCACTATGGGACTTAACATCTTAGGTCATCAGTCCCCTAGAACTTAGAACTAATTAAACCTAACTAACCTAAGGACATCACACACATCCATGCCCGAGGCAGGATTCGAACCTGCGACCGTAGCAGTCGCGCAGTTCCGGACTGAGCGCCTAGAACCGCGAGACCACCGCGGCCGGCTCAGTATCAAAGAAAGCTCGAGTTTCCTTCGACAATACTAGTAGGCCCATTTTAATGCAGTGGTGAAAAGTGTAAACGTAGGCTTCCGTGGCCGTTGTCACAGTAAGCAATACACCCTGAGAAGGTGTCTTACAATAGTCGCCGAAACGTCGGAATTTTATAACTGACAATGCGGTCTCAAACCCAGAAGAATTTTATTGCCCAATGGTGAAAAGGTTATTAAGATCGCCGCTCTGCCAGCATCAAGTTGAAAGAGTGCTGAACGTTATAAAGTAAGTGGTAGTGGGAAATTGATATAAAGGTAGGGACTTAAAGAAAATCCATGAAAATAAGGGTAGCTGACGTCAGAGTTATGTATAATAACTAAATGTACGTCGATATGACCTGCAACGAAAAGACTTACGACGGAATAGATGATTCTATCATAAAGCAAATGTAAAAGTAGGTTTTCAGACAAATAACATGCCTAAATTCACATTCCACTATGACGTTTGTAATAGTTGGAATAACTTTAGGAATTTAGGCCTCTACAGGATTAACTGCAATGACAGCAGTAAAGAGTACATAGAGCAGTCGGAAAGGACGAAACTCAATTCAGCGAGCAGACGATGTGGCACGCAGTTTTAAAGCACTCTATCATGAACACTGACCAGGGCACTGACATGCCACACAGACCTCAAAAGGGATGATTCTTAACGTCTTGGAAGAACTCGAAATTCGCAGTCACAAAAAGGCTAGATCCAAATCTAATTTTATATCAGCAGATCAAATTCAGTCACAACGCCTATTTCACCATATAAGACGACTTACTACCTCTACAACTGCATCTACATGACTACTCTGCAATCCACAATTGAGTGACCGACAGAAGGTTCATCGAATCACCTGCAAGCTATTTCTCTACTGTCCTATTCTCGAAAAGCGTGCAGGAAAATGAAATACTTACATCTTTTCATACGAACTCTGACATCTCTTATTTTATTACGATGATCATTTCTCCCTGTTTAGATGGGCGCCAGCAAAATATTTTCGCATTCGGAGGAGAAAGTTGTTGATTGAAATTTTGCGACATGATTTCGCTGCCACGAGAAACGCCTTTCATTTAATGATTCCCACCCCAGCTCGCTTATATTCGCCACTCTCTCTCCTCTACTTCACAATAATACAATGTGAGCTTTCCTTATCTGAACTTTTTCGATCTACTCCATGAAAAATGTCTCATAGGGATCCCATTGCGAGCAGAAAAAACCCAAAAGACGACGGACAATCATAGTGTAGGCAGTCTCTTCATTAGTCCTGTAGCATTTTCTAAGTGTTCTGGTAATGAATCTAGTCTTTAATTCGTCTTCCCCACAACATTTTCTGTGTGGTTGTTCCACGATGTAATAGAAATCTTCGATATCGCATTGGCGGCTGAAAACTTAAGGCATTAGAAATCACCTTCCTTCTGCCAATGGCCTTGTCAAAGAGAGCGGAGGAGCGAACAGAGGTTCAAGGCACTCTCTTGTCCTTGGGGCGTGAAACCGCCTCTAAAGGTGGAAGAATCAGCAATGATCAATTCCATGAGGATGCAGAAGACAATGGAAACCACCGCATTAAAGCCACATTACGTGTATCCACAGAACATGTGGTCTGCAATGGAAAAAGTTTCATGATGATCTCTTTATTGGCGAAAGTTTCCGGAATAGTCCTCCATTTCTATCTCCTGGAGCGGACAGCCAAAGGGAAGGTGCCCACGAGAGAAAGATTGAATAACCAAAGAAAGTATAACGTTTTACGAGTCGATCGTGAAATGTCAGAAGCTTGGACGTCGTAGGGAACCTAGAAAATCTGAAAAGGGATATGCTAAGTAGATCAAGTTAAGGAATTCTGCTACATGGACAGCAACATAACCAATGACGGACGGAAAAAGGAGGACATCAAAAGCATACTAGCACTGGCAAAAAGGGCATTCCTGGCCAAGAGAAGTGTGCAAGTACCAAACATAGGCCTTAATCTGAGGAAGAAATTTCTGAGAATGTACCAAACATAGGCCTTAATCTGAGGAAGAAATTTCTGAGAATGTACGTTTGGAGCACAGCATTGTATGGTAGTGAAACATTGACTGTTAAAACCAGTCAGAAGAATTATGAACCAAAAAAAAAAAATACCGCTACAAGGCGTGGACAAATATTTGAAATCACCAAATGCACAACACTTTTCGTGTCTTCAAAAATGGCTCTGAGCACAATGGGACTTAGAACCACTTAAACCTAACTAACCTAAAGACATCATACACATCCATGCCCGAGGCAGGATTCGAAACTGCGACCGTAGCAGTTGCGCGGTTCCTGAATGAAGCGCCTAGGACAACTCGGCCACAACGGCCGGCGAATTCTTAAGGGACCAAACTGCTGAGGTCATGGGTCCCTAGACTTATGCACTACTTAAAAGTAACTTAAACAAACAAACTTATGTTAACTTATGGTAAGAGCAACACACACACCCATATCCGAGGGAGGACTCGAACCTCCGGCAGGAGGGGCCGCGCTGTCCGTGACAGAGCGCCTCTCCTCTCGCCGGGCAGCCACCCGAGTGGCAAAACAAATAAGAAAAGTTCGTCTTGAAAACAACTGAATGACTTCTTCGAGAACTCTAAGTTCTTGGAAAACTCACAAGTAAATCTCTGCGTAACACTATCTTCCGAAAGGTTCTCTTGCAAATGAAACAGACCATCTTCTTAGACATCAACAGTAGACAGAAAACTAAAGGCCCAACTGACGAGCATTAAAAGAAGTTCCAGCATCAGAGTCCACGACCGGAGCAGCGGGTGGTGATCTGCAGTGGTCCCAGGTGGTAAGGGCGACGTCGAGTCTGGGCGGCAACGTGGTGCTGGCGATCTTTTAATTCTGCTGGAGGAGACGGAACTGACTGCTGCTCGCCGGGCGAGGGCAGCTGTACCCACGTGACGGATGATTACCAGACAGCTATTGGTCTAGCGATGTGGGCTCGGATTTGCTGAGGAATATGGGGCGGCGGATGCAGCAGAAGGTCGTAGATGTGGTGGCCTCTACTTGCTCTTGTGCGCGCCCTCTGAACTAGTCTACTTTCTGCAGATCAAGCAAAGTTCGGCTGACTTCAGCAGGTGCGCCTGCAGAAGGCTAGAGCGATGACCCGCATAGCTGTGCTACGTTGCGGGTTGGTTGCCGTGCAGGATACCCAGGAAACACGCCAGACGAAGTACTCATCAGCGCACACATTAGTTCACGGAAAGGCTATATATATATATATATATATATATATATATATATATATATATATATATATATATAAATTAGGGTAATTACTGGTAATGCTGTTCAGATGGTTTCAATTAAATGTCCATATATAATCTTTTTACAGGTACTTGAATAATAAAATGGATAAAAGTATATAAAATAGAAGTATGAAATCAAAGTACACACCAGAAAATAAGTGTGCTTATAAGCACATGTGAGAGCTGATACCTTGTAAGGTAACTATTGGCTTATTTTAAAATTATGACAGTATAAAATAACATAGTTTCCTACAGTTGTAAATTCTAAAAAGGGAAAAATATCAAACCTTGCCCAGCTGCAAAATATACAGTGATATAGAACGGGTGTGCGGTATGAAAAACGGCAGCAAGGATCCACATCGTGTAGGCCACCCGCAAGCAATGTACAAGTGTATAACAGCATACGTAAATACGATATTTGCTAAGGACGATCTCCAAGGAAGAAAATTAACAATTTGATCTAATGTCCTCGGTTAGCAAAAAACAACCGTAAATAATTGCGAAAGCTAGATTACAGGTGTCATGTACACCACCTTATCTGTACGTAACAAACAAACAAAGTCGTGAATAGTAAAAGAACAAATGCAAAAATAAATGTCCCAGAACCACGCTTTTGTATGTAACACTCATTTAATAAAAACTGTCCTACGTAAAACTGTGTCACGTTCTGTGGGTAACTGCAGCAGTACTAGAACGGTAAGGTATATCAGGTTGCCCACGGCTAATGTTTATCTAAAGTGGAGACCAAGTATGGAACGCTATCCGGTACCCCATTAAATTCTAACCAAATGCGGACGACACAAAAATGACTAGTCATACGTATAACAGCATACTCTCCAAGGAAGTTGTAGAGGACAATAAAATTTAAAAGAAATTTGGAATGGGAAGTTGTACGTAGAAGAACACCTTATGTATAACTGAGAAATGGGTACAACAAGAGTACAGCTGCAAAAAGACCCCAGTTTCATCAGATGTACCGGTATAATGTATAGTTACGTATAGGACATCAATACGTTAAAAAAATGTTGTTTGGAGGTGGAGCTCTATGAAATCAATGAGATACGTATCCAGACGCTACAAACAATGTGTGAAGAAAGTAAATCAATAACAGAAACATATGTAGCATAAGCATAGTTGCCGACGAGAATTCCAATCCCTCGACTTAGGAACTGCACGAGCCTGTTCCGAAGAAACAAGAAGCTAATGCATAACTAGAAACACCCAAAACACAAAAATCAGTGATAGAATTTAGTTAACCCACGTCACTGAGGAATTACCTACCTGAATAATAATGGAAGGCATAGTATGACAAAATTTGGCAATCAGTAACACAAACTATACAAAGAATGGAGACTAAAATCCGAAACCAGGGCTTGCAATGCCAAATATGCCAGAGATGCTTACAATGAGCTAAAAACACTGTTGAATGTGAAGTAATGTTCGCCAAGCGAGAAAGAACAAAACGAGGTCAGAAACTCTTGAACTGCAGACCCACAATCCCAATGAATATCGACTGATACTCGAAACTGTTACTAAGTGTCACATCATATACGACGGTATTCCAGAGTTGCAAAGCAATAACAAGATGAGATAATAACTAGGCAGCAGAATAGTAAAGGCAGTGTTGGTAACAATGATAGGTAACTCACGAACAGGACCTGAAGGTGACGCAAATGCAGCGTTGAAACCAGTCGTCTGAATAATAAATATTTCGGAAATACAGCTACTGTGATGTTCCATTTCCATTACTTGTTTAGGTGAGGTTGACTGTTCAACAGTATGTGACAAGTACGATAAACATTATTGTCGTACTTTCCATAACCGGTTACCAAATGGCATACTTCATTAAGGAAATGCAGTGTAGTTCACACCAAAGACGCCTTGAATAATGTACCGATTCTTCACTGACCTCTCCAGTCCCTGATCGTCGCCTATAGAACATGTCTGGGATCCACTGGGACTACGTCTACTTTCATACAAGCTTCCAGCCAACGATCTTCATTAAATGAAACACCATGTGTTTCGGTCATGGCATGCAAGTCCTCAAAATCACGTTCGGAACTTCTTCCTCCCATGCCACAAAGAACGCAGGAGTATGTTAGTTCCCACGGGTTCGGCAAAAGTCATACAGACTTTTGGAATAAACACTAGTTCCAATGAAATGAAACTAAAACCTTATAATACCTCTAATGTTATCGGGCACTTTCAGCTTCAATCAAAGTATTAAAACTGCCCTTTCGTATTACATCTGTAAGTAATACAGGTTTTAGAAATTTCCGTAGCTTTTAAAGAGTTGAAAAATTCTCTCCGTGTGATATTATGTCGCCCGAAATTAATAGCAACTTGAAGTTCTTCGTTGGATACAAAGCGTTGGAACCTATGTTATCTTTTCATGTACTCGAATAGCTTAAAATCACTTGTAGCCACGACGGAGTTCGGCGGATGTTCAAAAACATCTCACATGTGGGGTTAGGGAACAATTTCTTGTATTTTCTGAGAAGCGGAGAATGGTGGAACATTGGCGTGCAAAAACACGACGCCGGAGGTCGAGAGAACTCGACGCTTGTTTTGAATGGCACTGGTTAGTTTTCTTAACGTCTCACAGAAAGATTCAGAATTCATTTATCTTCATGGCTCCATAAAATCCATAAACAAGAACAATTTAGCACCACAAAAAAGGTAGCCTTAACCTTTCTTGCTGATAGAGTACTGATAGAGTACTTTATTTTGAAGGTCAGGTGGTACAACTTCACATCATCTCGTCACCGGTAACGAGTCTTTTCAGTCGGCCTTATCATTCTGACTGAGCAAACTGGCGTAGCGGTACAGACAGGGGTTACGCATCTGGGAGGACGGCCTATCAATTACTGGTTTGAGGTGAATGCCAGGATGAACGCTTTTAAAGGCATGGCCAATCTCTTCCCCAGTCTTCTGCGTCACTACGCCTCGTCCACAGCTCGTGGTCGTGCGGTAGCGTTCTCGCTTCCCGCGCCCTGGTTCCTGGGTTCGATTCCCGGCGGGGTCAGGGATTTTCTCTGCCTCGAGATGACTGGGTGTTAAGTGCTGTCCTTAGGTTAGTTATGTTTAAGTAGTTCTAAGTTCTAGGGGACTGATCACCATAGATGTTAAGTCCCATAGTGCTCAGAGCAATTTCACTTCGCCTCTTGTTTGTTTTAATGCCAGCTCCATGCAGATATGAAAGATATATCGAGGTACCGCAAAACTCTATTAGTATGTGAGAAATTAAAATTGTGAATAACGTAAGGCAAACGTAATCAAGTATCTTGTAAGGACATGTGTTCTTTTTCAGGTCTATTATTGTAAGCATTTGATCTTACCCAGGAGCTGCAATTCTTACCATTATGCTTATAAGTTGTTTGTAGAGATACTGAAAGTGTTTCAGAGATTGTTTTAAGTATTTGTGGAAAGGCTTGGGCGATGATTGTTGAGGGAGAGTGTGTGTGTGGGCGACCATAGCATATGCATGGGAAGGGTCGGAGATGACACATTTTCGTGGTAGATACCCTCAAGTAGAGGAAATAGTGAAGAGCGTGATGAAAGCTCCATTACGGATCAACACGAGGAGGAAAGAGCCTCGTCAACTACACCAGCTCCACCAAGATTTCAAAGATGCTTCAAGACTCAGTAAAATTCCTTTAGTACATAAGAAATTACTATTGTGAATAACGTAAAGAAACAAGTTTGTTTCCGTGACCATTCTCCGTAGTAAGCATAGAAATAATTGTTTTGTAAATAAAACTGCCTTTTCCTGCTGCCACTTAATTTATTTATCCCAAACGCCTTTCGCCTTTTTCTTGTTCTAAGACATCATCAATGGGATCTATAACTATACAGTTTTGTTATTTTTAGAGTATTAAACAGTTCGCATCGCAATTTTGTATGTAAAAAAGTAATTAGTTACGATTTGCTAATCTTCGTTTCCTCTCATCTGGTCTGGAGGTCGCACTACCACGTTATTACTGACATTGTAAGACGTCGTGGTCTCCTGACCCTCATTGCTTACATATTCCACCCTCACAATCATATTCCGCAAATCAAGACGCTTCATTCAAACCCAAAATTGATAAGATAAAGTCAATGTTGTATGAATTCGTGTAAACGATATGCAAATAACTAGTAAATCGCAAATGCGCACCGAATTTGAAATACTCGAGGCTGGCGTACACACATACATTCCAGACGCGACGGTCACAGGAGATTTTAGTTTGGGAGAGGCAGACCACACGCCGGGACGCTGGTCCCTTCAGAGGACAAGTCAACCTTGACTGCCCATAGAGCAGACGGCATTGCCCCAAGTGAAAGGAAGAACGACCCCGTGTTCGGCTTAAAAGCAATTCCACTACATTGTGTGGGAGCGCCCAGCCTACGCATTTTTTACAAACATAGCACACAGTTTCAGAGGTTTTCACACGGAGACAGCAAACGCCAATGCTACAGATTTCCGGATTGGTCGCCTTAAACAAAACGTCATTCACCCGTTTTAGAAGAGCAATGCTGATTGGCAGACAATATTTCTGACGCTTTAAGCTGAAGGAGTAATGAAAGAGACCGAAAGATGTACCCCTTCATGTCTTGCGTGGAGAGGGGCCATTCCGTTGTCGCTCTTGGAGCGAGAACACGTAACGAGAGCGTGTGCGCTCGTACGTGTACTCAAAGAGTGAGGAACAAGTCTCTCCTCAGTACTTCATTGGGAGAGCACCTCTGTCGAGAGCGAATTGGAGTGTGACTATATAGAGTCCTTGCGATTAAGCGTTGTTCACTGTGTTGGTCGCCACACTTATTGTGTGGTGTGAACGGACAGAGTTATAGTTAAACGCCTGCAATCGAATTTTTGAGTGGCATCGCTGTGGACTGGTTATCTGACCGGTGTACCACGCCAATAGTTAGCCTAGGGGCGAATAGGAAAACTCGACTTCATCACGGCGTAGGGAGAGTTTGATTGGCGAAGGTCAATCCAGATAGAACGAGAGTTATCTTATTTGTCAGCAGCGAGCGGCGCAGACAGCAGTCATCGCAGCTTACAGTATTGTCCGCTACAGCTATTGCGAGCCCCATATTTGCTCCACAACAGTACACTTCACTGCATTTCACACAAGACAGCCTCGGCCGTTCCTAGCAACATTCTAACAGATAATTATTCAAGTTGAGTAGGCACCGCTCTCAGCCATTCTGCCAAGTCAATAACAATCTTAAACTTTGTATTGAAAGTTCATTAGCGAATCGTATCCTTAAGAGGTAACTCCCACATTCCGAAAATAACCTGGAAATAACTTGTTCAATTCCAAACTAAATTCTCAGAATTTTAGCAAAATAAATAATAATTTTCGTTAGTTTCATGTTTTTCTTACACTAACTAGCACTACTCCAGCACCCAAGTATCCCACTAGTTACGTAAGAAATGTTGTGAATTTTTGTGTCATTTCCTTACAGTGGACGACTCCAGAAGATCTTTATTGCTGAAAGTTTTTCAGGCATTTCTCTTTAGAACGTTACGAGCGTCTGTTTGACTTCTGTAGTAGTGTGGGGGTGGAAATTGCATCTTACAGAAGCCACTGGGTAAAGGATACATCTCAAATTAATCCGTTGCACAGAATGACAGAATAGCACCCACACGCTCAAAGAAAATGGCTACCCTGCCAGGATAGGTTAAATAGGTAAGCTACCAGGATAGGAAAGTGTCAGGATAGTTAGGTACGGCAGGTCGCAGCAGTATCACATTGAATGAAGAACTTTCTTTCGTGTATTAAATAGCTATTTGCAAAGATTGGGATCAGAATAAATACAGGTAGTGAAGAAAGCAGAATTGAAGGGAAAAGGGCGTGTGTTATTGTGTTGGAAAATTTTGCATTTTTTTGCGATTCTTGTGTAGCTGTTATGGCATAGGATTTTCAGGTGATAGGCACAGACGCAGAGTGACGCAGAGACGCAGTGTGTCGCAACATTATATAAGTTAGAATTCAGAAATAACATTTTTCTCCATTTGCAAGCGCACAGTTGGAGATGTGAGACTGTAGCAGAGCAGACAGAACATTAGCCCAGAAGTCACCACGTTGTTGTTGTTGTTGGTTCAACTAACTGGTAAGTGGTCGTACAGTTTTGTAGATAGGGTTGTGGTGTTTTGAAAGAATTTCCATGTTAACGAAAGCACAAGCCAAAAGGTTACGTGAGATGGGGGAGAATCAACCAGATAGATAGCAAGAAAACGAGCTTATTGTGAATAGGATAGAAGGTTAACCTGAGAATAGGACAGACGGTGAATCAGAGAATAGGACAGTCCGGGAGCTGCAGAATCAGCAGGCTCTGTTACACTGGGATAAAATTGAGACAGATCAGACAGATGGGAATCGAAGGGACGAGAACATCGACTTTCTAGAATATTAAATTCCAGGTAGGGCACATTCTGAGCCAGAAATAGACAGCCCAAGCAGGAAATGCAAAGATTAGAAGCGAAATGAGCACAGGAAACGCGTTTGTTTGCCGCGTATTCAGGGACAGAATACGCGTCAATACAGTCAATGAACCGGCAGTTAGCTAACGTTCAAAGAGAAGTAGACAGTGACGAAGAGGGGGAACATTTAGAATACGTCGAACCTATCGTACACATTCTAAATATGCCCCAACAACAGACACAGAATTTTGCGGAGTTACGAGCGCCATGAAAAGGTTCCGCAACAGACGCAACTGTACTTCCAAATTACAAGTCATACACAACAGAGAGGGCAGAATGCGGAGTTGTTTGCGCTACGTAATGGTTCAATGACAAACGCAACTAGTCCTCAACGCAGTCAGCACGGGTTATTGCAGTTATCAAACTTAGAAACGCCACAGCATAGCCCAGTAAACGACGTAATTGACCGAGTAGAAAACAATAGATCGAGAATACATAGTTCAGCAGAAGGTAGTGTTACAGGACAAGACGCGATCACGGAGATGTTACAAAAAATGAACGCTAGTATGACGAAACAGAATCAGGATATTAATACACAGATTCAGGATATTAATACACAGATGACGAAACAGAATACACAGATGACAAAACAGTATCAGGAATTGAAACAGGAATTGGAACAAGATAATCAGGCTATTAAGACACAGATCGAACAGGTTAAAATCCAGGTGGAAGAAGGGATCGCCAGAATTGATAGTCAGATCACTCAGATAAACAAAGACGCAAAAGAATCTAGCGAAAGAATTCAGGTAGTAACACAAGGTCAGCAGCAATTACGCACTGACGTGGACAACGTCCAGCTGGACATCGTAAACGTTGACAAAAAGGTGGAACGTTTTACGAAAAAAGCCACTCAAACAGCAGTACAAATTTCGGAAGAACAAGCAATTCAAAGCAAGGTCACAAAGGTTGCACTGAAAAAATATGATCAGCGGATCAATAAAATAGAACTTAAAAACAAATATCAGTTTCAAAAGCTTCGAACAGAGTTGATGCAAACTATCGAAGAAAAGATCGAGACCGATTACACCTGTAGCGAAACAACTGACACGTCAAGCATTAATTCAGTACATGAACACGAGCCGTCTAAGAAAGTTCAAGTAGAACCAAGGCTAAACGTAACACTCGCGCAGAAATCGAAACAGAAAACCCCGATTTAAGTAATACATGACATGCCACAGGACCAGGCACAGTATCTAGAAAAACGGAATACATACATGCAGCCGATAGCAATCGAAAGACAGGCAACTGAACCAGTAAATCCAATGACACAACATAATAGCAGCACAGGTACTATACCGCGAACGACGGGAGTAGAAACACACGAACAACACTTTTGTTCACCAATGATACGATATGACGCGGATATGAGTCAGGAAATTGAGAATAGGTAGACAGGCAGTAGATTACCAGAGAATAAACACGACGACACAAGCAGTGGCAGATTATTTGAGTCCATGAATCAGCCACAAACCGGATTTATGAGTAGATCTGATACAGACCACTTCCTTACAGTTAGAAAATTTCAGCATTTCAAGGAAGAAGGCGGTAGCTTGCATGCACGCTCATTCATCGATAAGTTTCAAGTGGCTTATCAAACCACTGGAGCGTAGCTCACAAACTTGACTTCATTTGTGCACACATATCAGGAAAGTAGCAGAGGTGATGCAAAAGATCGCGGCTTCCTGTACGTCTTACCTACAGTTCAGAACAGCATTTCTCGAAAGATATTGGTCTAAGGAGGCGCATAACAAAATTAAATACGAGTTACTTCAGATGACACCATATGAAAACTCAGGAGAGAAAAGGGTGGTAAAATTCTTTGATACAATGGACAAAAAGAATCAATGCCTAGACAAACCATACAGTAACGGAGAGCTGATACGTCTATGTAGAATGAACTTACCGGTAAAGTATCAACAGGCGACAGTAGGAAAAAATGAAAATACCGTAGAATCCAAAGAGGTTTTAAGAGAATTTGAATTTATATTTAAAGAAGACGAGGTGAAAGAAAAAAGAAAGGAAAGGGAACAGCAAAATGAAAGGACTAGGAACGGATATTCCAATAATAATAATCGTAATCCTAAAACCAATAATTTCAGGCAATTTAACAGACATGGACAGTGGCACAATGGAGACAATTGGCATAGAAACGATAACCAGAATAATTGGTACCGAAATAGGAACGGTAATGGACACTCATACAGTGGCGGGTATGGGTTTAGAAATCAAAATGCTAACGGTCAATGGTACTTTGAAAGAGGTCACAATGTTAGAAACAGCAACTGACGAGACCAGGGCGCGAATAATTACCGAGGAAATTATGGTCCACAGAGACAAGAACAACACAGCAAAGGGAAACCAGAAGTAGAAATTAGGCCACCAAATCCTGAAAAACGTAAAGATTGACGGGAAAATCCGGAAGAGGTTAGCCCAACCCTATCTTATACTAACCACTAAATAAAAGTTAAATTAATAGATCAACAGAACAACACATAAATTAAAAGAAAAAGAGACACAATACACACTAACAATCTCTTGTAGTATCAAGTACACTACAACATGCACACAAACAATAAATAGTACACAACAATTAAAAGAATGAGGAAGTGGTAGGACATCAATATAAAAAAAGTAATCATATATATACATTAACTTTTGCCACTATCAGAAAATTTTTGCATTATATGAAATCAGAGTAAAACAAAAACTGTAAATATTTCTACGTGTCAGAGGGACATCGCCACCAACACCAATCATCAGCTCCCTTAACACCAGATGCTCCGAGATAGCGACGGAGAGGGTACAGACATGTTGAGAAAGCACTTAGGACAATTACAACAACATGAAGGCCAACGCCACACTGGAAATGCAGGTTGCAACCAGGTTGAACTTCAGGAGGACAACGCACAGCACGGACATTTCATATGTCACGACACTGCTACACAACGGAAGAGCGTGGGGAGAATCATAATACGACGAGACGACAATGAAGGTACAAAAAAGTTACTAAGATCTACAAACTCATCAAGTGACATTTGGAAAGGCAGTCAGATCCTACAAATCCTATATCACTCCTACGCTAAAATTCACATATTCCTTCCCCAAGAAGAACAGAAGAATGCAAGAAAGAAGAGAAGAACAGAAGATGCAAGATGAAGAAGGGCAGAAGACAGCAAGATACCTTTCTCTCCTATCCTACAAAGCAAATTGCTACAAACGTCTTTCCATGAACTTTGAGGCATGGCAACTACTACAACCACCTCTCCAAAAATTAAACCTTGAATCAGCAAACAAATACGAGTGAACGGCAAACTGAATATTAAGTAGTACCAACCAACATTATCTAGAAATAGATTCAGCAAAATAAACAGTATTCTCCCAACCACATCATCAAATTGCCATACCGAACCAGGTGTGAAGTACCAAGACGTCACAGCACAATATTGGGTGGCGATCGTCGATAGTCAACTACAATAATCGAACTGCCATACTGTCACAGGTGTGACAGCATAGGAGTACCAAGACATCCTCGTTTATGCAGTAAACCACAGTCATCATCATCAGTTAAAAGTACCACTCCATGATGATAATGCCAACAAGTAAGAAACAGCATCGCATGCTAGAGTGCTTCTGTCATGATTTGTGACACCCATACAAATGAGTGGTACACTTCACTGCATTTCACACAAGACAGCCTCGGCCGTTCCTAGCAACATTCTAACGTATAATCATTCAAGTTGAGTAGGCGCAGCTCTCAGCCATTCTGCCAAGTCAATAACAATCTTAAACTTTGTATAGAAATTTCATTAGCGAATCCTATCCTTAAGGGGAAACTTCACATTCCGAAAATAACCTGGAAATAACTTGTTCAGTTCATAATTAAAGGTGCCATTGCGATTTCTCAGAATTTTAGCAAAATAAATAATAATTTTCGTTAGTTTCATTTTTTTCTTACACTAACTAGCACTACTCCAGTATCCTAGTATCCCACTAGTTGCGTATGAAATGTTGTGAATTTTTGTGTCATTTCCTTACAGCGGACGACTCCAGAAGATATTTATTGCTGAAAATTTTTCAGGCATTTCTCTTTACAACGTTACGAGCATCTGTCTGACTTCTGTAGTAGTGTGGGGGTGGAAATTGCATCTTGCAGGAACCACAGGGTAGAGGGTACATCTCAGGTTAATCCGTTGCGCAGAATGACAAAATAGCACCCATACGCTCAAAACACAGAAGCACAACTTTGCGTTCTGACCTTCTTCACACTGTTCACCATGTTTCTCTTACTTTTTGTGGTGTACTATTGTTCATTTGCCACTCGATATAACTATTTCGTGGCACACTGCTTTTCACAACGTAAATATTGCAACTCCATTATGTGTTTCCTCCTCTTTGGCGCGTTTACCTACTTCTATCTTGTTGATGTCGTTATGTAGTTTTTCGATTTTTGTTAGTGGTTCATCTATTAAGCAAAGGAGGTTATCCATATACCTGAACCAATATAATATGTTGTATTCTTTTTCTACTATTTTTATGAAAATGATCTGTTTAGTGTGGTTTACAAAAATATTTGCTAAGGCTTCTGAAACTGGGGACCTCATTGGTAATCAGTCTTCTTGTAAATAAAATTCGTTATTGAACTGGAAGTAATTTTGTTCTATTATGAGCTTTAATAATGTGTGTTTCCTTAATCTGTTCATTGGGGAGTAACAGCGTGAAGAAGATCAGAACGCAAAGTTGTGCTTACATGTCAGTAATAAAGTGATAGTGCGACCTCCAAACCAGATGAGAGCAAACGAAGATCAGCAAATCGTAAAAAATTCCTTTTTTAAATAAAAAGTCACGACGTAACTATTTAATTATCTAAAACTAACAAAAATGTATCATTGTAGATCCCACTGATGATGCCTTAGAACAAGAAAAAGGCGAGACGCGTCTGGGATAAATAAATTAAGTGGCAGCAGGAAAAGGCGGTTTTATTTACAGAATAAGTATAACATAAAGAAAATGTAAACAAGAATCTTGTAAGGAGATGTGTTCTTTTTCTGGTTCATTATTGTTATCATGACATTCAGCGTTCTGTAATGTGATTATGTACATGTAATGTGAATAAAAAATAAACAAATTAATATTGATGTGTATATGTTCATATAATATGAAAAAATAAAGAGAGAGAGAAAACATTTTTGTTGTGTACGGTACTGTAATGTGTAAAACAAAAATTTTTAACTAATGATTTTTACTTACGCTTCTATGTTTATGTACCTACGTGTTTGTTAAGTGCAATGAAAAATGAAACAATGTTGATGTTTGCATATGTGCAAAACTAAAGTGAGAAATTATCTTCACAAAGTGCATAATGTAAAGAGGACCACAGTGATTAACCAAGAATGTACATAATATCACTTTTAGATCTAAGATGTTCTAACTACAACAGAAGCCAGATTACAAATATTTTGCCAAGTCACTGTCAACAAATTTTTCCCATGGGAGGGGGCGGGGTGGTGGCGAATATATTATTGACGATCTGATGACGTGTACATTGTGTTGGAAACCAGCAAGTATACTCCAAGATAAGAAATCAGAGACAGAGTGCTGAGAATAGGCAAAAGTGATAGCGTTTAGGTTACCAGAGGTAAACAGTAAACGTCGAGGCCTGCAAATTGCAGACACTCTGAGCAGCTGTCCCACGTGAGAAGTTTCGCTTCAAGGAATTAACTGGTCATCCCATTCACGGCCTAGACGCTGTTATAGGTTTTTACACTAGAAGATGGTCACAAAAAAGACACGTCTTAGCAGAGGCACAAATCTTGTTGCTTGCCCCTGCAAACCGCAACGTCAGTGGGTGTACACAGGCTAGAGTGCTACAACATCAGTCCCCATTCATGAGAGGCCTAGGAGGGGACCAAGTGACGTAAAAGGCAGTTGTTGCTAGGCATTAAGAGGAAGGACAGTGACGTTAGCTGTTGCTACCAAACATCATTGATATAAAGTCCAGAATCGTTCCTTCCTATCGAGTAGTAGAATAGTGGAAGGGGGGTGGGGGGGGGAGAATTTGTATGTGGTTGACTGGAGTTGTCCAGGACGTCCAGATCCAGTCGCTCGATTGGCTGCATCCTGTTAAGTGCCAGTGGGCTGGTGAGCCCTCTGTAGGAAAAGAGATATAGTGCGCCACCATATCCTTTAAAAACCCATGTTTTTATATTTATAGTTCTCAGTCAGATCGGTGCTCCGCCGTGTCGCTCATTGCTAGCCTCAGATAGGCTTCGACACGTCTTTCTCACTTGGAGGGCTGGTCTGAAAGTTCGTATTTACTCAATTGCTAGAGATTGCCATTTCTGTTAGCACTCACCCCACCAACTCAGACACTGAAGTCTGTTGTGCAGCAAGCTACATCCTCTCCTTTTTCTAATGTGTAGGATTAGCCCTTAGAGTAGTTGTTACTCTGTTCATAAGTAAATAGCATTAATCAGACCAGTGACTATCCTTGAGTCGCCTGGTACGAGCATCCTAACGAGTGTACGCACCTCTTTTAGATGACCTTTGGCAGTGCTGGGGACTTATCAATACAATCAACCTGCCTTGTCAGGAAGATTGTCCATCTGCATTTGCCCCTAACCGCTCAGAAATTGCAGACCTACCTGTATTAGGACACAACACGTTATTAACATTCTACATCTTTATTCTTCATGTCTAAATATCTATTTCTCACCACAGTCTCCTTGGTGACGAACGCATTTCTCCCAACGATAGACCATGTTGTTGGTAATATAACGGTAGAATATTTGACGTTATTGATGGAGCCACCTCTGCTTGTACCGCTTTATCACAAAGTGAAATCCTGGAAGGTGTTCCTTAAATTTTGGAAAAAGATGAAAATCGGATGGGACCAAGTCGGGAGTGTATGAAGGATGATCGTTAACAGTGAAGCCAAGGCGTCGGATTGTTGCAGATGACTCAGCGTTCGTTTTATTTAAAGACCTTTAGAGTTTCCAAGTGAAACATTCTGAGGCGTTACTTTTCAGCAGGCCTTTGTACAAGTCCATATCGTCCTCCTTGATTTGTACCAACTGATTCATCGAGTTCTGGCCGCCTTTGTAGTGACAACACCTTCTTCTCTGATTCGACCACTGGAAAGACAGTGTCCGCAATAAAAAGGAAAAATACGATAGGAAAGGACCCAACACCAATACCACAGTCACATTCACCGCCACAGGACACTTCTAATACTTACATCTGTGTACCAACCACGAGCATTCTCTATATTCCCTGGCTTAAGAACCAGGTCTCACACACTTACTGCAGATGACTGTACTCCAATAAGTTACACTGGCTACACCTTAATGGATGCAAACCATCATCCGATTCTTTATTTATTGAACCATCCATACAGCTCTCCAATCCGAATGTTTAGATGTTGTGTGACCAACCACAACACCTCGGAAAAAAATCCAACTTTTTGTTTTCCCACTCACCACGTTGAAATGATGCTGCAATTCGCTCTCCTGTGATGTTTCTCATTGTTACTGGCTCTTCTTCCGACACCAAATATAACGGTATCGGTGATCCATACGCCACTATTAGCCAGGAAGGCCGCTTTTGCCTCACAATGGTGTGTGTATGAACTGTGAGCTACATTCTGCCAGTACTATGATGAGCGAGGAGTGAAGAGAGCTCAGTCAGTATAAACGTTTATTATTCAGCATGACTTCCTGTGACCGGCTAATTTGACCGATTCATTTTGTATGCCTCTCTCTCTCTCTCTCTCTCTCTCTCTCTCTCTCTATCTGTCTGTCTATCTCTCTCTTTCTCCATTATTTTTTCTCTTTTGAGTTGTGATAATTTTTCGTAATGCATATCGGTGTGTTTAACATTTATATGTAATTTCATTGCAGTTCAAGGCCACGACCCGGTAGGAGAATCAAAAATACCAGTGCTTAAGGTTAATAACGCAGAGAGAGATACAGTCGAAGGGCCGTGTAGGGAGATCTGCGCAGGACTAATCCGAGGTTACGTTATGGAAAAAGGTCGCCAGCGTTATCGAGAACTGTTTATTGATTAAAGAAGAAGGAAGCTATAAGTCAAGGACAGTGGTACTGAAAGATAAGATGACATCTGTTTTCTCGATGTATTTATTCTGTGGCTTTTAGTAACCCTTAATTAGAGAGGAAGACGAATTTGTAAGAGGAGAAGGCCTCAAGAAGAGGAAGCAGCAGAAGAAAGAAGACTTGAAAGGGAGAAGACACTGGGGAAGATTCATCTTAGAAGACGATACAATATACTTTGAACATATTAGAGTCTTATAACGCGTCAAAGACAGCCGGTGGTAAACTGGAATGATTCAGCTATACCACAAATTATCCCGAAGTATACAGAACCAGACGTATTGTTGAAATTTACACTCGAAAAAAAATTCTGAGCTGTGTCATATTCTACAT
This sequence comes from Schistocerca americana, assembly GCF_021461395.2. NCBI lineage: Eukaryota > Metazoa > Arthropoda > Insecta > Orthoptera > Acrididae > Schistocerca > Schistocerca americana. Next base: position 221,317,968 of record NC_060124.1, read on the forward strand.
CTACATCATACTCCGTAAGCAACTAATGGTGTGTGGCGGAGGGTACTTTCGGTACCACTGTCTGATCCCTCCAAGACTGTTCCACTCGCGAATAGTGTTTGAGAAGAATGATTGTCGGTAATCCTCTGTATTGGCTCTGATCTCTCGAATTTTCTCATCGTGGTATCGTGGTCAATACGCGAGATGTATGTGTGGGGGTTGGGGGGGGGGGGGGGGGGGGGGAAGTAATATGTTGTCCGACTCTTCCTGAAAAGTGTGAATAGTGTCGTCCCTAAATTTCAATAGTAAATCTCTTCATGATGCACAACACCTCTCTTGTAATGTCTGCCAGTGGAGTTTGTTTTGGAATCTCCGTAACGCTCTCTCGCCAGCTAAACGATCCCGTGACAAAACGCGCCGCTCTTCGTTGGATCTTCTCTATTTCCTCTCTCAGTCCTACCTGATAGGGATCCCAGATAGATGAACAGTACTCAAGACTAGGGCGAAAAATCGCCTTATAAGTCACTTCTTTCGAGGATGAGTTACATTTCCTTAAGATTCTTCCGATGAATCTGAGTCTGGCGTCTGCTTTTCCCACTATCTGTTTTATATGGTCATTCCACTGAAGATCGCTCTGGGTAGTTACGCCTAGACATTTGACGGCATACGCTATCTCCAGCTGTCTGTCATCAGTAGTGTAGCTGTACAGTAATACATTTATTTTCCTCTGTATGCACAGTATGTTACATTCATTTACGTTCAGGGTCAACTGCTAGAGCCTGCAGCATTCATAAATTCTTTGCATGTCTATCTGCAAATTATTACTACCTTCTGACATTGTTACATTGGTATAGACAACTGCATCATCTGCGAATAGCCTTAAGAGCATCCGACGCTTTCTACTAGATCATTTATACATATTGTAAACAGCAACGGTCCTATCACACTTCCCTGTGGTACTCCGGATATTACCTTTACATCTTTTGATTTAGTTCCGTTAAGAGCGACGTGTCGAGTTCTTCCTGCAAGAAAGTCTTGAATCCAATCGCAGGTCTGCTCCGATACTCCGCAAGCTTGCAATTTTTTCATTAAAGGGCAATGCAGGATGGTGCCAAATGCCTTACAGAAATCAAGGAACACGGCATCATCCTGAGTGCCATTGTCCACTGCGCTGTGGATCTCATGGAGGAACAGAGCGAGTTGAGTTTCGCAGGATCTCTGTTTGCGGAATCCATTTTGACTGTTTAGAGAAGGCGCTCATTTTGCAAAAACGTCATAATTCTTGAGCATAAAACATGTTCCATAATTCTAAAACAGATTGACGTTAACGATACAGGTATATAATTGTGTGGATCTGCCTTACGGCCTTTCTTAAAGACGGGAATGACCTGTGCTTTTTTCCAGTCGGAAGGTACCTTTGCTGCTCAAGCGATCTACGATAAATTACTGCTAGAAGGGCAGCAAGTTCTTTCGCATAATCTTTATAGGATCTTATAGGTATCTCATGTGGTGCTGAAGCCTTTCCGCTACTAAGCCATTGTAGCTGTTTTTCAATTCCGCGATTGGTTATCTGAACATCTGCCATTTCGAAGTTCGCACGACGATTGAAAGGAAGGACAGTGTTACGATCTTCCTCGATGAAACAGCTTCGGAAGATCGAATTCAGTATTTCGGCCTTCTCTCTGTTATTTTCCGTTTCGGTTCCAGTGTGGTCGCTGAGAGAATGAATAAATGATTTTGACCCACTTACTGATTTTACATGCGACCAAAATACGTTGCAAAGACAAGTTCAGTGAACTACTGTCGTTGGTGTAGTAAACTGAAAAGCTTGGTAAATTGCATCGCTTGGTAGGATGCAGTCATGAATAAGAGTAAAATACAGTTTGACTCTGAGAATTATTAATAAATGAGGGAAGTGTATAATTAAGAGTATGCTAGTCAGCTGTCCAAGGATAATGTTGAGTGGCGGTTTTTTTTGTGATCAACGATTGGTTGGGTCTTGTCACGTTTTACGGTGTATCAATGGAAATCGGTTACCTTTTTAGTTTTGACAATGTGACTCCTAGGACGAGAAGTCGAAGTATTGTTCGGTTGTCGAATCGCTCCATATGATTTATAGAATTTAGGGTCGCTGTATTTGCTCCAGACCAGCGATCAACGAGACAAGGAAGCGTTGGCATAAAAAAATGTCGCAGCAGTCATGCAAGGTAGGGAGCAGCCCAAAACACATCTATACAGCCATACCGTCAAATGTTAAATGACATACATTACAAAATTCATGAGTACAAACATTTAAAGTCTGTCACCTGGGCTCATGTCAGTTTTCGATTTATGTATTTTATAATTCTCTCGCAATAGCTCAGCAGATTAAAATTTCATATTTGGTATATATGACCAGTTCAATGCAAAGATGTTACATAACTTTTCACTTAACGAGGTGTGTTGAGATAGTGATTTACATGGAATACACTAGTTTTACCATTTTATTACTCTGCAGACATTAAAAGACTGACGCTTAAAAAACAGCTTTTTAAATAATTAGTTTATTGATACTTTGTAACGCTGTCTGCCACATTCTCAGAGACATTTACTATCACAATAGCAATTATTTTCAAATAGTAGTATACAATTTAGTCTGCTTGGGTGAATAACATATATTTATTCATTTTGTGTGTCCTACTAGTGTTTTGTGTTTGTAACCTCGGTCAAACGAATTGACGAAATATAGAGAAATGACGGATGTTTATATGAATTCGTGGTGTTTGTTCTTTCAGATATATCCGAAAGAGCTGACACCAAGCGAAATCCGAAAGTGTGATATATAGAGGGTGGTCCATTGATAGTGACCGGGTCAAATATCTCACGAAATAAGCACCAATCGAAAAAACAACAAAGAACGAAACTCGTCTAGCTTGAAGGGGGAAACCAGATGGCGCAATGGTTGGCCCGCTAGATGGCGCTGCCATAGGTCAAACGTATATCAACTGCGTTTTTTTTAAAATATGAGCCCCCATTTTTATTACATATTCGTGTAGTACGTAAAGAAATATGAATGTTTTGCTTCGAACACTTTTTTCGCTTTGTGTTAGATGGCGCTGTAATAGTCACAAACGTGTAAATACGTGGTATCACGTAACATTCAGCCGGTGCGGACGGTATTTGCTTTGTGATACATTACCCGTATTAAAACGGACCGTTTACCGATTGCGGAAAAGGTCGATATCGTGTTGATGTATGGCTGTTGTGATCAAAATGCCCAACGCGCGTGTGCTATGTATGCTGCTCGGTATCCTGGACGACATCATCCAAGTGTTCTGACCGTTCGCCGGATAGTTACGTTATTTAAGGAAACAGGAAGTGTTTAGCCACATGTGAAACGTCAACCACGACCTGCAACAAATGATGATGCCCAAGTAGGTGTTTTAGCTGCTGTCGCGGCTAATCCGCACATCAGTAGCAGACAAAGTGCGCGAGAATCGGGAATCTCAAAAACGTCGGTGTTGAGAATGCTACATCAACATCGATTGCACCCGTATCATATTTCTATGCACCAGGAATTACATGGCGACGACTTTCAACTTCGTGTACAGTTCTGCCACCGGGCACAAGAGAAATTACGGGACGACGACAATTTCTTTGCACGCGTTCTATTTAGCGACGTAGCGTCATTCACCAACAGCGTAATACATACTATTGGGCAACGGAAAATCCACGATGGCTGCGACAAGTGGAACATCAGCTGCCTTGGCGGGTTAATGTATGGTGCGGCATTATGGGAGGAAGGATAATTGGCCCCTATTTTATCGATGGCAATCTACATCGTGCAATGTATGCTGGTTTCCAACGTAATGTTCTACCGATGTTACTACAAGATGTTTCACTGCATGACAGAATGGCGATGTACTTCCAACATGATGTATGTCCGGCACATAGCTCGCGTGCGATTGAAGCGGTATTTCGTAGCATATTTCATGTCAGGTGGATTGATTGTCGAAGCACCATACCATGACCCGCACGTTCACCGGATCTGACGTCCCGGGTTTCTTTCTGTGGAGAAAGTTGAAGGACATTTGCTATCGTGATCCACCGACAACGCCTGACAACACGCGTCAGCGCATTGTCAATGCATGTGCGAACAATACGGTAGGCGAACTACTCGCTGTTGAGAGAAATGTCGTTACACGTATTGCCTAATGCATTGAGGTTGATGGACATCATTTTGAGCATTTATTGCATTAATGTGGTATTTACAGGTAATTGCGCTGTAACTGCATGCGTTCTCAGAAATGATAAGTTCACAAAGGTATATGTATCACATTGGAACAACAGAAATAAAATGTTCAAACGTACCTACGTTCTGTATTTTAATTTAAATAACCTACCTGCTATCAACTGTTCGTCTAAAATTGTGAGTCGTATGTTTGTGACTATTACAGCGCCATCTATCGCAAAGCGAGAAAAGTAGTCCAACTAAAACATTCATATTTGTTTACGGTTTCGTTCTTTGTAGTTTTTCATTTTACGATTATTTCGTGAGATATTTGGCCCGGTCTCGATAAATGGACCACCCTGTATACCGTACAAGAGCATGTTGCCAGCCTCCCAGCTGTGTGAGCGGTCATCCTGGCGGCAGAGCACTGCATCAGCATTGCTCCCGCTGACGTGTTTGGTCCAGTGGCAGCAGCTGTGTATGTCAGTCAGCGGGTTGTTGCCTCGGAAAAAGAACAGGTGACAGTGCTGACGCAAGGAAGGCCCATTCCGAAGCCAGCAAGCTTAGATTGCGGCAGCTTTGAATAGCATGTCGGGCGCGCTGACGCTCTGCGCCAAATCCAGGACACTTGGAGTTGTCCAGAGAAGGAGAAGGACACCCTAGAGGACACCTTCAGCAAGTGTCACCAGCTCGAGATCCGGCACCATCAAGTTTAGCAGTAGTGTAAATGGACATCCTCTTCTAGCATTACTTTTCCTCAACAGTAGTAGTCGATACCAGAAATATTTTTCTGGATTTTGGAGAGGTCAGTATTATCTAAGCTGCTTTACTGAAAAGTTTCATATAATTTTATACATACTACGTTATATTTAAAGTTATAATTTATGACAAGCAACTCCTTTATTTTCGTTGTTACAGTAGATACGTACTAGCTCTGAATGTACAGTTAATATTGTTTTCTAAGAAACATTTGAAAATTACAAATAATTTGGCAGACTCAATATTTCTATTATTAATTACGCAGTCTAGTACTGTTTATTATGTTTATTTCTGGATTCATTTATAAAATAATAATCTAAACTATTAGAAATTCATTTGTCAAGAAAAATTGTAAACCCTTTGGGATATTGTTATTACCGCAGAGTGAAGTAGTTGTAAGCATGCCTCTGATGTGATCGGATGTATTTTTGTATTTTAGGCGAACTATGTGAAAATTCAAAAGACAGTGTGATATAGTAAAATATGATACAGTAAATTAAGGTAAAAACAAAAATTCTGCAGCGACATTCATCAAAATTATTTAGATCAATTCAACCATGAGAACCTAAAATCTGAAAATTTCAGCTCAACAATCAGACCCCTAAACAAGAAGAACTCGGGCCAGATGTGCAAAAAGATAAGTAAAAAGTTTATTGTAAAACTTACTCCTCTCGAATCTTCAGAAAAGACTTTACGATAGTGGACAGCAGCAACAACAAGGAAGGACGGATGGATTACAGTAGCTCGTAGACCCTGTGTGGCTGGGTTGATGCTTTAGTCAGAAGTCCAGTAACCGCTCGAAGTGCAACTGATGCTAATGCCTCGCCCTATGATCAGTTATTGCACACCGCTCAGGGGACAGCAATGCTTAGTCTGGGGTTGTTACCACAACAATTCCAAGGATTCTTAACTGCTAAGATAAATTTAGTTCAATTTCAGAGGCGGCCGCTGTGACCGAGTGGTTCTAGGCGCTTCAGTCCGGAACCGCGCTGCTTCTACGGTCGCAGGTTCGAATCCTGCCTCGGGCATGGATGTGCTTGATGTCCTTAGGTTAGTTAGATTTAAGTAGTTCTAGGTCTAGGGGACTGATGACCTCAGATATTAATTCCAATAGCGCTTAGAGCCATTTGAACCTTTTTTTTCAATTTCAGAGGTAGTATAGACAACGAAACTACAAACTGTTTTACATATAAGCATATAATCCTCATCAGACTTCATATTAACGTACACGTAGCAGTAATGCACCTAATGATGGGGGCATGCTTCCGAAAGGCACCGTGCTATTAAGCAGTAAACATTATTTTATGAATTTCTAATGCACGAGCATCCTTTTCTTTCATCAAAATGTTATTTCGGATGTAATTTCTCATGTATTCTCGGCGTGACACATGGGCAGTGTGCTGTCTGGTGTTTAGATGAGGTGTAGCTCCATTCTTCTCCACATGATTTCGACTGCCGGCTCTCTCGTCATCTTCATGTTCAACTGCCTGTGTAATTTCACGTACTCGCTGCCTGGTCACCGCCCAGAGTGTGAAGTATTGCTTCATATTGTTTCGCTCTGTTTATAACCGATTTCGACTCACGGCGGTCACGAAACCATTTGATGCTCATTTGTTACTCATTTGTTTTTCGGTATCCACACTGCTTTGCACGAAACACAGGTTGTAACTTGTAATATTAAAGACGATCTACGTTCCGGAAAACCGGATGCGTACCACATTTCTTGAGAAAGTGGCGTGCCTTATTTGTGGTGGAGGGCTAGAACAGTCGAACATCAGTCAAGTCCATCGGCAAAAACAAACAAGTAACAACCTACCTCAAGTAGTAAAATTAAATACCGTGACACTAGTATCGTGGTGCAAATGTAAGCTTTCTCGTACAGCGTAGTACTGGACGTTTCATTTTAGTCCGGTACACAATTTCTTAAGATCTCACAGTATATCTCGTGCATCAGAAGTGGAAAACGCTGACAGAATGCTCACCGAATAACTGTGTGGGCTCCGAAAAACGAATAAGCGTCGAAGGGCGTAGGGGATGCCGAAAACCAGTCAGCTATAACAAGCGCCGCGACAGGAACGCCTCACACTGTGGCTGGAGTCCAGACAGCGATAATGGTGGAAGCAACCAAACGAACACAGTCGATTCAGTCGGTTGCTGGAAAACAGTCGACTCATTCCGTTGTAGTTTTAAGTATCAGTTGAATTATTCACTCATTCTTTCAGTCTCCGTAGGATCAATATCCATTCATTTCTTTCGAGCGAATCCATTCTGGGGCAGCAACCGAATAAAAATAGTCGACGCAATCTGGCACATTTCACATTTGAACGGAAACATTCGACCGTCTTGCCACTGTTAAATCATTACTGTTGATTGCAATGTATTATCGCCTGTCGTTCTGTTATTGCCGTCCCGATAGTTGCTTTTTATTGAGTGCTAATAAGAATCTTCTGAGTTTTTCGTCAATTTTTATCAATAGGCGTTTTCTTAATGGTCAACACTGTATCTGGATCACAATGTCGGAATGCTGCGGGCCGTGGGAATGGAAGAAATCATTTGATTGGATAAAAAGTGATTCTCGAGGTAAATCTAGTGCGATGTATACAGTAGTATCTCCAAGAATGATTCATATTATGCAAGTACAGTAATAAAAAAACTTCAAAGAAAATTGATGAATGAGGACAAATATTTCTCGCGAAAAAGTACACTTCCGAAAAGTGACAGTATATGCTTCAAAAGCAAATGATTAAATCACCAAAGAATTAAAAAAGTTGTATCTTACGTGCTTTCTGTTCACGTCACTTCACCATTTGTCGAAAAAGTGTTATCTGTGACGGGAATAAATCAAGCTGAAGAGAAAGAGAGAGCTTCAATAAATTTTGAATAAAAAACTAATTGTTCATTTGCTGAAACACACATTTGTAATGTAAAATCAGTTATTAAACTTTCAACACCAATTAAAAATTCCGTATTTAATTTCAGAAGTACGAAAAATCCATATTTAAAGTAATAAAAACATAAATTTGAAAAAAAATCGTTTTTGGGAGTATCCTTTTTATTCACCTCATTCTGAAAATAATGAATGATACCTGACTCTGAGAAAGATGGTAATCTTAGTCATAGTTCATTTATAACCGAAAACGTGGAAAGTACGTAAATGACCTGGAAAATGAGCGAAAACGATCGCGTAACTGCCGTGACTGTCACAGACTTGTGTCAGTAGGTTGATCCACATTAAGTGTAACCACTCATACACAGAGTGCAAGTGAAAACTTTCATACAGCTGACATGGCCGCAGAGACCAGTATCCTCAGATTGTTTCATTCGACTGCAAAAAACGACTGAACGAAAAAACAATCTGTTGCAAAAGCCAGTCGGTTTCCCCACTATAGGCACCAGGACAGCATAACAACACAGTTCGCAGCGCAGGAAGGAGACGATTGAGTCAATCTCTGATACACTGGGTGAAGAAAAAATGCTGCACTTGGAGGTCGTCATACGATTCCTCTTCCATATTCGAGACAAAAGTTTGTGTGTCAAAATTAGATCAGGTGCATTACGAAAACACGTTTATGAAAATGAGGAGCTGGCAACACTCACATGTCGTGCAGCAGATTGCGATACACAGAGGAACATGAATCATCCCGCCCTACCGTACCAGCGTCCGTAGCTCACTGAGTACAATATTTTTCGTCGCCTGGAGCAACGCCTTCGAGAAACCGGTAATCTTCGTCCACAACTAATGGACAGAGATCGTCCAAGGTCTGGACGTACTCCACAAACAGAGGACGCGTTTGTTGAAACAGTTCGCTAATTCCTCGGCGAAGTACCCGTTATGTTGCAAAGCCGTTCCAGATATCTCACAGACTGGTTGTTGAAGAACTGCATCCGTATCATTACACGATAACTCGACACCAGGAGTCAGAAGACCGCATTCGATGAGTACAGTCTCGTGAATGGCTTTTGCTCCAAATGGAAGATAACCAACATTTTATAAATAACTTGATATGGACTGACGAATCTCGCTTCACTCGTGAAGGTATTTTCGACCTCCACAACAGCCATTATTTGTCGGAACACAACCCACACGTTACCTTTGAATGTGACTTCAACGCACTCTTTGGCATAAACCAGTGGGCTTGAATCATGGCAGGAGTGCTTATGAGATCCTACGTATCGACGGGCAAGTTTAATGTGCCCCTGTATCGTGCGTTTCTTTGCAGTACTTTGCCTGATGCATTAGAAAACGCTCCGCTTGGTGTTCCGCTACAGCTCTGGTTTCAGCATGATGGAGTACTGTGGTACTTTGGAATGAACGTGCGTAACTATTTAACACTTAAGGGAACAAGATTTTTGTACTCCGCCCTTGGGGGAACACTACCTAATAGCTTGCGTGCGTGCCACTTCGGAAATGGTGGATGCAGGTGTGTTGCGTAGGGTCCAGCAAAGTATGATCCAGCGAGTGGTGAGGTGGTTGCAAACGCAAGGTGGTCGCTTTGAACATCTAGTATATAGTGAACGTTGCTCATACATATACGTATCAGCACTGTGAAAATAAGCCAAGACATCAAACGAGCAGAATGGAATTAGTGTGCGTGGCATAAATGTGCAGTCTAGTGCATTGAATGCAGGTGATGTTACTGTATCCAGTATTATTTTCTGTTGGTTTTATTTGTGTCGCGGACAAAAAAAGTGGTCTTTTATGTCTGTTGTGTCTTAACGTTTAAATAAAGGTAACAGTAACAGAAAGAAATACACAAGATGCAGCAATTTGAGGTGTAAATTGGATACAATTTGATTCTTTAACTCAAAGAAAAAAATGTTTGGCGCAAACACAACTCGAACATCGGCGAGTCTGCCTATCCGTTCCCCAAGGTATTCCTTTGTCTCACAGAGCTAATGCGACAGCTCCAACACGGTTCAGCAGGCAGCAGCGGATCTTAACCACATGATATCGGCATGCTCCAAGAACACGAATCCACAATCAGATCTGTACAAGAAATCGGTTGCGAGATGTTACCCCCTCCCCTCCAGTATTCTTGTTTTACTCCACCCTTTTGATAACTTGCTCGCAGACTAGCTGAAAGCCAAAGGCATCCAAATTTAATTAAGAGTTACCGAAGTCTCCATTTTCACATTGCATCAGCTAGGTTCGTAATGGGGTGCGTAATTTTGTGTTTTAATTTGCGTACAGGCCTCTGTTTGCACATTAAATTTACATTAGTGTGCATTTTATGTCACTGTTCTACTGACGCTATCATACTTACTGTTGCTTGTATTGTGTTAGTCATTTTGGGATTTTCTTCTAATTTAAGTATTTCAGTATTCTATCGTTCTCATGTTGTTCTGCACTGAAGAGCCAACTACCTAATATCGTGTAAAGCCCCTGCGAGTACGTAGAGGTGCCGCAACACGACGTGATATGGACTAATGTCTGAGGTAGTGCTGGAGGGAACTGACACCATGAATTTTGCAGGGCTTTCCATAGATACGTAAGAGCACAAGAGGTGGAGAACTCTTCTGAACAGGACATTGTAAGGCATCCCAGATATGACCAATAATTTTCTTATCTGGGGAGTTTGGTGGCAAGCGGAAGTGTTTAAATTCAGAAGAGTGTTCCTCGAGCCACTCTGTAGAAATTCTGGACGTGTGGGGCTTCACATTGTCCCGCCGGAATTGTCCCAGTCTGTCGCAATACACAATGGACATAAATGGATGCACGTGATAAGACAGGATGCTTACGTACGTGTCACCTGTCAGAGATGTACACAGACCTATCAGGGGTCCCATAGCACTCCAACCGCTCACGCTCCACGCCATTACAGAGCCTCCACCAGCTTTAACAGCAACCTGCTGACATGCAGGGTCCATGGATTCACGAGGTTGTCTCCATAACCGTACATGTCCATTTGCTCGATACAATTCGAAACGAGACTCGTCCGACCAGGCAACACACGTTTCCAGTCCTCAACAGTCTAATGTTGGTGTTGACGGGCCCAGGCGAGGCGTAAAGCATTATGTCAAGTGTACATCTGTGGGCCTTTGGCTCCGAAAGCTCATATCTATGACACTTGTTGATAGCCCAGCACTGAAATCTGCAGCAATTTGCGGAAGGCTTGCAAGCCGTTCGCTGTGGCCAAGCGGTTCTAGGCGCTTCAGTCCGGAACCACGCGGTTGCTACGGTCACAGGTTCGTATCCTGCCTCGGGCATAGATGTATGTGACGTCCTTAGTTAGGTTTACGTAGTTCTAAGTCTAGGGGACTGATGACCTCAGATGTTAAGTCCCATAGTGCTTAGTGCCATTTGAACCATTTTGAAGGCTTGCACTTCTCTCACGTTGAACGTTTCTCTTCAGTTGTCGTTCGTCCCGTTCTTGCATGATCTTTTTCGGGCGGCAGCGATGTCGGAGATTTGATGTTTTACCGGATTCCCGATATTCACGGTACACTCGTGAAATGGTCATATGTGAAAATCCCCACTTCACATAGCTTGTGCGCCGACTATAACACAACGTTCAAACTCACTTAAATCTTGATAACCTGCCATTGTGGCAGCAGTAAGCGATCCAACAACTGAGCCAGACACTTGTTGTCTTATACAGGGTGTTACAAAAAGGTACGGCCAAACTTTCAGGAAACATTCCTCACACACAAAGAAAGAAAATATGTTATGTGGACATGTGTACGGAAACGCTTACTTTCCATGACAGAGCTCATTTTATTACTTCTCTTCAAATCACATTAATCATGGAGTGGAAACACACAGAAACAGAACGTACCAGCGTGGCTTCAACCACTTTGTTACAGGAAATGTTCAAAATGTCCTCCGTTAGCGAGGATACATTCATCCACCCTCCGTCGCATGGAATCCCTGATGCGCTGATGCAGCCCTGGAGAATGGCGTATTGTATCACAGCCGTCCACAATACGAGCACGAAGAGTCTCTACATTTGGTACCAGGGTTGCGTAGACAAGTGCTTTCAAATGCCCCCATATATGAAAGTCAAGAGGGTTGAGGTCAGGAGAGCGTGGAGGCCATGGAATTGGTCCACCTCTACCAATCTATCGGTCACCGAATCTGTTGTTGAGAAGCGTAAGAACACTTCGACTGAAATGTGCAGGAGCTCCACCGTGCATGAACCACATGTTGTGTCGTACTTGTAAAGGCACATGTTCTAGCAGCACAGGTAGAGTATCCCGTATGAAATCATGATAACGTGCTCCATTGAGCGTAGGTGGAAGAACATGGGGCCCAATCAAGACATCACCAACAATACCTGCCAAACGTTCGCAGAAAATCTGTGTTGATGACGTGATTGCACAATTGCGTGCGGATTCTCGTCACCGCACACATGTTGATTATGAAAATTTACAATTTGATCACGTTGGAATGAAGCCTCATCCGTAAAGAGAACATTTGCACTGAAATGAGGATTGACACATTGTTGGATGAACCATTCGCAGAAGTGTACCCGTGGAAGCCAATCAGCTGCTGTAGTGACTGCACACGCTGTACATGGTACGGAAACAACTGGTTCTCCCGTAGCACTCTCCATACAGTGACGTGGTCAACGTTACCTTGTACAGCGGCAACTTCTCTGACGCTGACATTAGGTTTATCGTCAACTGCACGAAGAATTGCCTCGTCCATTGCAGGTGTCCTCGTCGTTCTAGGTCTTCCCCAGTCGCGAGTCATAGGCTGGAATGTTCCGTGCTTCCTAAGACGCCGATCAATTGCTTCGAACGTCTTCCTGTCGGAACACCTTCGTTCTGGAAATCTCTCTCGATACAAACGTACCGCGCCACGGCTATTGGCCCGTGCTAATCCATACATCAAATGGACATCTGCCAACTCCACATTTGTAAACATTGCTCTGACTACAAAACCATGTTCGTGATGAACACTAACCTGTTGATGCTACGTACTGATGTGCTTGATGCTAGTACTGTAGAGCAATGAGTCGCATGTCAACACAAGCACCGAAGTCCACATTACCTTCCTTCAATTGGGCCAACTGGTGGTGAATCGAGGAAGTACAGTACATACTGACGAAACTAAAATGAGCTCTAACATGGAAATGAAGCGTTTCCGGACAATTGTCCACATAACATCTTTTCTTTATTTGTGTGTGAGGAATGTTTCCTGAAAGTTTGGCCGTACCTTTTTGTAACACCCTGTATAGGCGTTGCCGACCGTAGCGCTGCATTCCGCCTATTTACATTTCTCTATATTTGAGTACGCATGGCTATGTCAGTTTCTTTGGCGCTTCAATGTATGATGTTATTTTACTCTTCAGCTGTTGTTGTAGTTGTTGTATAATGTGCGGTAATTGGCTCTTCATGTTTTGCCTTTTTCTATAATAGCTTATGCACGTTTGTTATAATGTTGCTGTATAATGCTGTTTGAAACTCTGCTCGTAGTTATTACTGCTGCCGGCTGTTTGGGGTTTGTCTAACTGCGCTTTTATTTTACTTTAAGTGTTTTTGTATGCTATGCGTAATTTGGTGCTATTCTGTTTTTTCTTTTGCGATTATGTTCCTTTGGCACTTTATAACCGTTGCTGGCTGAATGGTCCTTCTAACCCAAAGCGAAAATAAAGAAATTTAAAAAAAAAAAAAAAAGAAAACACGATTCAGAGTTCATGGGACCTGTACTTCACCACGCTGCATGCAGTTACAGCGTTGCCAGGGGTTCGCTTTTTAAATATAATTTTTATTAAACTGTTGGTGGGGCTAAGTTTTGAAAGATACATTTTTGTCCTGAGTTGCGATGAGGAATCGCATGCCGACCGCGAAGTGTGGGATTTTTACTTCGCCCTGTGTAGGGCAGAAAAATGTAGTCAGCAATTCGGCTGGACGCCCGAAAGCACACCACTAATCATTTTATAATATTCTTTCACACAATGCCTGCACAGCATCCTAACGAATGTGCACTCAACTTGTACCCAGTTTACTCCAATTCATCGGGCAATCTCGAATCGCAGCACAGTTTAACTCTTTCACAAAATCAAATTAGTAGCCTAACGAAGTGAGGAAAAGATAGAGACACATAGTAATATGGGGTCGCGAGGTCGGAAAGCTCGGCCGAGATTTTCCCTCTACGCTTTGTTGTCCTTCAAGGCATGCCCTTCAGAAAGGCAAGGCGGCAAGCGCGCGTGCGTTGGCAATTCGACTACAGAGCGACAAAATGAAAATAAAAAGCTGAAGAAACAAAAGAGCCGCCACGGAATGAAAACAATTGCCGGCGCTGCCGCCGCTCCGTCAGCGGACAATGCGCAACAGCTCGGCGTGTTGGCCCGCCCGGGGAACACAGCGCGGGGAAATGGGAAGGAAGCGCGGATAAGCGCGGGATACTAATTTGCTGGAATTTTACGCGCCGCAGCAGCGGGAAAATCTACGCGGACGGCGGAAAAATCGTGTGAGCTTAAAACTTCTTAACAGTTTATTGTTCCGCTTATCGTAATTCAGCCGGCTTAGCCGCCTGGCGCGAGGGAGGTAATTTAGCATGTGTTGAAAGGGACAGGGAGAGATTTTGCCGCCGGGCATACGAGGGAGGGGCGTTTCCGAACTTCTGTTGCCACGCTGAGCGCGCAGTCTGCGGCACATTGTGTTCGGAGATGGTATTTTACAGAGTCTATTGGAGTCGCTCACAGTACGTATCTACTGGGGCCCTTTTGCAATAAGGTGCAACGGAACTTTTCAATGGGAGGAAAATTAGCTCCTCTATACATTGTTAATTTTTTGCGTGAGGCATTTTGACCTCAGACAATTTACATTCTTCACATTTCTGTTTTCTTTCCAATTACACCAAATTAGCTGTTTTACTGCTCGTGGTCTCGCGGTGGCGTTCTCGCTTCCCGAGCACGGGGTCCCGGGTTCGATTCCCGGCGGGGTCAGTGATTTTTCCTGCCTCGAGATGAATGGGTGTTGTTGTGTCGTCTTCATCATCATCATTCATCCCCATCACCTCCACTAGGACCTTGCCTAGTAAGGCGGTGCGGGTCTCCCGCGTCGTTCCCCTACGCTCTGTAAAGAAGCATGGGACTTCATTTCATTTTTTCGAGCTGTTTTACTACTTATTACAGGTAATGCTTAAATTTATTCGCTTCTTTCATTGTCTTTGTCTGTATACTCAGTAACATGTCTCAGAAAATGTATTTCGACACTTCATATTCATGACGTCTAATTTTGCTGGTCCTACATCCAAGCACAAAAACTCGTATTAGAATTTTGCTAGCCCTACTTCCATACACAAAAAATTTCGTTTTAGAATTGCTTTATAATATTTTAGCACTTTTCTTTCTCCCTCTGTGGCTCCTACAGCAGTCGTCACATCTCATAAATCCGTCGCCAGCGATTTCTATCTTCTCATAGTTCCTCTTTTTTTCACGGCGTCCTGTACTCCGTTTCTCTCTGTTTCTTCCCTAAGGATGGTTTATCAAAGTCTTCTTTGGCCATATGTCGCTCGTATTATACGTCTATCTGTTTTATCTGTAATGCAGTCTTGATACTGGGTTATTGGGCGTGAAATCTTACGGAACTTAACTGCTCAGGTCATCAGTCCCTAAGCTTACACACTACTTAACCTAAATTATCCTAAGGACAAACACGCACACCCATGCCCGAGGGAGGACTCGAACCTCCGCCGGGACCAGCCGCACAGTCCATGACTGCAGCGCCTTAAACCGCTCGGCTAATCCCGCGCGGCCGATTCTGGGTTATATCCCTAATCGCGTTTCTTACATGATCTCTTCGAGATATTCTACACGATCTCCAGAGAGAGTCCACTACTTCAATCATTTTTTTATTTTTTTTCAGAAAAACCGAGCACCCGCGTCCATAAGTTATTATAGGCTCTACAACAGTTCTACAAAGCGTCTTCCTTACTTTTCGACATACCTTAGAAGTCCATAACCGATGGTTTAGCTACTGGATTGCTAGTTTCCTATGGGCTATACGTTTTTCTGTTTCACAGTTACTTGTTACATCTTCCGATACGATGCTAACCAAACATTAAAACTTTTTACATGCCTCAATGTGCTGGCCATCTAATACTACTCTTCCTCCATTTCCTCCACTGTATAGGTATTCGGTCTTTTGAAAATATACCTTCAATCCTCACTCATAGTGTTCTTCTGATAGTCTAGCATAAATCAGATAGTATCCACTTCACTAGCCACCACTACCTGATCAACTGCGAAAAAAAAGTTGTACATACATTGGTCTTTATTATCTGAATATCCATTCCTGCAAATGTCCTAGTCCACAAATCTAAGACTACCTAAATGTACACTTATGCTCATAAATTAAGAATAATGCTGATACATGGTGAAACAACGCTCTGGTGGGCGGCTTGCGGGATTAAATCACCTCTGGGTATGACGATGCGGTGCATTTGACCTTCGGTCGCCGCACGGTGGCGCTGGCAGCAGTCCACATACGCAGAGGCGTGTTGGTGCATGTCAGAGTACGGTGCAGCGAGTAAGCATACAGAGATTTTCAGACGAGCTGTGGTTACTGTGTGTTGAAAATGGCTCAAAGGGCACTTATTGATGACGTTATGAGAGGTAGAATACTAGGACGGTTGGAGGCTGGTCAAACACAGCAGGTCGTAGCACGGGCCATCCGTCTGCCACAAAGTGTGATCTCAAATTATGGCAACGATTCCAGCAGACAGGAAACGTGTCCAGCGCTACAGTACGAAACGTCCACAATGTACAACACCACAAGAAGACCGATATCTCACCATTAATGCCCGCAGACGGTCACGGAGTACTGCAGGTAGCTTTGCTCGGAATCTTACCGCAGCCACTGGAACAGTTGTTTCCAGACACACAGTCTACAGACGACTGAACAGACATGGTTTATTCGCCCAGAAATATGCAAGGTGCATTCCACTCAGCCCTGGTCACAGGAGATCCCGTAAAGCCTGATGTCAAGAACACAGTACATGGTCATTGGAACAGGGGTCCCATGTTATGTTCACGGACGAGTCCAGGTATAGTCTGTACAGAGATTCTCGCCGGGTTTTCATCTGGCTGGAACCAGGAACCAGATACCAACCCCTTCATGGCCTTGAAAGGGATCTGTATGGAGGTCGTGGTTTGATGGTGTGGGATGGGATTATGAGTGATGCACGCACACCCCTGCATGTCTTTGACAGAGGAACTGTAACAGGTCAGGTGTATCGGGACGTCATTTTGCACCAGTATGTCTGCCTTTTCAGGGGTGCAGTGGGTCCCACCTTCCTCCTGATGGATGATAACGCACTGCCCCACCGAGCTGCCATCGTGGAGGAGTACCTTGTAACAGAAGACATCAGGCGAATGGATTGGCCTGCCTGTTCTCCAGACCGAAACCCCACCCAGCACGACTGTGATGCTCTCGGTCGACGTATCGCTGCACGTCCTCAAACCCCTACGACACTCCAGGAGCTCCGACAGGCACTGGTGCAATAATGGGAGGCTATACCCCAGCAGCTGTTCGACCACCTGATCCAGAGTATGACAACCCGTTGTGCGGCCTGTGTACGTGTGCATGGTGATCATATCCCATATTGATGTCGGGGTGCATGCGCAGAAAACAGTGGCGTTTTGTAGCACGTATGTTTCGGGACGGTTTTCTCAACTTATCAGCAATACCGTGCACTTACAGATCTGTGTCGTGCGTGTTCCCTATGTCCCTATTATAAAGGCACATTTGCATGCCGTGCGTGAGTTTCCTCGGAAACGCGAAATCTTAATTAAATAATTAATCTCTGACAAATAAATAAAGCCTATGGCACAGAACTGCAGCGCTATGTCGCTGATAAAACAAAAAACAATTAGGACACTCTTATGTTTGATTAAGAAGGAGAGGTCTTGTACAACAACTGGTGCGGGAAGCACGTATATTTTATTGACTGGCACACCGCCATATTTGATGTTATATAAGAACACTGCGAGTTGCAATCTTACTAGGCACTCGATTCTGTAAAGAATTTATATTTATGAAAGTAAGTAGAATTATTTAACTGTAGGCTTATTCGTGGAATATATCTGATTTAACAAATTGTGTAAACTTTTTATGTATAGTAGACAGTCACCTCTGTACGACGTATTGACATGGCTGGCAAATTATACTAATATTGAGATTTAGATTTGAGTCCGCACCTACCGCAGCAGTCTTTGGAAACGATTTAAATACGAAGTCCGATTATTTGAGTCTTATTTCACGGTCAACTACGAATAACATTACATTTACGAAAAAGCCATTGTCAAGCGTCTGATACCGAATAATTAAACGTCCATGTTCCAGATAAGCAAATATTAATTACAACCAATCACTACCATACATATACAATAATTAATATTTTATTTTATTTATTTTATATTGGCGACTGCGTGTCGGACTTGTTATTTTGTCATTTGTTACATTGTTCTCTTTGTTTCATGTGAAAAATCAACTTTCTGGACCTGGACGTGAATGTATGAGAAATAACAAAAATCTGAAGATATTTTCCAATTCTAAAATTTTGCGGGAAGACGCAATGAAGCTTCCAGCAAAATAAGGTAAGACGCAGCATCTTTGCATTGGCAGGCTTGACCAGACGCATAATTCAGTGTATTAGCTCTTCAGTAGATTCTGTAGTATTTCTTTCGCGCGTAGCAGTTTTCAGTGATAAATTTCATTCTCAGTGCTTTTCCTTAAACAATAACTTCTGCAACAATACCAATACACGAGTGTACAATATGGCCGACTTCTGTACGATACGTTGTAACATGGCCAGCAGCCATTAAGAATGATCCGATATTCAGTTTACATTTTTAAATTAACAAACAGCCATTGTTGCTACGAGCGATTCATGTTCAACTGCATTTTATTTTAAACTTTATTTTCTTGAAGCATACCATTCGTGTGGCATGGTCATAACTAGAAAACAATACGCAAAGATGGAACAGCAAAGACATACTATTCAGACGCAATCCGACTCGGACGAGAGACAAATGTTAGAAAATGACTTTACGACAGCAACCGGTAGTGACGATTCATCAAATATTGACGCAAGTGTTAACGGAAATTTTGACAATAGGCAGTCCACCACAAAAATTTCAAAGTCTCAGTCAGAGCCCATGTTAATACATGACGTCACGTCTAATGACGCGGCGGGGGCAGAGACCTTGCAAACAGTAAACATTGCCAACATGTTACAAATGCTAATGAAACAAAACGCAGAAAATATGGCAACCTTAAGGATGCAGAACGCGGAAAACCTGGCAACCTTAAAGACACAAAATGACGAAATTAAATCTGACCTCATAGCAATCAAGGCATGTAATGACACTTTATGTAAACGTGTATAACTTATAGACGCCACACTGACCAAACAGATGACTGAACTCAGTACGAAATTTTTCAAGCTTAATACGAGACAAGAAAAGACTACAAATGACGTGGCACTTTTACAGACACAAGTAAAAAACCTTAATGTCACGTGTGAAGCTCTTACTGAACAAATTCAAACATATCCTTCAGTACATGACAACCTTGAAAAACGAATTACTGACGTGCAGAATAAATTTGGCGATGTTGAACAACAACTGACTGACAGATTACAATCTGATGCCACAGCTCATTTTCAAAATATTAATAAAGAATTTCATGATTGGGTAGAGAGCAAAGACAAACATTTTGATAGATGCAAACGTGAAAATTTACCAACAATTGTGCACGACTCCGTAGCGGAATACATCACTAATAACAAACAGCTGATTAGTGACGCAGTACAATCCGTCACTGCACCAATGACACAATTCACGGATCAACCACAGTCTGAATGTAACGAAAATATCAGTCAAAATGTACAGTTCAGAAACCAATATACATACGAGTATGACGCACACATACCGCACAGAACAAACACACAAGAACAAAACACACCACTACAACAACACATACCACGTCGTGCAAACACAAACACAAGCTATTATCATGCTAAACCACAGCAACATTATCGTAATTACTCGCCATCTGAACATTACAGTAATTACAGTGGAACAAATCCATATCATAATGCAAAGGAAGAAGAAAGCTTAATAAAACACAGACAATTTCAGACTTTTATCCCAGAAAAACGAATCATTCATCCGATATTTTTCTTAAATCTTTTAGTAACGCATTTCCACGCACTTGGAGTGACCGGAAAAAGATTTCATATATTGTCGGTTACATCCAAGGCGATGCAACTGTCTGGGCATACAGTCAAGCTGACGTTTGTACCACGTACAGTGAGTTTGAGAGTGCCTTTCTGAACAAATTCTGGTTGCAATCCGTCCAGGAGCGACTCAGAAGACAAATTTTAGAACCTGAAACTTTTAACAGTAAAAATGGTAACTTACGCAGATATTTTGAAAAATACTTGAACATGGGACATTTTTTGGACGAACCAGTCGCAACACGTGATATACTCCGTGCGTTGAAGACCAAATTGCCTTTCAACATTAAAGAAAAACTCATACATATTCCGGATGACGATCCAGATTATTTTTTAACGGCTTTAGATTCGGTTGACATGTTACTAGAAGATCAGCGCTTCGCGCGGCAAAACAGCAGCCACAATGTTTATACTAGTGGTATGCAAAACATGCAGGCTTGCCAACTCAGTTCTGGTGCGCCCACAGTTGGATACGCGGTACAGCAAAAACAGCAAACTCACATGCCGTCTCAATACGGAAATCAAAATCAACACGCGTATTTCAATACAAACAACAGTTACAACAGTAATAACACTTCATGCGGCAATCCATACAAAAGGCACCGCGGTAATAACAACAACGGTAACAACGGATTCAAATGTAACAACAAAAACACAAACAGAAATAGAAATAATAATAACTACGAGCCGAGACAGCATCAAGGCTGGACTCGTAGCGATCAATACTTTCATTCAAACACTGCTATACCACAGCAGCCACCAGGACAAAATTGGAGCATACCTTACGACCGACAGGTAAGTTATAATGCGCAACAGCAACAACAACCGCAAAAGTTTGGAGATCACAACAGGCAATATCCGAATGTGAATATAATAGAAATGACACCTGATACACAACCTCAATCTGTGTCAGTACCTAATACAAATGCTAATCCAACAAACTAGAAACAGTCACTTCTATGCCCCGGGTCGTGGCTGAAGAATTCTTGGGGGGCGACTTCAATGTTAATCAGTTATTTGACACCACCATTGAACAACAAAATATTGATTTACCTAATAATTCTAAACAAAAACTACCTGTTTTATTTATACGATATAACCACAATGAGAATATATCAAATGAACTTTTGCAAGACAGTACACAATGTCGTTCAAACACAAATGAAATTGTTTTAGCCTCTACTAATGGTGTAGTAGGTGGGATTCCAACTACTGTTATCTTAGATACAGGTGCAGCTGTGAGCGTTTTGTCTTTTAGTTTCTATAAAAAGATGTGTGAATTGGGGCCTGTGCCTGAGTTTCCTGTCCAAGACTGTAAAATAACTACTGCTCTAGGTAATAAGTCATGTAGGGTTACGAAGCAAGTTTTTGTAAACATTAAAATAGGTAATGGAACCGTACAATGGCCATTCCTGGTTGTACAAAACCTTGTGACAAATTGCATATTAGGAATAGATATTATGAGCGAGAAGGACTGCATTATAGACTTCTCCAAAGGTAAATGTATTTTAAATGATAAAGGCAGTGTAATTTTTATTGATTTGGACAGGAGAACTCTAAAGCATGACAAACACTGTACAAGGGTACAAGGTTCAGTTAGTACCTGACAATGACATTCAAGACATGCAAACACACTCATCTGACACAGAGCTAATGGACTTGAAAACATTGCTTGATCATAAGATAAATGAAGCTACAGCTCTCAGTGTACATGAACGTATAAAACTACAGGAAGTGTTATCCAAATATTTACAAGTTTTTACCAAACGATTAGGTGTTATCAACACGTATGTGTACAAGATTGAAGTTAAGCCTCACAAGATCTTCTACCACAAGACATATAACGTACCATTATCTCAACGACCTGCTGTGTGGCAAGAACTAAAACAAATCACAACATAGGTAATAAGTAGTACAGAAATTTTCATTTCAGCTGTACCAGTGACGCAGTTGAAGACAGAAGAACTTTTCTTCCAACGCCGCGGCACCACCGAGAAGACTGAATATTAAAGTAAAATTTATGATTACGTAGCAGTGAATGATATATTAATTTTTCACGGAACATTTGTGACTGTAGGTACCACTGACTTGGTATGACACCTGACGAACCGACAGACGTCATCTGTGAAGCGATCTTTTACTTCGAGAAATAGATTAAACGCACATCTCTCAGCAAGAAAAGCATCTACCAGTAGCCAAGGCCACACAGACACTATACACACACGCACAAAACGCGAGGAATCTAACAGCTTTCCGTCTCTTATTATTTTGAATATTTATTGAGTAGTGAAAACGCCTGGTCTTGCCTACTGATGTAATGAATGTTGTGTGTAACCTATCTTAATTTCAGATGACATCACAAAAAAAACATCGATAAAATCCCAGCAAAACCGTTAAAGAGGACGTAAATATCTGCAATTCATGTAATCAAATGTGACACAATGTAATAATTTATAGCTATGTAATGATGATGTAAACATGTTTATGTGTAACTGTATTATGTTTATGCTAAGAAAATAAGTGACGTGTTTATGTATGATTACTTACGGTTTTTTTTTTTTCTTTTTTTTTTTTTTTAAACTGATGTGTAATGTAACTGTTACTATGTGAAAATTTGAACGATAACGAGTGCCAAAATGTGAAAAACTTAAAAAAAATAAAAAATTGCGTAGTGAACCACTGTTCACGGACATAACATAGATTACTAAGTCTGCAACTACGCTGAAACCTATGTGAAAGAAACTGTTAATGACATTCATCATGCATCGTACCTTTGTAAACGCGATGAACGATCTCTTTGATAAGTAACTACGAACATTTAGGTGAGCTATATTTAGCAAAAAAACTGAAAATGTTAAGTGCGTAATTGGTGCATCGTCTAGTGACATTACTACAGTATCTAACTTCAAGATGTTAACTGGATTAAATGGTCACAACGTGCCTGTCCAGAAAACAACACGACGAGTGGAAGAATTTTTGGTTGGAACTTCAGGGAATGGAATGTTCTCGAAATGTGACGGACACACTTGCCTGGACTGTCCAAGGATCGACGCCAGCTATGTGCCGTCCGAGGTTCAGCAACCAAGCTTCCACGGAATATCGAAAACGAACTGCATATGGACCAATTACTCGACGGGTCACGTCTGATCTGTAATAAACAATGCTTTTTGTCACAACGAACTGCATCACAACGACTATAATGGAAATAGGAAATGGACATGCTTATGTATCAAATCACGTTGTTATACAGCGATGTTACTGTGATCAAAAAATTTTACCACGACGACACTAACCTGTGAAAAATTATTGTGCAGCAGATGAATATAAACTGTAATAACGACACGATGTGTATAGGTCAACGCACCTGAAACAAAAATACATTTTTCTTTGAAGCATTTCAATGCAATACTATGTAACTAAGAACATTCAACAATCTAAAGTTGTATTGTATTATAACAAATATTGTAATTTTAAAACAAAGTTACCTGTCATAGAATGTACTCTTCATATGTAATCTTGGTGGAATATTTCCTTTATGCAACGACTAAGAAACGCGCGCGCACACGAACAATATGAACTGCAATACTGTGCCGCGTGATCTAAATTTTCGATATAACGGCAGTGCCGGAGTCACATAGACGCTTCTGCGCATGCGCGCACTCTATTTTGCCAACATCAGAACTTTTACGGCGCACGCGCGTCATTCAAATTTTGTATATAATATACTGTATAATGTATGTCATGTAAATAGTTGTAGATAACTTAGATTTTCTTGAGCCTTTAGGTGAATTGCTCGCCTGCAGGTGTGTCCTTTCGCCTCGCTATTCAGGGGGCAATATAAAGGCACATTTGCATGCCGTGCGTGAGTTTCCTCAGAAACGCGAAATCTTAATTAAATAATTAATCTCTGACAAATAAATAAAGCCTATGGCACAGAACTGCAGCGCTATGTCGCTGATAAAACAAAAAAACAATTAGGACACTCTTATGTTTGATTAAGAAGGAGAGGTCTTGTACAACAACTGGTGCGGGAAGCACGTATATTTTATTGACTGGCACACCGCCATATTTGATGTTATATAAGAACACTGCGAGTTGCAATCTTACTAGGCACTCGATTCTGTAAAGAATTTATATTTATGAAAGTAAGTAGAATTGAGAGCTGCATCAAACCAGTCTCAGGACTGAAGACCACAACAACAACAACAAGTAGAATTATTTAACTGTAGGCTTATTCGTGGAATATATCTGATTTAACTAACTGTGTAAACTTTTTATGTTTAGTAGACAGTCACCTCTGTACGACGTATTGACATGGCTGGCAAATTATTCTAATATTGAGATTTAGATTTGAGTCCGCACCTACCGCAGCAGACTTTGGAAACGATTTAAATACGAAGTCCGATTATTTGAGTCTTATTTCACGGTCAACTACGAATAACACTGCATTTACGAAAAAGCCATTGTCAAGCGTCTGATACCGAATAATTAAACGTCTACGTTCCAGATAAGCAAATATTAATTACATCCAATCACTATCATACATAATTAATAATTAATATTATATTTTATTTTATTTATTTTATACTATGCTATTAGCTCCAGTTTTGTGTAGTGCCAGTTGTGTGACACCACATTCTGCAATTATCCGTAATTTATGAGCATGAGTGTGTATTTAAAAAAAAAAAAAACAGGAAAGAATCCCTTTGTAATTTTAAAAAAGCTCCGACGGAATTTTCTGTACTTTTGAAAATTTTGTAGGTTGCATATACTTCTGACATAAGTGTTTTCAAGTCCACTCCCCCTCAGGACTTGAATTTCTTTAATACTATAGTGTCATGCACTTTCTCGAGATCTTAAACACTAAACCGCTACTCAGATTCCTTCACAGTCCCTTTGCCGTTAGTTGACTTGAAAATGTCATTAATGGACCTTCTCTTCCTGAATCCACTTTGCTCTTAACCTCCACCAACATCCGCACTGACTTTCTTTTAGGAGCCGACCACACAATCTACGAACAGAATTTGTAGCACTGACTCCACGATAAATTCCGCACACCTTCTTACAACCTTTCTCATAAACTGGACTTAGGTATCCCAATTTCCCTCCCTTGAGTACTTCTTCTCTCTCTATCATGCAAGCATTTAACAATTGTTCGCCGCGCGGGATTAGCCGAGTGGTCTAGGGCGCTACAGTCATGGACTGTACGGCTGGTCCCGGCGGAGGTTCGAGTCCTCCCTCGGGCATGGGTGTGTGTGTTTGTCCTTAGGATAATTTAGGTTAAGTAGTGTGTAAGCTTAGGGACTGATGACCTTAGCAGTTAAGTCCCATAAGATTTCACACACATTTGAACATTTTTGAACAATTGTTCCCTTAACGCACTTGGCCCATACTTCATTAATCCTATTGGTATGTTTCGTGGCCCCAGAGATTGTACATTTCAAATTTCTTCCACAAATCTTCCTGATTCTTCTGTAGTAATTAGATTTTTATTTCCAGCAGATAGTTCATTCCACAATTCCAGTTCTCTCTCCGTATATGCGGTTCCCTCTTCCGTAAGCACTGTCATGAGACGATTTTCCCATTCTCTAATAGCAGTAACTGTTATTGTTTCAGTGTCTCATATTCTCTTTACTGCTTTATTTCACTGTTATGTGCCATGTCTATTTTATCTAAGAGTTTTTACAGCACAAGTAAGGATGCTGAAAGGGCTCTGAGCACTATGGGACTCAACATCGGAGGTCATTAGTCCCCTAGAACTTAGAACTACTTAAACCTAACTAACCTAAGGACATCACACACATCCATGCCCGAGGCAGGATTCGAACCCGCGACCGTAGCAGTCGCGCGGTTCCTGACTGCGCGCCTAGAACCGCTAGACCACCGCGTCCGGCAAGGCTGCTGACAAAAGTAAGTCACTCTAAGAGCACATCAGTCTAATACAGCGTAACACTGTCTTTCCGCCTAACGATGGTTCCATTTCGGCATTTCGGCTAGGAAGGGAGCCCACAAGTCCCGTAACATATGCCATATCCAACTGAAGCCACTCACTGAGCTGGTGAATTTTCCAGGTTAAATGGTATTGGTCTGTGAACCTTTTTCGTTTCTGACTTTTCGTCCAGTGTTGCTTTAGACACCTTCGGAGTTGCTCCAGTATCCACCCCCTTTTAGTATCCACCCCCTTTTCCACAGTATCTATGCAGCACTCCAACGTCCGACCCAACAGAACTAGGAGCACCTTTGAAGATGATCAACGCAGGTCTGGACGAAACGTCAGAAAGGAAAAAGTTTCATAGACCACGACGAAACAACTTGGAAAATTCATTCTCAGCCTTCATTCCATGACCATTCGTTGATGATTAGGTCATGTAGAACCACTAAAATGCGAAGATGGTGGTTGCTACCATTCATTCACGGTTCCAGGTAGTTTGAGACATTTTCTGTGGAATTATGGTAGCGATCGATGAAGAGACGATAAGCATACTCATTATGACGGTATAGAAGTGTGGCAACACCGGCAACGTTGAAATAATCCCAGTTCATTGTTGACAGTAACCTGCAATATTGGACCAAACGCCACTTCTCGGATTACAATATACGTCCACACTCGACTGTTTTTCATTTTCTGTACTGTTTGATCCCACTGAACACACGCAGCTTCATGTGCTGCTGTAAGCAATGGTCTTGTGCTTGTAGTCCCGTTCGGAGTGTCCTCTCAGAAACTGGGCTGGATGGGCCCATATTTACTGACAGCAGCAGTTTTCATTCGATTTCATATCGACTGTCACTGACAACAAGTCACACACGTCTCTGTTCCCAAGCGGTTAGGATCTGTTTACGACCACGGTTCTTATGTTGCACTATGTGACTGAGAGCTCGTTATCAACACAATCGTTAAACACAGTTTAAGAGTTAATGTGACCACGAGAGGGTATTACAAATGTCTGAAGTTGTATGCTGTGCATACTCCCATCTTCCAAGATCAATACATCTGTGTTCGCAGGGCTGCACCCATTCGTTCCTGGTTTGACGAACAGTCAGGCACCCTTTCGCACCTCTAATAAACCCGATATTGATTCCATAAAATGTGTCTGGAGCTACAAGTCCGCTAGCGTGAAGGACGTTCGTAAAACAATCAACGTCATTTGTACATTAAAAACGAAATGACCAGGAAATGAGTAATTAAATGACAAATCCAAAAAATAGTGTAGTTAAATGTAAATAAGCAGTCCAATAATTAGACTGTAACTGAGTGAAAATCTACTGAAGCACGAGAGCACACTGCAGTTACATGGAGTTTGGGTGAGCAGGGAAAGAGGTGAAGTTAGGGAGAGGTGGGGAGGGGGGGGGTAATGGAGGGGTGAGGCGCTTCTGCTGCTAACAGGTTTGCCCACGAAAAGCAAAGGTCACGGCACACAGTTTTAATCTGCCGGGAAGTTTCATATCAGGTTTAGTATTTGGAACTTCTTCAGTGCTAAAAATTAAACATTCAAGTGAATGGTGTTCATTTTGAACACTTCACTGTTACTCGTGTAGTTACTAGTTGCCAGTAAATAACTCATTTCAATTTTATATAGCCCTCTGTACTTCATAAAAGTTAAGCTGCTGGTAGTGATACGGCTCTAACATAGCATTTCCATTCTGGCTGTAAGTAAGAAACAGTTAAAAGAACTGTGAAATGAGATGATGCAGTTTCTTAACAGCGAATATGGCTTGAACATAAAGACTGAAAAAAAATGGTTCAAATGGCTCTGAGCACTATGGGACTTAACATCTATGGTCATCAGTCCCCTAGAACTTAGAACTACTTAAACCTAACTAACCTAAGGACATCACACACATCCATGCCCGAGGCAGGATTCGAACCTGCGACCGTAGCAGTCGCGCGGCTCCGGACTGAGCGCCTAGAAGCGCTAGACCACCGCGGCCGGCTAAAGACTGAAAAAAGTGTCAGGAAATCAAGAGTACAAATCCGTTAAAGCAAATGTAGAAAAGACGCAATGAAGAAATTATGTCACGTATTCGCTGAAATGACACAGTGATCCAAGAGAAGTTTGGGTGATAATCACATGCAGGTAAAGAACTCTTCCTTTAGTTATTCAAAGTTGCTTCTCTCAAAAACACGGACGACAGAAACATGACTATCACACAATGTTGGTATCAAGAGTGCTGTAGTGCCATGAAAAATGAAAAAAAAGGTAACGTAACATACTATGGAATTTGAAGTTCTATCACAGAAAGTCAAGTTCGAAACACACATGTGATATATGTAACTACAACAAATCCAAGCACAGCACAATAGGCTGTGGGCGCAACGTAGGAGAGTAAGAATTACAAAAGACGGCAGTACATCACAAAGTGCTGGTACTGTCTGGCGTATGAGAGCGGACGGATGAACACACTAACAAAAGCTAAGAATAGATTAAGGACCATTTCAATTAATACAGGTACTTGTATATATTCCATTCCCTCTAGTGCCCTATTCCTAAGTGATGTAGCACAAGTCGCGCTAAACGTCTACTTGTTAGGAGCTTTAGGTAGGCTTACATCCTTGCTTTCTTCTTCAGACACGTCCGCTAAATTTTTAACTTCCTTCTGTGTTACCAGATTCACAATAGCTCACATTCTTGTGTCCTGATTATCGAACTATTCATGTTGTAAGTAACTACTTCTAGAACAGTTTCCCCTATGACGGAGATTTTCGTTTTATGCAACTGCTATTTGTTAATTCGCTTTTGCTAATTATCTTTGATTTCAGTATAAAGTAAGTACATTTTATTTACTGATGTTGTTAACGTAGATGTAAAATATGCATGAATCTATTCAAATGAATGAAACTTTAGTTGTAAAGTTCTTTTATTGCACTTGTGTGTAGTGTTAACGTATTGAATATATGCAATGTAAATTTTATGATATGTGTCATGAAAAATGCCTGCTAGATCAAAATTAATATCTGTGTTTTGTAATCGACTTAGGAGAACGACAAACAGTTGGTAATGAGTTGGTGCAGAACCGAGGTTGATGTACATTTACGGAGGAACGGTTCATGCCATGGGGAAGAAAGAAATATTTTGAAGCGCTGTTGAGATTGCGATGTGTTGAGAAGAGTCAGGCAGAAAATATTGTAACGGGAAGGAGTTAAAGTGAAGCTATTTTGAAAAAGCACGAACATACCGCAGACTGTTCTCGCGGACGTTATTGGGATCGTATTAGTATGGGGCGGTGAATTGTAATATGACACATAATGTATATAGAGATTGTTTTAACATCGTGGAGGTGGATCAAGAAAGAAGAGAAGCGTGTTGACAGTTGGTTGAAGAGGCTGAATTAATTTTATGTAGAATATTTCAAGAAAAGAAGAGAAAAGGAAAGATCGAGAACTGTTTAATGGTGGACGGTAACTATGTCGGGATAGAAGGATTATTAACTTCTTGAACTCATAGTGAAGATGTGTGGGTGGAAAGAATGAAAGAAGAGTTTAACGATTAGTGAGATTACGTCTTATTTTATTCGACACAGAACAGAAAGGTGCACGTTGACTGTGGCAAAGTAACGAACCATTTTTCTGAATCAGTGACTGTTGCTTTGACTTTCGTAACAGACGGACAATAAAGAACCCATTAATTGTTTGTGTTGGCATAGTACATGTTTTTTGGAAAGTGGAGTTTCGAATAAAGGTGCATGCCACCTATCAAATGCTCAGAATATTGCTGGTGTTCATTTTTGTGATTAACAATTATGTTTTACCAAAATACCTCGCTGAAATAAGTCCTGGATTATCCCGTGTGTTCTGCGAGATGTTTAAGGAACGTCAAACTATTGTCTATAGAGGAATCTCCACTGTATTAATTTTTTAAGGATTTAGTAAATTTGAATTAGAGGCTCAGCCATTTTCGCAGCCACCTGAGATCAGATCCATGACCGCGGTCCAGCAGTGATTAGTAAATAGCGTATATTCCCATAAATACCATATGGTAGTATATTATTATTGTTATTATTATTATTATTTCACATTAATGATCTGTTGTCTGGCTTTAGAGTGTGTATATGTGGCTTCATATCTCTGTTGTCTATGTAGAAGGTTGAGGCAGTACACTAACAGAGAAGTTTGTTTATTAGTGTGAGTTGTTATCGATTAGATGGACGTGAAGAAAGAGGTAGCGATATTTTCTGCGCGTCCGGATGCTTTGTAAAGAGTACATAGAAACAGATTCAGTGCAGGTTGAATCAAGATATTACAGAAAAGGATCTGCACCTTACCATTTTACTTGATAAAACGATAGAGACTTCCGTTCAAATTATTACCGTTTTAACCCATTTCCGTGACAACTGAATTTTAGTGGTGCTTGAGAACGAACTTTCAACGCTGAGACGGTAACAGAGAAATGCGCCGAATTTCTTACGTTCCTGTGGGAGCAGTGGTGCCAACTGGGCAGCCGTTCATGTAATCTACAGAAACATGACGTAATGATGACGTGCACCATTTGTTCACAAGGTGGCTATCGGCTATGAAAGACCACCACAGCTGCCACATCAGTTGTGCTTTCTCAAGACAGAGCAGGCAGTCGTCGAAACCTTGAGAACTTACACTGATGTTACACGGCAAGTAAACCAAGAACATTTCATACAATCATTTTCACCTTATTTACTGTTCCAGAGCTTTCTAGCTTAAAATAAGTTTTCTCACTTGGTGTATGCTCAAGTTGTGTTTGCTTTTCTCTTCAGGAACCTGTCGCTCATCTCAGTGTTGTTCAAAGAATGTTACAGGCAGCGATGATTCTGACCAGGAGATCGTCTGGAACCTCAGCCGATATCTCAAACACAAAACTTTTCACAGGCCCGCATAAGGAGAAATCAAGAAGAGTCAGATCAAGTAAATGAGATGGTCACGAAAACTATCCTACTCTTCGTATCCACGGCTTTTCTTTTTTGAGTTGGTAGTTGATGGTTGCAGACACAACATCACTTGTACAGTATTCTACGGAAGCCAGCTGATAGATGGTGGCCAGTGCTGAGATCGTCTATACGATTGGAGTTCACCCCCTCAGCGCCTGTTAAGGCCTGAAGATGGTATACTGACTCACCGAAACTGGTTACAATATAATATAATAACGGTGGCTCCACGTGTTTCATTTTATTACTTAAGTGAACGGCTGAAGTCCAGCAGACCATCAATTACAAGCATGGCCATACAACAACTTCATAGAAACCACTTGGGCTGCTTTGAACGACTATGTAACTCTCTGTTATTACAAAAACGTGTCTTCTTGGATTTTTATTGGCAGCAGGTCAACGTTAAATTTGTATTCACCATTTCTGCTTATGAATTTCTGCACTTTTGTCCAAAATTAAAGCAACAAACAGAAATTTTGCAAGATTGCGTTTATTTGGCGACAAAACAGTAAAACCAGGTGACAGTGAAGTAGAAAAAATACAAAGAAAACAGAATGTAAGCAACTGCAACATGCATAATGATAGACAAAAATTTTCTTCGATTTTCCCAATCTAACGGATTTACGCACACAGTCTGACAACTGGTTAACGCGCTCAGTATGGGGTGTGACCACCTCTGGCAGCAATACAATCCTGACAAATGACGGGGCATGCTGTGAATGATGTCATCAGTCTCATGATGCAATAACGCCCATTCTTCCTGCAGTGCTGCTCGGAAATCTTGGAGAATGGTTGTGAATCTTGACGTAATTCAATCCGTATCACTAGTTCATCACAGGCGTGCTCTATGGGATTCAAACAGGGAGCCACGCCATGCGTGCAGTATCTTCCGTCTCCGAGAAAACCTAAAGCACGCGTTCTCTATGGAGTCCATTATCGTCCAGCAATACGAAGCCTGGGCCCACAGCACCTCGCAACCACCACATATGAGATCGCAAGATCTCGTCACGATACCTGACAGCAGTTATACTGTGCCGATTTAATCGTACAATTTCATGAGGAGGTGTTCGTGTAGTCAACATAATCCCAACCCACACCGTTAGCGATCATCCTCGATATAAGTCTCTTTCCACAGTCCCGAAATCGTGTTCCACGTTCCCTCCCGATGTGAATTTGTCGAGAATCAGTGTCTAGGCCAAATCGGGACTCATCTGTGCAAAGAACTTTGGCCCAGTGTTTGACAGTCCAGGTAGCATGTTGACGGCTCCACTCTAGACGTTCCCTTCTGTGGAAACGCGTCGGAGGTACATATACAGCAGGTCTGCGACAATAAAGGCCACACTGCCGAAGCCTTCTGTACACCGTTTGCCTCGTTATAAGACGTCCAGTGGATGATGCGACGTCAGAACTCAGTTGCCGTGCAGTACTAAGGCGGAACCGGTTCTCTCTTTCTGATGTTACACCTGGTCAGCCTGCTCTTGTCTTCGGGATATAGTTTAGATCTCTATAAACTGTTGCCACATCCGAAAAACAGCAGAATGATTCACATTACGCCATCGGGACACTTCAATTTTCCACTGTCCTGCTTCTGTTCATCCCATGACCCTTCACCGTAGCCAGCCTGGTACCGTAGACGTCTTCTCTGTGCCATACTGCACCGTCTGTGACTGTCTACACAGCGATTGTGGATGTGGGACACCCGGCAAACACTCTGCCGTTTGATAGGTGCCCTGACGTCCTCGTTTGTTTGGTTGCCCGTGAACCCGAATGCCATCTTCCATGCAGGACAGGATCGTACGGACATCTGTTGACAGTCTGTGTGATTATATCGTGAAGTAGGCACAGACCCTCCGTCATTATGGAAAGTTCGCACCATACTTTTGGAGAGGCTAACTTATGAGTTGGCATGCATGAAAGTAGAATAAATACTGCATACTTAATATACAGATAAAACAAAAATAATCAAGCAGCAATAGTAGAAAATCCACAGATTAGAAAAGCACGGGGAGAATAGTTCAATACAGGGTGTCAATAGCTCATATAGCTGTATTACATAAAGCTCTCGCGTGACACCATGGAATTGCACAGCGATCTCAAAACGTGAAGCGATCTGACATAACGTTGACGTTGAGGATCGTTTCATCAACGGTTGGTGTGGATGGCACAGTTTCACCAAACCGCTCAAAAAAAGTTAAATAATTCGTGATTTGTTTAAATTGGGAATGTCTCTGTGGATATTGTTTTGACCACAGAAAATGTAATGCCTTCTGTGTAATGATTTACAGGGTGAGTCACCTAACATTACCGCTGGATATATTTCGTAAACCACATCAAATACTGACGAATCGATTCCACAGACCGAACGTGAGGAGAGGGGCTAGTGTAATTGGTTAATACAAACCATAAAAAAGTGCACGGAAGTATGTTTTTTAACACAAACCTAGGTTTTTATAAATGGAACCCCGTTAGTTTTGTTAGCACATCTGAACATATAAACAAATATGTAATCAGTGCCGTTTGTTGCATTGTAAAATGTTAATTACATCCGGAGATATTGTAACCTAAAGTTGACGCTTGAGTACCACTCCTCCGCTGTTCGATCGTGTGTATCGGAGAGCACCGAATTACGTAGGGATGTTAAGTCCCATAGTGCTCAGAGCCATTTGAACCAATCTCCCCATAATAACTCAGTATGAGGAAGTGTCACAAGTTACGCACTTCAAATATCTAGGAGAGATACTCCACCAAGATAGAAACTCAAAATTACAAAAAGAACATAAGCTCGCGTCGAGTCATTACAGTAAAACAATCTGTCATGCAAAATTAAGACATTCCAGCACAGTGGTTCTCCCGGAAGCTCGCTGCGATGCAGAAACTATGGTGATTAGTTGTCAAATAACAATGTGAGCGATTGAAATGTGGGTGAGGAAAATTTACAGGAGAATATTAGGACCAGTTTTTCATGAAGAAATCTGCGTAAAGAGTCCGTCGAGAGACATCTTCAAACAGACAGAAACAACAGCGGACACCTATAGAAAAAGCAGGACGAAATTTTGTGGACGTGTCCACAGGATGAACAAGAACAGGCTAAGAAGACAAATCTTCCAGATAGCAAACACTAGCAAAACTAAGACAAAATGCATATTTGAAATGCAGGAAGATATTAAAGGAGAGGGAATGACATAATATAACCTGTCGAGAGCAGTTCTCAAACACCACAAAAAACGCACACTCAAACAAAACTACACACATACATACATACATACATACATTAATCCTTCTTCCAAAGATCATGAATACGACAGTTCGAAATGATATGGAACGTGTCACTTTAACAAGTTTTCATTAAACAAAATAATTAATTAATAAAGAGTACAGGAAAAAATAGTTGGAAGAAAGCAATAGAGAACATAGTGAGAGTATGAAGAAAATTCGGAAAGGACTAACGAACATGAAAATACGATAGCTACTCAAGTTTAAACGCTCATACAAAAGATAATATTCGAGAATATGAAGTTATTAAAAAAAAGTGGGAATTACGTAAGTTAACATAAGCTGTTGAGACTATGGATTTCAAAAATAATTTTGTTTGTAGAGGGAAACGAACCGACATTTTCCTAAGACACTGGCCACCCGCATCAAAGACATGGTGAGCAGTAGTTGTTTGAGCTGACTCCAGCTACACATTACAAAAACGAAATTGAAAATATGTGCCGAAATACCTGAGCCAAGACATTTTGACGAAGAGGAACCGCATGTGAGCCCGAACATCTTTGGGATGTTAGCTCGCAATTTTTATGATGTACTTAATTGTATCATGTTTGTAGAATCAGAGGCTTGAAGATGGAGAAGGCAATGGAAACCAAGGTATTAAAGACACATAATGTGTATCTACAGGACATGTGGCCTGTAACTGAAGAAATGTCATGATCATCTCTCCACTTGAAAAAGAATCCGGACTAGTCCCCCCTTAGCGCCTTCCGGGTGGACTGCCAAAGGGGAGGTGACCACGAGAAAAAGACTGAATGTTCAACGAAAGGGAAACGTTCTACGAGTCGGGGCATGGAATGTGAGAAGTTTGAAAGTAGTAGGGAAACAAGAAAATATGAAACGGGAAATGCTTATGCTCAATCTAGATATAAAGCGGACCAGTGAAGTCGAATAGAAAGAAGACATGCATTTATAGTCAAATTAGTGTAGGTAAATATCAATACCAGCAGAATCGTTGTGAATAGCAAGGTGGGGCAAACAGTGCATTATTGTGAAGAGTTCAGTGATAGGGTTGTTATGATGTCAACCGACAGTAAACTAACATCGCCAACAATGGTTCAGATATACGTACCGACGTCGCAAGCAGAAGACGATGAGATGAAGTATATGAGGGAACTGAACAGGAAATTCTATACCTAAAGTGGGATGAAAATCTAGTAACCTTTGGAGATCTGAATGAGGGTTTGGGTGGAAATAGTGGAAGAAAGATTTACGGGGCGATAGGTGTCTGCTAATAGCACTCAGAGAGGAGAAAGACTCATTGAGTTCCGCAATACATTTCAGCTAGTACTAGCGAATACTCTGTTCAAGAATCACAAAAGAAAGAAGTACCCCAGGAAAAGACAGGAGAGACAAGAAGATTGCAGATAGATTACTTCATGGCCATGCACAGATTCTGAAATCAGATACTGGATCGTAAGGCGTGCCCAGCAGCAGATATAGACTCAGATCAAAGATCAGTAACTATGAACAGGCTAGTCAGGAAGGATTAGTGCGCAAATAAGTGGGATACGAAAGTACTAAGGAATGAACAGACATGCTCGAAGTTCTCTAACGATTCTACGACAGTGAATAGCTCAATAGGCAGTGAATTTGAAGATGAATGGATATCTCTTAAAAGGACAATCACAGAAATTGCTGAGAAAATCATAGCTATGAGGAAGGAAACTCCGAAGAAACCGTGAGTGACAGAAGAAGTACTTCAGATGATCGACGAAAGAAGGAAGTGGAAGAACGTTCATTGCATTGCATTGCCTAGGCATTGTATAATTTTCTGGATTATCTGCCGGCGAAGTATGTAATACGCCTAATCCCACCATTTTTTCCGCCACCACTGTTTGCGATGGCGTTCGGGTCTTTGTCTAATGGTTCCGAAAATAGCTTATTGTTGTACGATGTTCAACTAACACGCCACTGATATCGCCGTAATAGTCCTCCTGAGTACTGCATCCGGCTGAAGTTCCACTGACACTCTTCCGTCAACTTTTCCCGTTGTTCTCATATCACTATGTTGGAAGGAAGTGTTGTGCCAGGACAGAAATCACGTCATGCTGACACTTAACGACGGTTCTGCGATGAATTATGTCAAGTAAGATCCAATGCTGCTAAAAGCTATGTTTTCCCAATCGAAACCAATTACGTGAAATTTGTCAACGATATGAAACAGTCTCTGAAAACAATGAAGAAGGACCCAGAGGTCTACTGGCTGCTGAAAAACTATGACTTAGTGATGGTCGAGAATAAGATTAAGCTGATCTATCTTGTTAAAGGAGGCACGAGTGCTGTTCAGTTTTACGTCGCGGACACCAAGTTGTTGGTCATACTCCATAAGGCCCATTGGCTGATGGTCATGGACGACGGGACAGAATGTTGAAAAAACATTCACCCAAGTATACTGACTTTACCCGTCCTGTTGCCAAGTCGATCGCATCGATTTTCAGTTCCATCCTGATGGAGAATACAAGTTTATAACGGTCTACCATGACATCTGACAAAATTTTTGTCCTCAGGACTCTTAAAGAGTGCGGAAGAAGTAGCCTACAAGTTCATCGACATATTTACGTTGCTTGGTGCTCCAACGATTCTACAGTCCGATACCGGCAGAGAATTTGCGGTCAATATGGTAAGCAGCCTAAAAGTATACTGGCCCACTTTGAAGATGATCCATGGTAAGCCGCACCACTCACAAAGCCAGGAGAGCGTCGAAAGAGCAACTCAGGACATTGAAAATAAGCTGTGTGCTTGGATGCAAGATGAAAAAAATAGCTGATAGATGGCGGACTGCGGTTAGCCCAACTTATGAAAAACATAAATTTTCATTTCGAGATTATCAGCTCGCCATACGAAGCTCTGTTCGGCAGCAAAGCTCGAGTAGGCCTCTCGACGTCGTCCCTGTTCAAATGTGTGTGAATTTCTAAGGGACCAAACTGCTGAGGTCATGGGTCTCTAGACTTACACATTACTTAAACTAACTTATTCTAGGAACAACACACAGCCCCTTGCCCGAGGGAGGACTCGAACCTCCGACGGCAGGGGCCGCGCAGTCCGTGACATGGCGCCTCTAACAGCGCGGCCACTCCGCGCGGCCGACGTCGTACCTGCCTGACGACGTTAAACAAGACGTAGAGACTGAGGAAGAACTAGAAAAAATAATAGAGAGCGTACAAACAATGCAACAGTCGAAAGAAAGACGAAATGATTCAATGCAAGACGCACAGCTCCCAGCAGAAGACGTAGATGAGAATGCAATCAATGATGGAAGAACCCAAAATAGTGATGAAGCCATTTTTATCGAGGAGCCTTCCATTTCTAGGATTACCTAAAATCCTTCATTTTTATATCTGTAACGTCTTTTTCAAAGAACCCAGCGGTGCCCATACACGACAAAAGGTTGCCACAAACGCCATCTGTGAAAATTTTCCTAAAGACGATGACTCCGAGAAGAAGATGGTTATGGGGTTAGCATTTTTTGCAGTGTTTGCCTCAATACTGAGAAAGTTACCCAAAGTGAAAGGGAATGTTAACTGAACCTTGAGATCCAGGTCATAAAAACGAAAGGGACCCTGAAAAAAAGTTATTCCTGTGCCTTTGGGTGCCACAATGTGAGATCCGATTCCTGACGTCGAAAGAGGGCGGGGTGACTGTCGCAGTCTGTTGGCAGTTGTTATGGACGTGAAAGAAGACAGCTTTTACCGTCTTAGGACTGCAGAAGGAATCCTGAAGCAGCTCTCAGCAAGATCAGAATTCACCGTATGTCCAAAGAACTTAACGAGGTTCAAATGGTTCAAATGGCTCTTAGCACTATGGGACTTAACATCTGAGGTCATCAGACCCCTAGAACTTAGAACTTCTTAAACGTAACTAACCTAAGGACATCAGACACATCCATGCCCGAGGCAGAATTCAAACCTGCGACCGTAGTGGTCGCGCGGTTCCAGACTGAAGCGCCTGGAACCGCTCGGCCACTCCGGCCGGCACTTAACGATGATTGAAGACGTTCCTGACCACGAAATTCCGATATGTAGGTACTTCTCAGTCCAGAGGACGCCGCTAAGGATTCGTCGTCTATATGTGCAACACTAAATACCAAAATATGATATGCCATAGTGCGAAAAAAAAGTGCAATTTAAAACGTCATTCTACCTTCCCCTGCTGCAACAAGTGTGTCATGTCAGTTCAGTATTGTATTTTATCGGTAACAATATTCTGCTCACATTCTTCTTTACGTCATGAAATGTATCAACAAGATCAAATTGCCAAAACGTACAGGTTTTTCCTTTTTTGGTGAGGAAGAAAAAGTGAATGCTTAGTGTACAAATTACTTCAATTTCAGTTCCGTTTTCATTGTTTTCCGGTAAGAATATCATGCCCTTTATTTCGTAGATTTGTTCTTTCAGTGTCAAATGCGTATTAATTAATAAAGGCTTTTCATCTTGTGTCCTTTAAACACTTCGCGTAAATGTTACTTGCCATTCTGTATAATGCCTAGGAACTGCATAGAATGCCTAAGAAAAGTATCTAACATTTTCACAAAAAGCTTATATTTCATAGTTTACCTAAAACCTTGAGGCATTCAACACTACGTACACGTTCTATAGAATACCAGGATTTTACACAATGCCATATATATATCTTGTCCACCCAAAATATCTCTCGAACAATAACAACTATTGGAAAACGACTTTCTCCGATTTCAATGTAGGGCTGGGGCCCATGAATGTACATATTTGGAAACATTCTAAAACGAAATCATATGTGTTTTTTAACACAAACTTATGTTTTTTTAAATGGCCCTCCTATATTTTTTCTTCAGCAATCCATAGCATGACAAAGCACATACACAATGGCGTTGATTGCATCGCAATATTCCCATTACATCCCGAGATACTGAGACGCGAAGTTGACGCTTGAAACACTCGACATGCGCTGCTAGCGCACGTCCTGAGGCTCAGGCGTGAACCCCATGCTGCCCGTAATCGCGATGTGATTGACATGTTTAATCACACCTCCATACTTATCAAGAGGCCCGAAACGAATAATACGGTCTGCTGCCATCAACTCTCATAAGCACATAATGGTTCCCCTCTTGCACGTTTTACGTATCTACGTACACAATATGAAGCAGTACCGATCGGTGTACACCCGTCAGGTTGTCTTATTTATCCTGTACACCCAAAATAAGGTTTATCTAATGCGTTATATGACCCATTGTGCCTGTCGCGCAGGGCCTGGCTCTACCTAGTCAAGTGTCCAACGTAGTTCCCACTACTGCCACAGTTACCACTTCGCCTTGTTTATGATTTGCGACCCATGCAAACTCCTGTACTCCACCACCCTCCGAGCCTCCCATTTGTTGTTGCTTTGGCGTGCAGTACACCGCTTGCCAGTGTAGTCGTGCATCAGAGTAATCTAGTGACGGCACGGAGGTAGTACACATTCTGAATAAACGCTGTGTTGTGGAACTTGTACTGTACAGTATAATGTATACACATGAAGATATGGTAGAAATGCTGCTGATCTATGGAGAATGTACGTTGACGGGAAATACGTTATGAGATTGCTTGCTTGTTGATAGTACTGTTAGCG
Source organism: Schistocerca americana (assembly GCF_021461395.2). Classification (NCBI taxonomy): domain Eukaryota; kingdom Metazoa; phylum Arthropoda; class Insecta; order Orthoptera; family Acrididae; genus Schistocerca; species Schistocerca americana. The sequence continues at coordinate 221,357,855 of NC_060124.1, forward strand.
AACATTATGATTATTAAGTTAGTATGTCTGTTTTCTACCCTACTCTACATACCTGTACTATACACTGTTGTAGGTGGAAGAAATGCTGTTCAGGCAGAACGACTGCACAGAAGACGATTCCCTGACAACCAATCGCCTTCGCGCCGGATGTTTGGTCGTCGCACATCTCGTCTACGTGAAACGGGAAGCTTAAATCCAAGACCTCGACATCGTCCTAGAACACGCACAGATGAACGTGCTGAAGTTGCTGTGCTCCCTACCATAGCTGTGAATCCTCAAATCAGCACACGTCAAATTGAACGTGAAGTTGGTGTGTCGAAATCAAGTGCACAGCGTATTCTTAAACGTCATAAATTTCATCCTTATCATGTTCATTTACACCAGGATCTTCATGGATATGACTTCCGCAATAGGGTAACATTTTGTCGGTGGGCTCAGCAAAACTTCTTACTAATCCAAATTTTTTTGCAGATGTTCTCTTTACCGACGAGGCATCATTCTCCAACAAAAGAATTGTCAATATGAGGAATATGCATTATTGGTCCGCAGACAATCCAAAATGTCTCCGTCAGGTACAGCATCAACGTCCGTGGAAAGTTAATGTTTGGTGTGGGATTATTGGAGCTACCATTACCGGACCTTTCTTTATAAATGGCATCAAAAATGGCAGACAATACTCCAGATTTATACGACACAATCTTCCTGTTCTCTTGGACACGGTACCTCTGAACCTGAGAATGGTCATGTGGTATCAGCATGACGGATGCCCTGCACATAACGCCTTACGTGCACGACGACTTCTGAACCGTAAGTTCCCTGGTAGGTGGATTGGACGAGGTGGACCAATTAGATGGCCTGCCCGATCTCCGGACCTTACACCGCTGGATTATTTTCTTTGGGGAGCAGTGAAGGACGCTGTTTACCAACATGAACCAACAACACCAGAGGACGTGAAGCAACGCATTATTGATGCTTGTACAGCCATCAAAGAGGAAACAGTAGCACGAAGTAGGGCATCCTTCATCCGCAGAGTGACCCTATGTATGCAAGCCAATGGGCATCACTTTGAGCATGAGATGTGAACGCTATGTTTAGTATGTAGTGCTGGTATCACAGTGGAAGTTTCTACAAAGGGCCATTTTACCCAGTGATGTTAAGAAACATTTGTTTGCAACAATTTGTCTTTCAACGCATTGGCTAAACATAACATTGATAATTATGTGATAATAAAACTAAGTGGTTAAACATGTTTTACATTCATTCATCTTCTATGTCCTACCTGAACTTCCCAAATCAAAAAATTTTTACCTAAACAACGGTAAAACTTTTAGTCCACTTGCTCGTTTCACTAAAACCATCAACATGAATTTTACTATTACGAGTGAATGATTAACTGTCACCTGCGCTAGATCTACAGTAAAGTAAAGTTTTAACGTTGAACGGCATTACCTTTTTAGTAACGGATTAACAATAAGTGAAGTTAACTTTGTGACTAACGTTGCGGTACACGGATATGTTACAGAACCGCATCACCCCTAGCCTATGGGATAAATACCTGCTGGAATGTACGACGTTAATGCAGGATGGCAGCAGACCGTATTATTCGTTTCGGCCCTCTTGATAAGTATGGAAATGTGATTACGCATGTCAATCACATCGTGATTACGGGCAGCATGGGGTTCACGCCTGAGCCTCAGGACGTGCGCTAGCAGCGCATGTCGGGTGTTTCAAGCGTCAACTTCGCGTTTTAATATCTCGGGATATAACGGGAATATTGCAATACAATCAACGCCGTTGTGTATGTGCTTTGTCATGCTATGGATTGCTGAAGAAAAAATATAGGAGGTCCATTTATAGAAACACAAGTTTGTGTTAAAAAACATATATGCATTCGATTTAGAATGTTTCCAAATATGTACATTCATGGGCCCCAGCCCTGCATTGATACCGGTGCAAGTCGTTTTCCAATAGCTGTTATTGTTCCAGAGATATTTTGGGTGGACAAGATAGCTGGGACACCCATATGTATGGGAGAAAAAGGGATTGATACACTAAACTTTATATCTGTATACGCTTATACAGCAGCTGCCAGCCGAGAAACAGCATCAACAGGGAAGTTCCTCACCTGGAGCGAATTATGTAGTTTCATCAGCGCGCTTCGGTAGTTTAGTTTTTGAATTTCTGTGTGTTAGTTTAATATTTAATACACAGAGTTCACGCGTGTTCGTTTGTGTCAGAAAGTAACCGATTTTGTGACATTTTTCAAGTCCCTAATCAGGAACGAATTATTTAGTCTCACTTACGTGCTTTTCTAGTTTAGGTTTTGAACCTCTGCGTGTTAATCTAATTTATTCGAGACATTTTTTGCGTTTTCGTCAGTGCCTACAGTAGAGTTCCACAGCGCGTGTCGATAGTCGTTTGATCGTCAGTGTCGTGTAATTTTGCACTGCCTTTAGTATGCATAGGGACTATGACTGCTGTGTGTGGATGGGAGCCGAGCTGGTGACACTTTCCTCTCAGCTCCAGGCTGTGTTGGCTACAGTTACACACCTTGAGGTTGCAGTGGACGGGCGTCACAGTTGTGGATCAGCCGTGGGGCTCCAAGGGATGACCAGCACAACCCAAGAGTTCGCCAATTGGGTCGCACCGGTGGCCAGCCCGGTTACTGCTCGTATTGAGGTTGACCCCTCACCTGTGGTCGAGTGGGAGGTCGCTTCAGGGCGTGGAAAACTGCGAAAGACTTCCTGAGGGCCGAACGTAAGGCCTCCCAGAGTAGTCTGACAAACAAGTTCCAGGCGCTGCCTGTGGATGACAATGTCCCTCAGCCAGATGCAGTTGCTTGTTCTGCCTCAGAGGAAACCTCTCAGCCTGCATGATCTGGGCAGTCAGAGAGTGTGGGATTATTGGTAGTTGGGAGCTGCAATATTAGGCGTGTTAAGGGACCCCTAAGTCACATGGCTCCCAAAGAGGGAAGAAAGCCAGGGTGCATTCCATGTGCATACCAGGTGCACTCATTCCAGACATGGAAAGGATCCTTCCAGATGCCATGAAGAGCACAGGGTGCAGTCAGCTCCAGGTGGCAGCTCACGTGGGTACAAATGACGTGTGTCACTTTGAATCAGAAGGGATTTTCTCTGGTTTCCAGCGGCTATCAAAAGTGGTAAAGGCTGCCACTTCCGCTTGTGAGATGAAAGTATAGTCAACAGGACTGACTGTGGAACTCTAGTACACAACTGAGTGGAGGGTCTGAATCAGAGAGACAGTCGGTTCTGCAACCGCGTAGGCTGAAAATTCCTCGACTTGTTCCATATGGTGCCGAGCTTTCTGGTACCGCTAAAAAAAGTCAGGACTTCAATACACACAGGAGGCAGCCACAAAGTTAGTGGGAACTGTGTGACGTGGACTGGGCGGCTTTTTAGGTTAGAGGATCTTCGGGAAACGTAAAAAGGGCTTCAGTCTCAAAGGAAGAAAGTCGAACACAGGAAGAACGTAGATCTAGCAACCATCGGTATAGCAGTTGTCAATTGTCGTAGCTTTGTCGTGGAAGTACCAGAGCTCCAAGCGCTAAAAGAAAGCACTGAAAGCTAGCTAAAGCCGGAGATACGTTCAGGCGAAATTTTTGCGAGCAACCTAACAGTGTTCAGGCAGGATAAGCTAAATAAAGTTGATGGTGACGTGTTTGTTGATGTTAGAAGCAGTTTATTTTTTAGTGAAATCGAAACAGATAGTTTCTGTGAGTTAGTAACCGTAGAGGTCATTCTCGGCGACCGGAAAATATAATAACTGGATCCGTTTACCGACCTTCCAAATCAGATGATACAATTGCTGGAAGGTTCAAAGAAAACTTGAGTTTGATTTCAAAAACATACCGATCATGCAATTATAGTTGGTGGTTACTTCCAATTTACTCCCGACATGTTGGCGAAAATACATGTTTAAGTCCGGAGGTAGCATAAAACATCATCCGAAACTGTGCTAAACGCATTCTCTGAAAATCATTTCGAACAATTAGTTCGTGAGCCCACTCGACTAGCAAACGGTTATTAAAACACACTTGACCCTTCAGCAACAAATAATCCTGAGTTAATTAGTGAACACACGATAGTCATAGCGAACTGAATAACGTAAATCCCAAATCAACCAAAAATAAACGAAAAATATATCAATTTAAAAAATCAGCTAGAAATTAGCTTGACGCCTTCTTGAAGATCAGTCTCCACTCCTTCGAAATTAACAATGTAAGCACAGACCAGATGTGGCCTGAATTCAAAGAAATATTATCGACAGCGATTGAGATATTTATATTGAATAAATTAACAAACGACGGAGCTGATCCCCCACGGTACACAAAACAATTCAGGCCACTGTTGCAGAGACAACGTAAAAAGCATGCCAAATTTAAACGAACATAAAATCCCCTGCATTGGCAGTCTTTTACTGGAGCTCGAAATTTAGAGCGGCCTTCAATGCGAGATGTCTACAATAGTTTCCACAACGAAATTTTATCGCGAAACCTGGCATAACATCCAAAGAGATTCTGGTCCTATGTAAAGTATGCTAGCGGCAAGACAAAATCAATGCTTCTCTGCGCGATATCGATGAAAATACTATCCATGACAGTGCTGCTAAAGCAGAGTTACTAAACACTGCTTTCCCAAATTCTTTCACCAAAGAAAGCGAATCAGATACTTTAGAATTCGACTCAAGAAGAGCTACCAACAGCTAAAATTTAGAAATAAATATCCTCGGAGTAGTGAAGCAACTTAAATCACTTAATAAAAGCAAATCTTACGGTCCAGAGTATGTGGTTGCAACAGCTCCAAACTTAACACTCATATACAACCGCTTACTCGACGAAAGATTCATACTCAATGACTGGGAAGTTTCACAGATCACACCAACATTCAAGAAAGGCAGAAGAAATAATTCACTAAAGTACAGACCCATATCATTGACGTGTTCATTCGAACAAAAAGAATTACTTGGAAGAGAATGGCCTACTGACACGTAATCAACAGGGGTTTAGAAAACATCGTTCTTGTCAAACAGGACTAACTCATTACACACGGTAATTGTTGAGTGCTATCAACAAGGGATTTCAAAATGATTCCGTATTTTTAGGTTTGCACAAGGTTTTTGACACTGTTTCTCACAAGCGGGCCGACCGCTGTGAGCGAGCGGTTCTAGGCGCTTCAGCCCGGAACCGCACTGCTGCTACGGTCGCAGGTTCTAATCCTGCCTCGGGCATGGATGTGTGTGATACCCTTACGTTAGTTAGGTTTAAGTAGTTCTAAGTCCAGGGGACTGATGACCTCCGATGATAAGTCCCACAGTGCTCAGAGCCATTTGAACCATTCTCGCAAGCGGCTTGTAAACAAATTGCGTGCTTATGTAATATCGTCTCACTTAAGCGACTGGATTCGTGATTTCCCGTCAGAGAGGTCACAGTTCGTAGTAAATGACGGAAAGTCATCGAATAAAACAAAAGTAATTTCTGGCGTTCTCCAAGGTAGTGTTGTAGGCTCTCTGTTGCTCCTTATGTACAGGTTGTCCCATTAATCTTGACCACCCTTAATAACTGTTTGTCCAGATTCAAACTACAAAATATTTCAAGTAAATGTCCTTTAGTCGTCAGGGGGACATCAATCAGCATGATTGCCTTCGTTGTAGCTGTGTCTTTTTACAAATAAATGAACAGCAGTATGACTTTTTTAAATGTCACCTTGTATTTTTTACTCGGTAATTCATTTCCTCTCCTAAAGACCTATTCAAAAATGTATCGCGGTGTACCATTCAGTGAAACACAACGTTATTAATTACATAACACGACACTGGCGTTGACGCTCCCAGCACTTAGTGCCGGTACTCGGGGTAATGGAACACATCCACGTGCTGACGTTGACAGAGGACAAATGTAAACATAAGTAGAATGCAGACCTGTCATTCCGTCAACCATCGTCAGTTGAAGAGTTCTGTGAGTAGAATGTACACCAACGAAGAGAAGGTTGAAATGCTACTCATCTATGGCGAATGTAAGTTAGCAGAACAGTAATTGCAATACTGTTTTCTTATGTACGGGTACATTTAGTACAGTAGTTTAGTCCTTTTAAATACTGTTGCGTAGAGTAGACATACAGTAAAGGCTGTCCTTCCTGCAAACTGCATCGACATTACGTTTCTTTTATTGTTGTTGTTGAAGGTAGGCGAAATGCTATGCAGGCAGCGGAACTGTACAGAGAGCGATATCCTGACAAGAAACCACTTTCCCGATGAATGTTTTCTCGTCTTGTTGCGACGCTTCAGGAAACGGGAAGTTTCAACCTACGACAACGCAATCGTAGCACTCGCACAGACGAAGCTGCCGAAGTTACTGTTCTCGCTTCCGTTGCTATGAATCCACATGCGAGCACACGACGGCTTGAAGACGAGATTGGCATTCCTAAAACCAGTGTACATTGTATTCTTACACGTCACCGGTCCCATCCTTACCATGTACACCAACATCAAGAATTGAATGGGAATGATTTCCAGAATAGTGTACAGTTCTGTCAGTGGGCACAGCAGCAAATCCTCGCCAACCCGAACTTCTTTTTCAATGTTCTATTTACCGATGATTGTTCCTTCTCAAACAAAGGACAGGTAAATACTAGGAACATGCATTATTGGTCCAGCGACAACCCTCGATGGCTTAGACAGGTGGAACATTAGCGTCAGTGGAGAGCTAACGCCTGGTGTGGGACGCTTAGTACTACAATTACTGGCCCTTATTTCATAAATGGTAGTATAAACAGCACGGCGTATGCCAACGTCCTCAGACAAATACCAACTTCCTCAGACGAATTCTCTTCTGTATGAAGTGCCGTGAAGAACCAGAATGCTTATGTGGTATCAAAACCATGGATGTCCAGCACATAATGCCTTGCGTGCACGTCGTGTTCTGAACCGAAGGTATCCTACCAGATGGATTGGTCGAGGAGGAACAGTTACTTGGTCTGCATGGTCTCCTGATTTAAATCCGTTTCACTTTTTTCTTTGGGGATGCATAAAAGACGTTGATGTTGTTGTTGTTGTGGTGGTCTTCAGTTCTGAGACTGGTTTGATGCCGCTCTCCATGCTACTCTATCCTGTGCAAGCTTCTTCATCTCCCAGTACCTACTGCAACCTACATCCTTCTGAATCTGCTTGGTGTATTCATCTCTTGGTCTCCCTCTATGATTTTTCCCCTCCACGCTGCCCTCCAATACTAAATTGGTGATTCCTTGATGCCTCAGGACGTGTCCTACCAACCGATCTCTTCTTCTAGTCAAGTTGTGCCACAAACTTCTCTTCTCCCCAATCCCATTCAGCACCTCCTCATTAGTTATGTGATCTACCCATCTAATCTTCAGCATTCTTCTGTAGCACCACATTTCGAAAGCTTCTATTCTCTTCTTGTCGAAACTATTTATCGTCCATGTTTCACTTCCATACAAATACTTTCAGAAACGACTTCCTGACACTTAAATCAATACTCGATGTTAACAAATTTCCTTGCCATCATCATTTGTTGCAAGTCGTGGTTGACGTTTCACATGTCGCTGAACACTTCCTGTTTCCTTAAATAACGTAACTATCCGGCGAACTGTCCGGACACTTGGATGATGTCGTCCAAGATACCCAGCAGCACCCCTATAGCACACGCCCGTTGGGCCTTTTGATCACAATAGCCATATATCAACACGATATCGAATGTCACGTGATACCACGTACTTATACGTTTGTCACTGTTACGGCGCCATCTATCACAAAGCGAAAAAAGTGGTCCAACTAAAACAATCACATTTCTTTGCGTACTACACGAATATGTAATAAGAAATGGGGGTTGATAGTTAAAAAAAAACACAGTTGATATCCGTTTGACCTATGGCAGCGCCATCTAGCGGGCCAATCATAGCGCCATCTGGTTTCCCCCTTCAAGCTAGACGAGTTGCGTTCTTTGTAGTTTTTTCGTTTGATGCTTATTTCGTGAGATATTTGTCCCGGTCACTATCAATGGATTACCCTGTATGCCGATTCTCCTGTATCAAAAATCATACGACCAGGAAGGATAAGATGGGCAGGTAATGTGGCAATAATGGAGGAGTCTGAGGTGATGAAGAAGATTCTCTTTGTGAATCCAGGAGCACAAAGAGGGCGAGGTCGACCTCGAGGAAGACGGCTGGATGGAGTGGAAGAAGACATACGGAAGCTCGGATGCAGAAACTGGAGGAGGGTAGCATGTGACCGCGATGGATGGCGGGAGCTCGTTGGGAAGGTCAAGGTTCACCCTGGTCTGTAGAAGAAGAAGAAGCTGTATTAGTCCTTTTTTATTGGATCGCCACCGGTTTCGTTGCACTAAAAGCCACATCTTCAGGTGAACATATGACTAAAACACTAGAGCGGAAAAGCTCGGGACCTTTTTACCTGACATTCGTTGGTGGTGTTTTGTTCTGACGGACAACGAATGCTGGGTAAAAAGATTCCAAGCTTTTCCGCTCTAATGTTTTAGTCATATGTTCACCGGAAGATGTGGCTTTTAGTGCCACGAAACCGTAGTAATCCAACAATAAAGGACTAAATACAGTTGAAGCGGTTGTTAATAACCAAGTTGAAAATTTTGGTGGTTTTCCAACATTTTAGAACTTAACTTCTGAAACTCGTTGCAAATGAGGTCGCCACTGGTACCCGAATGCTGGAGTGGAGGATGTGGGGCGGGGCACAGGTCAGCTCACGGCTGTAGAGAGACGCTACGGCGATCTGTAAACATTTTATTTTCCTTTGCGTCAGCGTTACAGGTGTCCGTCATCGCGCTCACGTCGAATTCCGCTCACTCTGCGTTTTGGTCTCCGAGGACACAGCTCCGTTGCAGCAGCCACGGCGAGGCACGCCACCCCGTCAGCCAACTGTTCGATGGCGACCGCGCGCCGGCCTCCGACGACGAGTACACTCGCGCCATGCCCACCCGCTTCCTGCGAATGCCAGAGGCTGATGCTGGCGGGTGGACGTCCTCTGCAGCAGCCGGCATGCGACTCCCGCCCCCGGGATGGAGTCGGCTGTGCCTCTGGAAGCCCTGGCCTCGCCAGCCGCTGGCTGGCCCCGAGTCCCTTGCGAACTCAGAGAGTCGAACCGTGGCTCCATCATAGATTGGGACTGCGGTTCTCCGCTGGAGCTTTATATGGCCGCCCGTAAGGCATAGCAGCGTTGTCCAATAGTGCTGTGACACTAAAGGACGCTGGTATTACTTGTGGAACGTGAGTCACAAGAATACGCAAACACAGGCTTGTAGTTCACAAAGTTTTATTACACATATCCCCAAAACCAGTTGCACAAAATCTTTTACAAACCGGCCTCCCAACAGCCATCAGTAACAAATATAATTAAATAATCAAAAACCTTATACAGTGTTTGTAAGATTATACGGAATGAAACAACTTAAGTAAAGATCCTAGGCCGGCCAGTGTGGCCGAGCGGTTCTAGGCGCTTCAGTCTGGAACCGCCGACCGCTACGGTCGCAGGTTCGAATCCTGCCTCGGGCATGGATGTGTGTGATGTCCTTAGGTTAGTTAGGTTTAAGTAGTTCTAAGTTCTAGGGGACTGATGACCTCAGATGTTCAGTCCCATAGTGCTCAGAGCCATTTGAACCATTTTTAAAGATCCTAAATAACAAATAGTCCCAGATAAATATAGATGAGGAGCACACAAATGTAACAGGAAGTTACCGGGACTAAATGCCCCTTGGTAAAACAAACTACGGTACAGAATTTTAATTTTAATAATTAACAGCCTCAGTTGTACCGTTTACCTAGAAATTTATCTAGGTTTCAGTCGGGATAACGCAACCTTCTTCAGAATAACAGTAACTACCGTTTGTCCGTATACGGACAAACGGTAGTTACTGTGATTCTGTCCACTATGGACAAACGGTAATTACTGTGATTCTGAAGAAGGTATGGTTATCCCGACTGAAAAGTAGGAAAATTTCTAGGTAAACGGTACAACTGAGACTGTTAATTATTAAAATTGAAATTAATATTTATACAGTTGCTCTCAGGACCGCGAAATGTTGAAGATATACAGTACAGAATATTACATCCGTCGTAGAACAACGGAATTCCACCAATATATAACACCAATATTTAGGCACAATATTTAGGCAACAGCGAGCGCAGCCCAACGGATGACCCACCCTAAAAGAAGAGTGAGCAAACTACTAGGAACAGGGGACGCACCTTCGCACAGTCCGTAGACATTAACGAGAGAAATCTCCAAATAATTACAAGAGAGAACACTCAACTCCTGTCAAGTACAGGGGCGAGGAGAGTCTCTGACAGGACACAGCCTAGTAGCGCCGAACGTCACCAAGACGTAGCTGGCCGAGCTAACGGCGTCCGAACGCATTTCGATCGAGGCTCTGCCTCCTGTATTGGTCAATCCGGAACTGATTGTGCTTGGCACTCGTAGTACACTGTAACATTAAAAAAAAGAAAGGACAGACAACCAAACCAAAGGACATAACACAAACCCTCTTATTTCAGAGTTATGCGCCCCCCCCCCCCTCCTTTTTAAATTTAATGCACTTAACATACGGAAAACCTCAAACAAATAGCATGAAAAGTTGTTTACAGCTCATACTTCTTTACTCAAAAATGGCTCGAATGGCTCTAAGCACTATGGGACTTAACATCTGAGGTCATCAGTCCCCTCGGCTTAGAACTACTTAAACCTAACTAACCTAAGGACATCACACAGATCCATGCCTGAGTCAGGATTCAAATCTGCGACCGTAGCAGCAGCGTGGTTCCAGCCTGAACCGCCTAGAACCGCTCGGCCACAGCGGCCGGCACTTATTTACTCTTACAGGCAGACCCCAATAATAAGCATAAAGCCTGGAGAAGTTAACGGCCTTCCGAACCAAGAGCATAAAAACTCGTAATACAAGACACCAAAGTCACTGCCCGAAGACCATGGAATAAAACATAAGATACTCAAGTAACATTACAAGCACACTGTCTTAAGAGTAAACTTGGCCTGCGCACTATCCTAGAATGACTCATGCAGCCCTCGCGCTACTCACGCTTAGCGCTCCCGTAACTGAGCAATGTTTTACCACCGTAATAGCACTAAACAACATAAGCCGGAACCAAGAGCGAGTTCATTATTCCCGCCACGGCGGGGATAATCACATACAAATCAGTTTCCGGCTGTGAACACAGAAACAACTTCAAAGAAATAGCTGATGCCCACCTTTAGTAGCAGCAAACAACGAGAATCTACATTGTACATATAGGCATCCAGCATCACATAGTACAATATACACACTTGCTAGTGCATTGGAGGCCTTGACCACCAGCCCGCCGCCGACACACTCCTCAAATGATAACACAGCGCCGCGAGCAACCAATGCTCCTCCGTAACGGTCATTCCAAGACTTGCCAACACAACACATGCCCAAGTAATGGGGAAGCACGACGAGTAGGGCCCCGTAGCGGAAAACCAAGAGAGCATAGCTGGAAGCGCCGCGCTCAAATAGCGGCCAGAACAGGAAAACCAAAGAGAAACCGCGCATGCCAGAACGAGCGGGATTACTGCACCTACTAGATAACTGGCGCCAGCGACTGCCCCACGCCTCTTCAAGTCACGTAGTGACACACATTAGGTTAGCGTCAATGCGCTGGTTGCGAAGGCAGCATGCGCCAAGAATTACTTGCAGTCCCGCTTAGCACGGCGTTTCGGCAGCTCTTGCCTCCATGTCGGCCCGAGATGCCTTGCTACTTCAAGTTGCATAAAGTCGCTATCAACAAGTCCGCGGATATAGCTGCAATCCACTAGCGAAAATTCACACTAAAATTACCTTACGCGGTAAAGCAGCTAACAATACAGCTCTTCAGGTCTTTTTATTCACATTTGCTACATCTACATCAGAGGAGGCCTCTTCTCCTAGCTACTGGCACATCATCTTAACGTTCTTCTTGTTTACCAAGCAGTTTCATCAAGTTAAGTGGTAGAACTTTCAGCCAAAAACGAGAATTCTTCATTTTCCCAGTCATTTAATTCCGCACTACTGTCATTAAAAATAGATTCTAATTGCTCATTATTTAATATTTCATGCATTCCTGCAGAGTGTAGAAATAGTTATTTAAGCCCGTCACGACGTCCTCTCCTGTTCCAATCTCAGAATAGCATTTGTAACCCACGTCCTCAGTTATTCGCTGGATGAATTCCAGTCTTCCTGTACAGCTTTTGCCCTCAACGGTTCCCTCTAGTACCATGAAAGTCATTTCCTGGTATCTTAACAGATGTCCTATCATCCTGTTCCTTCTCCTTGCAAGTGTTTCCCACATATTACTTTTCTCTCCCATTCTGTGCAAGAATTCCCCACTCCTTACCTTATCAATCCATCTAATTTTAACAATCTTCTGTAGCACTGTAACACGCCCGGGAATACGAATGGGTGGGGGGTTGTACATTTAAACTGTCTTCGTCGTTTCGTGACCGTTGTTTTTCTTGACCTTGCCCCCCGTCCAGACCACGTATCTGATAATCCCGCCGCGGTCGTACTGTTCTGCTCCAGACTGCTCCTGGCTTGCCTGAAATTATTTATCGAAATATGCAAGCGAATAAGGGGAGCCACTCAACGTTAAAACACAACTGTTCGACGTCTGGTGTGAACAACTATATTCTGAGACGATTAAAGGAACATCGCAGGTTGCACTGTTTACATTCTGATTTAGAAGTGTTATCGCAATTAATGGATGATTAACAGTCCACAAAATATCATTTAGACGAGCGTACGCGTAAACGACACGACGCGGGTAATTGTTGATGATGCGGAAGCCGAATAATCGAACGGAAGTTCTTACGCTCGTCACACATACAGATACCTGGTAATAGTCCTCCTTGTCACTAGTGATGATGTAACACTGTCCGTAAAGTTAATTTTTCAGTTCTCAGTTCTCACTTGTACGAGCGTGCGCGTAACCGTCGCGGCGCGGTTGATTGTTGATAATGCGGAAACGCGATGATCGAACGCACGTCGCTACAAGACACTGGCACTTGACGGCACTCTTTTATGGTAACTAATTTTTGCTGATTCACATTGTTTCATTCTGGGAGACCGAACACGGCGCGGATGGTCGATGCTGTGCGACACGCAACGAGAGGATACACAAATACGTTATCGACGGCACTGCTCATTTTTGCATCTCTTCTTGACGCACTTTCCTCTGAATCACTTCCATATTTCATCACTTTACTGTAACAGCACTTGTAGCAACACTTCAACCTGAATACTAAAAACGCCTCTCACATGCAGACCTACACACTACACACCATAGCAGTCCCGTGTCCCGCGCTCGACTCTCTACAGACGCGGCTGCCCGCAAAGATACTCCACAAATAAGCCAGCGACATGACAATACGCTTACAGCACCAAACCTCAAATGCTTCGATTCTATTCCATTCTGGATTTCCCATAATACATTTTTCATTACCGTACAATGCTGTGCTCCAAACGCACATTCTCAGAAACATTTTCCTCAAATTAAGGCCTATGTTTGATACAAGTAGACTTCTCTTGGCCTGGAATGCTCATTTCCCCATTGCTGGTCTGCTTTTGATGTCCTCCTTGCCCCGTCCGTCATTGGCTACTTTGCTGCGTACGTAGCAGAATTCTTTAACTTCAACTACTTCGTGACCCTCAGTCCCGATATTAAGTTTCTCGCTGTTCTTATTACCTCTACTCATCATTACTTTCGTCTTTCTTCGATTTACCCTCACTCCTTATTCTGTACTCATTAGAGTGTTCATTCCATTCAGCAGATCACGTAACTCTTTTTCACTTTCACTCAGGATAGCAAGGTCATGGACGGATCGTATCACTGATATGCTTTCACCTCGAATTTTAATTCCACTTCTGAGCCTTACTTTTATTTCCATCATTGTTTCTTCGATGTCGAGATTGAGCAGTAGGGGCGAAGATTACATCCTTGTCTTACATCCTTTTTAATCCGAGCACTTCGTTCTTGGTCGTCCACTGTTATCATTCCCTGTTGGCTCTCGTACATATTGCACAGTACACGTCTCTCCCTACAACTTATCCCTGTTTTTCTCAGAATTTCAAACATCTTCATTTTCCTTTAGCCTTGCTTCCATTATCAACCGCAGTGTCAGAATTGCCTCTCTGGTACTTTTACTTTTCCTAAAGCCTAATTGATCGTCATCTAAAACATCCTCAATTTTCATTTCCACTCTTCTGTGTAATATTCTTGTCAGCAATTTGGATGTATGAGCCGTTACGCTTATTGTCCGATAATTCTCGCATCTGTCAGGTCATGCAGTCTTCGGAATTATGTGGATGATATTTCTCCGAAATTCAAATTGTATGAAGTGAGACTCGTACATCTACACACCAACGTGAATAGTTGTTTTGTTGCCACTTCCTCGAATGACTAGAAATTCTGATGGAATTTTGTTTGTCCCTTCCGCCTTATTTGTTCCTAAGTCCTTCAAAGCTCTCTTAAATTCTGATTCAAATACTGGATCTCCTATCTCCTCTAAATCGACTCCTGCTTCTTCTTCTATCGCAATAATCTTCCCCCTCATAGAGGTCTTCAGTGTAGTCTTTCCATCTATCCGCTCTCTGCTCTGCATTTAACAGTGGAATTCCCGTTGCACTCTTTCCGCCTATACTCTGCGTTGGTATTCAGCTCGTTGTCTGTACCAAAATATTGTATTAATACCCAGCGATTCATGTGCGGAGAGATGAAACTCAGGGAGAGACAGTTACGGGCTATATTGTGGGGGATCAAACACTTCACACTGAAAACACTGCAGCAGTATCTTCATTGCCAACGCAGAGTGCGGCCGAGAATTGTCACGAAGAAGAACACACAAGACAGTTACCTTATGTGGGCTGCATGACATCAGGTGAAATCTTTTTAACTAAGCCGTCATACTTGGCTGGAGACACTATTTTCTAGGCATCTCTACGTGCTTACTCAGCGCTTAAAGCCGAAAAGAGCGACGCGACGCGATCGATGGCCATGTTAGAGACATTGCCCAACACATCTGTGCAAAGCTCCATTGGATTCCGACTGCGGTTTACATTTCCCGCCAGGACTGACCTTACTTTCCCAATAGTCCTCGTTGTTGTTGTTGTGGTCTTAAGTCCTGAGACTGGTTTCATGCAGCTCTCCATGCTACTCTATCCTGTGCAAGCTTCTTCATCTCCCAGCACCTACTGCAACCTACATCCATCTGAATCTGCTTAGTGTATTCATCTCTTGGTCTCCCTATACGATTTTTACCCTCCACACTGCCCTCCAATACTAAATTGGTGATCCCTTGATGCCTCAGAACATGTCCTACAAACCGATCCCTTCTTCTAGTCAAGTTGTGACACAAACTCCTCTACTCCCCAGTTCTATTCAGTACCTCCTCATTAGTTATGTGATCTACCCATCTAATCTTCAGCATTCTTCTGTAGCACCACATTTCGTAAGTTTCTATTCTATTCTTGTCCAAACTATTTATTGTCCACGTTTCACTTCCATACATAGCTACACTCCATACAAATACTTTCAGAAACGACTTCCTGACACTTAAATCTATACTCGATGTTAACAAATTCCTCTTCTTCAGAAACGCTTTCCTTGCCATTGCCAGTCTGGATTTTATATCTTCTCTACTTCGACCATCATCAGTTATTTTGCTCTCCAAATAGCAAACCTCCTTTACTACTTTAAGTGTCTCATTTCCTAATCTAATTCCATCAGCATCACCCGACGTAATTCGACTACATTCCATTATCCTCGTTTTGCTTTTGTTGATGTTCATCTTATATCCTCCTTTCAAGACACGGTCCATTCCGTTCAGCTGCTCTTGCAGGTCCTTTGCTGTCTCTGACAGAATTACAAAATCATCGGCGAACGTCAAAGTTTTTATTTCTTCTCCACGGATTTTAATTCCTACTGCAAATTTTTCTTTTGTTTCCTTTACTGCTTGCTCAATATACAGATTGAATAACATCGGGGATAGGCTACAACCCTGTCTCACTCCGTTCCCAACCACTGAACCTCGACTCTTACAACTGCTATCTTGTTTCTGTACAAATTGTAAATAGCCTTTCGCTCCCTGCATTTTACCCCTGCCACCTTTAGAATTTGAAAGAGAGTTTTCCAGTCAACATTGTCAAAAGCCTTCTCTAAGTCTACAAATGCTTGGAACGTAGGTTTGCCTTTCCTTCAGTCGTAAGGTCAGCATTGCCTCACGTATTCCAATATCTCTACGGAATCCAAACTGATCTTCCCCGAGGTCCGCTTCTACTAGTTTCTCCATTCGTCTGTAAAAAGCGGGAAAATACGCCTATTTACCAAGTAAAAATACTGAACGAAAGTCCACGTGCGTGGACCCAGGGAACGAAGAGTTTGACAGGGCGTGCACTAAACGAAGGATCCGGGATCGGACTGCGACTGTAATTACTGGTACGTGTTCAAAACTTTTTGACGACGCAGTGTTTTTAAGATGTAGCGTGGAACCGACTTAAACCTCAGAATTTTGAGAGGACAAAGGGCAGACCCTCATCTGCTGCAGGGTTTCCTTGTTATCCTGACAGGCTATTCGTTGCCGCCCGAGTCGGCCTGCGGGACGCGGCAGATAAGAGCAGATCCCGGACGGCGGCCTCATGACGCAGACGTAGACGCATCGCCGCGCCGGCACGTGGCATACAAATGAGCGCATTTAGAGTGAGGGCGGCGCTGGGCGGTGCCCGCATCTTACCTGTCTCCCGCCTCTGCGGGGGTGGCGGCACACTGGCGGATGACGAAACGTCGCGCCTTGAAGACGTCACCTCGCTCAGCTTGTGAGTTGTTTGCATGTCCCATGAGTTGTGACTCCAGTCTCTCGTTATGATGTGGAGCGAGTGCGTTCACATTCACATCGCACTTTCTCGGCGGAAACTACGACAACTTTTCAACTAAACTACTGGCCATTACAATGGCGACACCAAGAAGAAAGTCAGATGCTAAACGGCTATTCATTGGACAAATACATAATACTAGAACTGACATGTGATTATACATTTTCACGCAATTTGGTAATATGGGTGCATAGATCCTGAGAATCAGTAGCCAGAACAACCACCTCTGGCCATAATAACGGCCTTGATACGCCTGGGCATTGAGTCAATGTGTACATGTGCAGCTGCACATGCAGCTTCAACACGATACCACAGTTCATCAAGAGTTGTGACTGGCGTATTGTGACGAGCCAATTGCTCACCCACCATCGACCAGACTTTTTCAATTGGTGAGAGATCTGGAGAATGTGCTGGCCAGGGCAGCAGTCGAACATTTTCTGTATCCAAAAAGGCCCGTACATGACCTGCAACATGCGGTCGTGCATTATCCTGCTGAAATGCAGCGTTTCGCAGGGATCGAATGAATGGTAGAGCCACTGGTCGTAACACATCTGAAATGTAACGACCACTGTTCGAAGTGCCGTCAGCGTGACAAGAGGTGACCGAGACGTGTAACCAATGGCATCCCATACCATCACGGCAGGTGATACGCCAGTATGGCGATAACGAATACACGCTTCCAATGTGCGTTCACCGCGATGTCGCCAAACACGGATGCGACCATCATGATGCTGTAAACATAACCTGAATTCATCCGAAAAAATGACGTTTTGCCATTCGTGCACGCAGGTTCGTCTTTGAGTACACCATCTCAGGCGCTCCTGTCTATGGTGCAGCGTCAAGGGTAACCGCAGCCATGGTCTGCGAGCTGATAGTCCATGCTGCTGCAAACGTCGTCGAACTGTTCGTGCAGATGGTTGTTGTCTTGCAAACGTCCCCATCTGTTGACGCAGGCATCGAGACGTGGCTGCTCGATCCGTTACAGCCATGCGGATAAGATGCCTGTCATTTCGACTGCTAGTGATACGAGGCCGTTGGGATCCAGCACGGCGTTCCGTATTACCCTCCTGAAACCACCGATTCCATAGTGTGCTAACAGTCATTGGATCTCGACCAACGCAAGCAGAAATGTCGCGATAGGATAAACCGCAATCGCGATAGGCTACAACCCGACCTTTATCAAAGTCGGAAATGTGATGGTACGCATTTCTCCTCCTTACACGAGGCATGACAACAACGTTTCACCAGGCAACGTCGGCCAACTGCTGTTTGTGTATGAGAAATCGGTTGGAAACTTTCCTCATGTCAGCACGTTGTAGGTGTTGCCACCGGCGCCAACCTTGTGTGAATGCTCTAAAAAGCTAATCATTTGCATATCACAGCATCTTCTTCCTGTCGGTTAAATTTCGCATCTGTAGCATGTCATCTTCGTGGTATAGCAATTTTAATGTCCAGTAGTGTACTTACATGATTCTCTTATAAATCAGTTTTTTGCTTGTTGCTGTCTTCGGTCCAAAGATTCGTTTGATATCGCCATCCATACCAGTCATTCATACACAGTTTTCATCTCTGCATTACTACGAAACACCTACATGTATTTAGAGCTGCCCGAGTGAGGTGGTGCAGTGGTTAACACACTGCACTCGCACCGGGATTGTTTGAAAGGGCACTGCCGATTCCGTTCCTCATCCTTGATACAATCCGAGCTTGGGCTCTGTCTCTAATGACCTCGATGTCGACGGGACGTTAAATCCAGTATACCTTGCTTATTTAGACATTCTTCCAGTAGTCAGACGTCAGTTTCCCTCTATAGATTTAAACCTCCACACTTTCCTCCATTATCAGACTAAACGTTTCGTGGTGCCTCTGAACGTCTCCTATCGAACTATTCCTTCATTCAGTCAAGTTGCGCAATTAATTTGTTTCGTCTCCCATTCGTTGCCCGATCTACCCACCCAATTCCCAACATTCTTCTGCAACACTGCATTTCAAAAGCTTCTACTCTCTCCTGAACTGTTCATCACACACGTTTCACTTCCGTATTAGGCTACAACAGAGACAAATACCATAATAAAAGACTTCCTCTCAAACTAATATTCAGTATTGACTACTTTCTCTTTTTAGAAGCGCTTTCTTCCGTGTTTTGTAACCTCTCCTTTACGGTCATCGTCATTTATTTTAGTGCCCTCAATGTGGAACTCATTTGTTGCTTTCCGTGTCTCATTTCCTAAGCTAATTCCCTCCACATCGCCTGACCTGACCTGACTACACTTCATTATCCTTGTTTTGCTCTTCATGGTATTCATTATGCAATGTTTTTTAATACACCCTCTATGTCATTCAACGTATCTTCCAAGTTTTTTGCCGTCTCAGATGTAAGCACAACTTCATTAGCAAACCTTAATTTTGTATTGTATTATTGTTAAACTGTAACCCCTTTCCAAACTTTTTATTGGTTTCCTTCACAAGAAGTTTAATGTACAGACTGAATAACATGACAGATATATAACAACCTTGTCTTACTCTTTTCCCAACCTTAGTCTTGCTTTCAGCTCATTTGACAACAGTCTGGTTTCTGTACAAGTTGTAAGTGAACGTCAACTCTCTGCGTTTTATGGCTGTATCTTCAGAATTACATAGAGTGTTTTCCAATGACGATTTTCAAAAGCTTTCTATATATCTACAAATGCTATAAATGTAGATTTAAGGTGTAGTCCTGTCAACATTGTCGGAAGCTTTCTTCAAAAATACAAATGCTATAAATGGAGATTTGCTTTCAGCCTATCTCCTAACAAAAATCTTGGGTCACGCTAACCGGCCTTCCTCAAGGTGGACCAGTTTTTCCATTCCTCTATACGCAATTCGTGTCAGTGTATCTTCTAAATTGGAATAACTGCTTTCTTCTTCGAGGTAGAGGGTATTTCGTCAGCACCGTATGTCTTACTTACCATGTGGAACAATCCTGTGATGGTATCTCCTCCCAAGAATAACAATAATTTTGAGGGAACGTCGTCTGCTCCAGGTGCTTTGTTTTGACCAAAGGTACTACAGTGCTATGCCAAATTTTCATCACGTTACCATATCTCCTCTTCATCTACTTTTCTTCCCTCTCCATAACATCGTTTTCCTTATACAGTCCAGTTTCTCCATTTAGTTCTTCTTGCCAATTTAATTTTTTAGGTATCTGCGTTACGTTTTATGTGCTTCACCCGCTATGTTTTTATATTTTGCTGTTTCATCAGTTTAAAAAAATCTCTTGTGTTATCCAAATATTTCTAGTGAGTCTTGTCTGTTTGCCTAGATGTTTCTCTTCTTCCTTAATTATACCATCTTTCTGAAATACTCATTCTTCTTCTGCTGTGTTACTTTTCCCTGTTCCAGTCACTAGCTGACTAGTAGTCGCTTTGAATCTCACCACAACACCTGCTTCTTTCCAATTCGTAGCCGTCAAGGATTAGAGTACAAATCTGCCCATGGAAATGTTTTGAAGTTTCAAATGCGTTTCGAAATCTCTCTCTTGCATTATGTAATCTGAAATCTTCCATCGTCTCGAGGTCAACTCCACATACAGCAGTCTTTCATTACTCTTAAACCACGTGTCAGAATGATTAAATTATACTCTGGGCAGAATTCTACCGTTCTTAACATTTCGTCGTTTCCCTAAGACCATAATCTCCCACTATTTTTTCCTTATCTTTCTCTCCAAACTATTGAATTCTAGTCCTCCACCATAATTATACTTTCAACTGTTTCAAACATGTAAATAATTTAACCTTATTATATATTCTTTCAGTCCCTGTAATCTGTGTGGCTTGTAGGAATATAAACTTGCACTACTGAAGAGGTGTTAGCTTCGTGCCTACTTTGTGTACATAATGCGTTCACTATGCTGTTAATTGTAGCTCACACGTATTTATATTTCCTTATTCAGTATGTGACTCACTCCAGCACTTCCCCCATTTTATTTTGTACTGATAACCGTATAGCCACCTGATCATAAATCCTGTTCTTCCTTACTCTGCACTTCACTAATTCCCATTTTTAAACTTATTCGTTCAGCTTTTTACATTTCCAAGCACCGTGCCAATTAAGGAACCTAACCGAATTCAGCATTGGTAGATGTGGGGCCTGTTCGACTAGTGAACGTTACAAGAAGTGGCGCAATTTTCACTCAATTATTTTACATACTAACGTTATATGAACGCATGGCGT
Organism: Schistocerca americana; assembly: GCF_021461395.2. Lineage (NCBI taxonomy): Eukaryota > Metazoa > Arthropoda > Insecta > Orthoptera > Acrididae > Schistocerca > Schistocerca americana. Next base: position 221,379,000 of record NC_060124.1, read on the forward strand.
CCGTTTTTTCGTACATGTCCGAAGAAACAGACACCACATATTCATACAACAGATTCGCTTCGATGGAGAATAAATCCACAACCTTCAGTGTGGATGTACATTTACCTTCGACGTCCAGTGGGAATCTAAAATTAGCGAACTCGGAGGACATAGATAGGGACCGCAGGCTAGGTGGGAGTTGGAGTCGGCCGGGAAGCGTGCGGAGGTGGTCAGGTGGCGCAGTGGTCGACGCTGCTGCCTTGTAAACAGGAGACCACAGGTTCGACTCACAGTCCGGCACACGTTTTCACTCGTCGTCGCTGATTCCACAAAAACTCTCGATGCAGCTCATATAATTAGTTCTTTACCTTTCATTTCCTTTCTCCTCCTTCCATCTTCAATAATAGTTTCATTTTCCAACAGTTGCAGGTGCGCAGTAGCGTCTATAAAGACGTCAGTCAAGCCTTGGCCCTGGCACTAAAGGAACTATTCCATTATTTCTGAAGTATTGAAACGTCCTCATAGAAAAATTTAAAAATGACAGTGCTGGAAAACCTCTTACGTTATTTGATTTTCAAACAGCTGAGCAGAACTGAACGTACTCATACATTTCTCTCTTTATTTATTCTGATCAACACTAAACTGACACACAATATTTTTAGCAATCTGACTTTCAATAATCCCTACAAAAGAATGGCCCTGACTAACAATAACCTATACCTTTCGTGAATCACTTACCTCACAAAAATCTTCGTACTCGAACTACTGCAATACAGCGAGCGCCAATACTGCCAACTAAATAAAGGATTCTAACTACTGAAGGCACTAACTACTGATAGGCATAGTTAGGATATGAAAGATTTTGATAGAGAACAAACAACGTATTTACCTTAATAATGTTCAAAATTGATAATATATATATAGCAGTTCATGATAACCAGTATTACAAATTTACTCTTTCTGATGGACACACGTCCAGATCGTCCGCTCTCAGAATTCTGCCATCTCTCTTCCCACATCCACCGCTGCTGACGGCTCACCTCCAACTGCGCAACGCTGCGCGCTGTTCACATCCAAGTGCCCAACACTACAATAGCGAATACTCCAACAATGCAAACCAGCCGGCCATGGTGGCCGTGCGGTTCTAGGCGCTTCAGTCCGGAACCGCGGGACTGCTACGGTCGCAGGTTCGAATCTTGCCTCGGGCATGGATGTGTGTGATGTCCTTAGGTTAGTTAGGTTTAAGTAGTTCTAAGTTCTATGGGACTGATGACCTCAGAAGTTAAGTCCCATAGTGCTCAGAGCCATTTGAACCATTTTTAAAAAATGCAAACCAACCACAGACTGCACACAGCACAGTCAGTGATTTTCATATAGAGTGCTACGTGGCGTTGCCCGTATAAAAACCTAAACAGCCTACTTACAGTATGGCATTTGAAACATATGGGATGGCCAGTGTTACCTCCGTTTTCCAAAGCAATTATTATTTCTTTGCACAGTCATATTTATTCGAATTATTATCTGCTTCAACCATACAAAACGATTATTTTCAAATATCAAAATAAAAATTACAGCCCCTGTGTAATTTTGCATTCATTGAGTATTGCGAAATAGTAAAATTCTCTTGCGAGTGAGCAGTATAGCAGTGTTAGCCTTTTATTTTCATTAATTGAAGAAGGCATCCTGATATACGTTATACAGCAAAAACAGAGAATAGGGAACATTAGCGCCATATGTTAGTACACCATGTCATGTGTGCTAAAGTATGCAAAAATGGTTCAAATGGCTCTGAGCACTATGGGACTTAACATCTGAGGTCATCAGTCCCCTATAACTTGGAACTACTTAAACCTAACTAACCTAAGGACGTCATACACATCCATGCCCATGCCCAAGGCAGGATTCGAACCTGCGACCGTAGCTAAATTATGCATTATGGAGTGTTTCTAGACATGTATTTTATCCTTGACCATAGGGCCCGACTTAAGGAAAGTAAAAGCTATACTCTTACGACTTTTCCTCCATTCGCCTGTGTTTATTTTGGATTTCACTAGCTGTCAATTTCGAAGAAATTGTGGCTCCATCTTCAGGCAACTGCATGACAATACAAAGTACGTTACAGTCGTCAAGAAGCCGTACCCCTACTCACGTTTCGTGGAGTTTGGCCACCAAACGCGGGTAGAGAAAGCTGTAACGTTGACATGAGCGAACCACTCCACTGCCTGCCTTGCCGTGCCGCTCGCCGCAGAAAAAATCAGATCCTGCACAGTGATTTCCGCCACGAAGCAGAAACGGCTCCACCATACTGACCCTCTAATTAATATCGCAGGCTCTGGCGGCGCGCGTTCGCTTTTTTTTTTTTTTTTTTTTTTTTTGGCCCTTATTCTTTTCCATTTCGGCACCGTAATCTCGTTAGGCGGCGTTATTTGTCTAATTAGCGGGAGGAAGTGGCCGCGTGCTAATCAAATGATACGCGCGACCGGATCGGCGCGCTGCGATTGGCCGACCGCTCCCGCAGATTGGTTTTGTATTCTACACAACATCCCACCGGCCGCCGCCCGCGTCAGAGCATTTTTGTAACACGGAGCAGAGCTGGCTAAAAAAAAGGGTACAAAAACGGAGGAGGAAAGGGAAAAAAATGACGAGCAGAGGCGAGGAGACGCGATGAAATAGCGATAGCCTATCGAGCGGACGGGGGGCCGACCCGGTCCTGTGTGATCGACGCGGCCTGGAGACAGAGGAGAGTGCCCAAAAAGGGATAACGGGCAAAAAAAAAAAAAACGAAAATAGCGGACTCGCCGCTCTGAGAGAGTGCCTGTGTTCTATGTACTGTCAGCGGAGGCACCGCCGTACACACCGGACACCGTTGCGTGTGGTTTTTTTTCCTGTTCCGAACTCATTTTTCCGCCTTTTTTTTTTTTTTTTGCCGGAGGAGGCCCGCCCGCGATGCCCCGGCGAAGTATAATATCGACGAAATTAATGATGCGAAAAAAGGAAGCGGCCGATTTTCCATTAGGAGCGCAGCTAGCCGCGCCCTCTGCTACACTCATCGAACAGCGGAATCTAATGTGAGGCAGCCGGCCATCGCAGATCTAAACCGGTGCACTCTCTCCCTCGCCGCGAGACGAAAGCACTGAAGAGGATATTTTTCGTTCATACGGTCCTGCACTGAAATTTATCTTTACATGCTGAGAGAAAATGAACCGACGGCGTGAAGATATCCACTGCAGATCCGTATTATATTTTTCTAAACTGGACATACTTGTCAGTTAAGAGGAACATTATTTCTAGAAAAATAATTTTTTTCACTCCGTAGAGCGCTGTTTATTATTTTCACGATTATCAGTTTCAGGCACTGTCACCCATCTTCAGATCTGCTGAAAAATACAAAACCAAATGCCAACTGAGATTTACTCCTCATTTTGACGGTTGCTTGCTTCAGTTGGTAGAAACGAGACTTTTGTAGCATTGTCTTCCGTCTGTCTGTTCGAGTGTTAAAAACACTTTTCCTCAGTAACGGGTGACATTTCACGTTGAAATTTGTGTCACATACTGAGATCTATGATTCCTTTGCGGAGTAAAAAACTGATGCTTCTAAACTAATGTAATCAAAAGATACGATATGTCACATACACTGAGGAGTCAAAGAAACTGGTTGCGGTTGTTGATGTTGTGGTCTTCAATCCTGAGACTGGTTTGATGCAGCTCTCCATGCTGCTCTATCCTGTGCAAGCTTCTTCATCTCTCAGTACCTACTGCAAACTACTTCCTTCTGAATCAGTGTATTCATCTCTTGGTCTCTCTGTACGATTTTTACCCTCCACGCTGCCCTCCAATACTAGATTGGTGGTCTCTTGATGCCTCAGAACATGTCCTACCAACCGATCCTTTCTTCTAGTCAAGTTGTGCCACAAACTCCTCTTCTCCCGAATTCTATTCAATAATGAGGAGGTATTGAATAGAACTTGGGGGGAGGGGGGGTTAGATCACATAACTAATGAGGAGGAAGAAACTGGTATACCTGCCTAATATCGTGTAGGAACCCCGCGAGCACGCAGAAGTGCTGCAATGGGATGTAGCATGGACTCGACTAATACCTGAAGTAGTGTTGGAGGGAACTGACACCGTGAATCCTGCAGGGCTGTCCATAAATCTGTAAGAGTACGAAGGGGTGGAGCTCTATTCTGAGCAAAAATTCGACCAATTTTAAAAAATTCCCAGTGTTGTAAGTGAACAGTTTGTCTGAAGTTCCTCTTAAGTGAAGGCAATCTCTAGCCAAAAAGTGGATAATTGCTATAACGCATTCGCTTACACCTTTCCAGTGCCGGGTTCCTGCTATTAATAACTGCAGGGTTTCTGCATGGACAGCATTGCCAGATTTTAATCTTCTGGTGAGCTCCACCCACTTTTGGTGCGATTCTAAGTGCTCTTGGGACTGTCTCAGAAATATGCAGCCAGTTGTAATAATCACCGGAAGTCAAAAGTTGACAACTGAAGCAAAAAAACAGCATTTGCGCTTTTTGAATAGACTAAGCATTTCCTATGAACAATTTTACCACTGCACAAACTGTAAATGTATTTTTTAGAGATAAAGCTACGATTAGAATCATCCTTAGGGCAGCTTTCAAATTCCACTATCTGTCCTGTAGCCCCTCTTTCGACTAACGTTGTCGTAACAAAATCATCTATTTTGCTGGGTCATTTTACGGGATCTAAATCAACTATGTCACTGACAGTTTGAGAATCAGATGAACACTTGCTAGAATCAACTGGAACAGTTTCACATCCATCACAGAACTTCCAGCAATGTCATGTTTACCCTGAATTTTTGCTTGGATCACAGTGATCAAAATCTTCTTTAGGTTGGAAAAATTTATCTAACCAAAATTTGAGTTTTTTGTCTGTATTTTCTCTTTCCATTCAGCTTTTCCTATACTGGCTGCCTGAAAGGCGCTTTCTGCCGTCAGACATTACAACAGTTTATAACATTCGCACTAAATTATAGCCCAATGAAAACGCATCGCTTCACAGTGAGAAAGCGTTTTCACACGAAACTAATAATACATTGGCACTGCCAGCTGAATGTACAATTATCAACTTTTAACGCAGTCATCATTGTCTTTACTTAACGGCCTCCAAAAGGAATGATATGGTCGGTGATAGAACTGTCTTTACCAACATGATTGTTGTTCGAAGTTAATATACGAAAGTAAATGGTGACTGGCAAATAAAATGTGTTTCCAATAAGTGTACCTCATACAGACCTGTATCAGCGCTACAATACCAAGTTCGAACACCATATAAAACACTTAACTCGCTACTTAGTTATTAACAAACAAGGCAAGTGACCATTGTTGCTGTATAATGAAACTACCAACCAGTGATTCAATGAAAACACAGCTGCTGTGCTTTGGACCCTTGGAAATCGTGACGATCAATTTTTATTAGTTTGGCAACGCCATACGTATAGGTCGTGTTGTTTGATAATCATTTATTCGTGAGCGATTTATTAAGTTTGTGAAATATCGTTGGTGAAATATCGTTTAGCTTATGGTTGTAAAGAACTCCAGAGGAAAGGCAGTGGATTTCAGTTTCATAGGTAAGTTATATTTTTGTTCAGAACTAGTGTTTCTGCTGCACTGTATTTCATGTATGAATTGCACCACTCAAGAAGATATTTCTTGGATTCAGTTCTGTATTTGCCTCTTGGTAATGCAGGTTTCCACTTGCTCATCCGGAAATTCTGAAATTATGGGTGCAAGCAATTCGTAAAGACAAGTGGTCACCTACTGCGTACAGTACGATATGCAGCAGACACTTTACCGAAAATTGCTATCAAGCGAGGCCAGGAGCATCATTAAGATTGTTAAAAGAATATGCGGTCCCATCCCGTCTTTGATTTGCCGGAACATACGCAGGAGAAGATGACTGCAGAGAGACAGTTGGTTCGTAAAGAACCTGCTACTACTCAAGTAAGTGGAATATATTACAAGCTTTGAATTAAAATTGTGTAGGCCTAAACAAAACAAACGTCAGTAGGCCTACATATATAATTATTGTTTTAAGCTTGCTTATGAAGGTTTTATAATTATGAACTGTTGTGATGTATGCAAAATTACAATGACCTTCTTTCTTGCAGGACGTAAATCACGCAGGTGAACAACTGGAAGTCTCCTGAAGGAGTTGCTGAAAATAAAGGAATTCAGGCAAAAAAAAAATTAAGAAAGAAGATAAGAAGACTGCAAATGTAGGCCGACGAAACAAAAAAAGTTCAACAATGGCACAGCTGATCAATGAACTTGAAAAAAGGACACCTAAACATGGAATCATTTTAATGATTCTTTTAGTATGAAAACTGGTTAATCAAATACATTAAATCTTAAAAATCTGCCTCAAACACTTTCGAGATAAATCGTGAAATACAAAAACTGTCTGTACTAGCCCCACCCACTCCCTACATAGTGCATTTTATTTCTAATGAAGGTTGTCAAACTTTTAATGAAACATGTAATAATAGTTACAATCAAATTACAGAAGTGCTGTGTTTTCAAGGAAGTTTTACTTTACAGTTTTTCAGTTGATAATCTGAAGAGGATATTTTTAAACAGTAGGCTACGGTTCTTTATTTTCTGTAGGTATTTAATGCTTCCTGTTCAAATAATTGCCAGACTGAGCAGGCAGGAATGTCAAAAATACAAAATGCTGATAAAATGCGATGTTTTGTGCCCATAATAATGGCAAAAGAAAATTTTACTCGTCTACTTGCGGAATAGCTGTATACTGACAGTTGGATACAGAGAGACAGATATACGTTCAGGAACATGGCGGACAAAGATGTCGAGCGTCACGACTTCGTAACACACAGTGCTGCCTCCAGATTATGTTCTTTGAGGTCACTGCTGCCAACTGAGAGCGGCGTATCCACTGTGCACGGCTGCCAACTCCCAAAAATATTTGCCCCGTAAACTCAAGTCGAAACATCCATAAGACTCAGTTTTTATTATCTGCAACCTCTAAAAGGAAATATCCATCTTTTTTCTGTTGATTTTACTTATGTATTTGCAAATTATTCAACATTTCAAACATAATTACAGTGTTTTATGAAGCATTGGAAGTTTTAATGCTAATGTCAAACAGACATCATTTTGAATGGATTATGTGCAATACAAGATCTCCATTTTGTTTCAGAGAAATATGAAGTATCAAAACCGACTCAGGCATTTCAACGCACAACTTACTTCATAGCTTTTTTTAAAAAATTACAATAATTTAGATAGAAAACGTGGGTGCAATACCAGTATTTGAAATGGTTATGCATAAACCTAGTACAAATTAAAGAGGAAGAGAGAGGCCATACTTTGAAACATCTTCGTTATCGTACTGTTGAAAATGAAAAACTACGCGGTGAACGTATTGCTGTGTTTATAATTGCTCTATGTCATAAACAGAATTGTGCAAGTCTGTGGAAGATACGTAAAAATACTGTTAAGTAGCTAAAAAATAGCCAAATACTTAAAACTTCAAGTCCGTTATCTAAGTCGCGGACATTTACGCCTTCCGGCTGTCTCCTATTTCACTATACCGTTATGGGAACTAGACAACAAGCTGTGGTGTTCTACGTGTGACGAATGAAACGTCTTTTTGAATAATGGTTGTTGTTGTATTGTGGCCTTCAATCCTCAGACTGGTTTGCTGCAGCACTTCATGCTACTCTATCCTGTGCTAACTTCGTCATCTCCCAGTACCTACTGCAACCTACATCCTTCTGAATCTGCTTGGTGTATTCGTCTCTCGGTCTCCCTCTACGATTTTTACCTTCCACGCTGCCTTCCAATCGATCCCTTCTTCTAGTCAAGTTGTGACACAAACTCCTCCTCTCCCCAATTCTGTTCAATACCTCCTCATCAGTTATGTGATCTACCCATCTACTCTTCAGCATTCTTTTGTAGCAGCACATTTCGGAAGCTCCTATTCTCTTCTTGTCGAAACTATTTATCATCCATGTTTCACTTCCATACATTGTTACACTCCATACAAATACTTTCAGAAACGACTTCCTTACACTTAAATCTATACTCGATGTTTACAAATTTCTCTTCTTCAGAAACTCTTTCCTTGCCATTGCCAGTCTAAGTTTTATATCCTCTCTACATCGACCGGCATCAGTTATTTTGCTCCCCAAATAGCAAAACTCCTTTACTACTTTAAGTTTCTCATTTCCTAATCTAACTCCCTCAGCATCACCCGACTTAATTCGACTACATTCCGTTATCCTCGTTTTGCTTTTGTTGATGCTCATCTTATATCCTCCTTTTAAGACACTGCCCATTCCGTTCAATTACACTTCCAAGTCCTTTGCTGTCTCTGACAGAACTACAATGTCATCGGCAAATCTCAACGTTTTTATTTCTTCTCCATGGATTTTAATATATACGAATTTTTCTTTTGTTTCCGTTACTGCTTGCTCAATATACAGATTAAATAACATTGGGGAGAGGCTACAACCCTGTCTCACTCCCTTACCAACCACTGCTTCCCTTTCATGTCCCTCGACTCTTATAGCTGGCATGTGGTTTCTGTACAAATTGCAAATAGCCTTTCGCTCCCTGTATTTTAACCCTTCCACCTTCAGAATTTGAAAGAGAGTATTCCAGTCAACATTGTCAGAAGCTTTCTCTAAGTCTACAAATGCTAGAAAAGTACGTTTGCCTTTCCTTAATCTATCTTCTAAGATAAGTCGTAAGGTCAGTATTGCCTCACGTGTTCCAATATTTCTACGGAATCCAAACTGATCTCCCTCGAGGTTGGCTTCTACCAGTTTTTCCATTCGGCTGTCAAGAATTCGCGTTAGTATTTTGCAGCCGTGACTTACTAAACTGAGAGTTCGGTAATTTTGACATCCGTCAACACCTGCTTTCTTTAGGGCTGGAATTATTATATTCTTGTTGAAGTCTGACGGTATTTCGCCTGTCTCATACATCTTGCTCACCAGATGGTAGAGTTTTGTCAGGACTGGCTCTTTGAACCATGGACCTTGGCGCTGGTGAGGAGGCTTGCGTGCGTCAGCGATACAGATAACCGTACCGTAGGTGCAACCACAACGGAGGGGTATCTGTTGAGAGGCCAGACAAACGTGTGGTTCCTGAAGAGGGGCAGCAGCCTTTCCAGTAGTTGCAGGGGCAACAGTCTGGATGATTGACTTATCTGGCTTTGTAACACTAACAAAAACGGCCTTGCTTTGCTGGTACTGCGAACGGCTGAAAGCAGGGGGAAATTACAGCCGTTATTTTTCCCGGGGGCATGCAGCTTGAATAATGGTAATAGAACGTAATATCATGATACATGCATTTTTTTATTTTATATACGCATTAAAGTATTGTCTATATCAATGTGTTCAGCAATAAATATTTACAATTTTTTGTGGAAGTCAATGTTTCTTTCGTAAGTCGGAGCACACTTTTTCTGTACCGTAGATAATTTTCAGTAAGACACTTGATTTTATGAATAATTTGTGTTTCCAATTTATTCTCACATTTCTTTATTTACGCAAGATGAATTTTCCGTCCCCAAAAATCTTCCACCCAGGGCGATGACTCAGTTCGCCCCCAACCGGTCCTGCTCTCTGCCTTCTAGTCCACACATCTAACGTCGCTGCAACTTAGTGACGGTTACGAAGACCCCTGCCGCCCACTGGTAATCATCCAACGGTGCACTAAATAAGGCATTTGGTATCCAGCAACGTGTTTACCTAGGAGTGAGGAGGAATCCAACAGCAGCGGCGGTGGCGGCGGCTGCGGCGTTGTCGGCGCAGAGCCCCGCATTCAAAAGCAGCTGGCGTGTGACGGATGCGGCGCGCGCTTCGTCTTCTCGCTGAAATACCGCACCCGTGCTCACGCAGTCGATAGGGGGCGAGTGCTGTGCGCCACCATTGTCCCCCTCGCAGATGGTCGAAACCGCTCAGCAATTTTTCTCCCACCGTGTGCAAACGACATTCCTTTTCTTCCCTGTTCATGCTCCATAACAACTAAAGACAAAACGTGACGGAGACGGATATTACTCGTATATTTCAGCAGTACGGGGGAGTTCTGGTCAATAACTCAGCCCCACATAACGGGTTTAGCTCACCTAACATTCATCTCTACTTTTACGTTCTTGCGACTTATCGTGTGTGAGGCTGCAGAAAAGTAGCGATAGTGGCATAAATTCTGGTTTGTGAGAAAAAATGTACATAACTTTTCGATTCCTTTAAGCATTGTCTCTGTGTCGTTAGCTTTTCCCTACACAGGCAGCACCATATAGCAGGGTTAGCATACGTAACTCGTCCAAGCTTGGCTAGCAGTGGCACTTCGTGAATGCCATCGAGCGAATGTTGTATACTGCTCTTTCTGTGTATACACCGTGGAGTGCCAGCACAAACCAAAATGTGTCCCTCGTCGCTGTTTGATCTGACACCAATATGCGGCTGCCCGCTCTGATCGCATGTAGCTCCGAAAATCACTCCTATAAACAAAATATTTTTGTCCAGAAATAAAATAAAAAGTGAAACAAGCAAATGTTGTTTACCCGCCAGGGGGGACATTAACCAATGTGATCGCCTTTCATGTAACTTTGTTCGTTACGAATATAACGATTAACAACACTACACCTTTTTTTAAATAGCACCCTGTTTTTTTTCTTTTATCTGCTAATCCGCTTCGTTTCATCAATAACTGTAAAAAATACAGAGGGAGCACAAAGTCCTGTCCTGATTATAAAAATTTATAACAGAATAACTGTTTAACATAATAAGTTACATTTGGTGCCGTTGCATAGGTTAGTGTTAGTATTTTTTTTCTTTTTTTTTAAGACCACTTACGTTAGCAAACGTCAACGTGTGCTCCCTTGGTAGCTCGGAGAATGTCGAGGCGGTATTCCAGTTTCCGTCTGGTGCTTCGTAATATCTGTTCTGTCATAGTACCCACAGCACGTTGTATCCTAGCCTTCAGTTCGTAGACGTCAGCAACTGGTGTGACGAAGACTCTGTCCTTGATATAGCCCAAGGAAAAAAGTCAAGGGGCGTAATGTCTGGAGAGGGGAGTAATGTCCGGATCAGTGGATTGGAAGGAACGGTCCAACACCCTGGCCACCCCGCTCTCCAGACATTACGCCCCTTGACTTTTTTCCTGGGGCTATATCAAGGACAGAGTCTTCGTCACACCATTTGCTGACGTCGACGAACTGAAGGATAGGATACAAGCTGCTGTGGGTACTGTGACAGAACACATGGAACGAAATACCTGGCGGGAACTTGAATATCGCCTCGACATTCTCCGAGCTACCAAGTGAGCACACGTTAAGGTTTTTAAAAAAAAAAAAAAAAAAAAAAAAAAAAAAAAAAAAAAAAAAAAACACAAAGAAAGAGAAAACAAAAAAACTAGTAATACTAACCTATGTAACGGCATCAAATGTAACTTATATTATGTCAAACGGTTATTCTGTTATAAATTTTTATTATCAGGGCAAGACTTTGTGCTCACCCTGTATGTCACGGTATAGTATGACGTTATTATAAACGGAACACAAAACCGACTCTGATTCGCTTGTACTGAAGTCCGCGTCATAAGGGAGGCGGGCCAGTTTTGAGCCTCCAAAAACCGCTGGCAGCCCATAAGATTCATTCTCTTTTCGAGCAGCTGGAAGCGAGTTACAGTTAGACGGTGAGAACCTCTCTACCGCATGCTGCACTGTTGCCGTACTTCGCGTCAACTGAATTGTTCATTTAACTGCCTTTTTTTCTTTTTAGCTATCAGTGTGTATCAGTAAATCTTTTAGTGCGAATGAAAAAATGTCAGGTGACAGCAGTAAATGTGAAGTGTTTCACAAGCAGGCAAAGGGGATTATTTACGGCATTTATAATTTTTTCAAACGTGGATCTGAAAGCGGGACTCATACTGTTGACATTGGAAGACAAGAACAGACTACAGAACTGTGAGATGTTGGCAAGAGAACCGTAGAGAGAACTGTGCAAACATTAGGAAATTTAAGTTTCCTGTCTCCTGGACAGCATCGGAATCGCAAGAAACCTGTAATACAAGTGAACGGTTTTGACGACGTTTTAACGCGCTCCGTGTGAATGGTGAATACCTGACATCACAAAAACTTGTTATAATTGGGCATGAGAAAATTGGATTCGAAGGTAGCGCTTCGTCAATGTAAAGAATTTTAAAAGATATTAGTTTGAAATATGTTAAGAAGATAGTTTTTAGTTGAAAGAAGTAGCGAAGGCGCAGCACAAACAACATCCCTTATAAAGATGTACGATACAAGAGAAGGAGGTAGTTCAACGTGTATTACCTTGATGAAACATAGACGAATTAGAATCATTCCAGGAATACATGCTGAAAAATGAGCGATGCTACTGGTGTTTTCAAAGTTCCCATAGGAATAAGTTCTCAGATAATTATTTTGTGTGTTCATGGCCTTCTGGTTTTGTTTCTAAAAGTAAACTTTTATTCAGGTGTAAGATAAACAGTAGTGATACCGTTCGGAAAGGAACACAGTCCGTTTCATGAAGTGGTTCACTGAACATTGTTGCCATACCTTTCCTCGAAGTTTGTCATTGTTATGTACCATGCCAGTTATCATTCAGCTGTTCCAGGGGAAACACCAAGCACAAACACCAGGAAAGCGGATATTGTACCCCAGCTTAAATACAAAAATATTCCGCACAATATAAACTGTTGTGTCTAGACAAGACAGCCTGGACACAATGAGAGGAAGCCGAAAGGCACGCGCTAAGCCAAAGCAGGGTGCGTGAGGTCTGAAACAGGATACGTAATGAATGCTATAAAGAAAAGTACGTAGCTTCTGGAATACTTAACTTTAATCCATCCTTTTGGTACATCTGGAGATTGTAGCGATTCAAGTGAGACTCTTTAGATACATGCAATGTTACTAATGGCGCCTTGCTAGGTCGTAGCCATGGACTTAGCTGAAGGCTATTCTAACTATTGGCTCGGCTAATGAGCAATGGTTCGTCCGCGTAGTCGCTAGCAGTCGTCCGTACAACAGGGGCGAGTGCTAGTCCGTATCTCGAGACCTGCCTTGTGGTGGCGCTCGGTCTGCGATCACACAGTGGCGACACGCGGGTCCGACATGTACTAATGGACCGCGGCCGATTTAAAGCTACCACCTAGCAAGTGTGGTGTCACCACATAAACCATAACCGTGACGAACTCCTGTAGCTCCTTAATTTATACAAGTCACGCGACAGTACAAACTTGATTTTCTTGCACATGAATGTGGTCTCACTTATCACTGTCAGTATAATCCCATGGAATTAATTTAGGAAAGGGTTAAAGGCTACGCAGAAGGGGAAAAAAGGTAACAGTCACTGGATCGCTCGTGCATGTAGCAAAAGACATCATCGACCCTTCAGCATGGGCACAGCCTGTGCGGCATGCTGAAAAGCTTCAGGAAGAAGGCGGATGACTATAAGCCTTGAACCTATCAATATAAATTTCCAAACAGGTGGTTCGGACACAGACTCACATAGCATTGACGGTGGTAGATTTTGGAACAAAATAATAATATTTCTTCATTTTAAAGACTAATATCAAAAATGTGTTTGTCAGCGTATCCGTTGCATTCATGCTATATGAGAACTTTACAGCCTTTTTTGATTAGCAATTTGTATTGCGTGAAGGACGCAGATTATAATTTTCAACATGTTCCTCAAGGAGAAGCTAAGCTTTTCCCAGCATGTTTTATGCTCTGATAGCGAGAATGTGGCTGCATAAATTCGTCAAAACCCGCGTCATTATCAAAAGCACAAATTGAAAAATGCTCTGAAATGACAGGGAGCGTTACCTGTCGAGATGCAAGTGATTTACGACGTTATCGGTCAGCATTCCTCGATTTATTCGCAGAATATGGTTGATTGGTTGCTTTTTCAGTGGATCATAAATTTATGTTTCAAATGGGGGACTTAACATCTGAGGTCATCAGTCCCCTAGAATTTAGAACTACTTAAACCTAACTAACCTAAGGACATCACACACATCCATGCCCGAGGCAGGATTCGAACCTGCGACCGTAGAGATCGCGCGGTGCCAGACTGAAGCGCCTAGAACCGCTCGGCCACAACGGCCGGCCATCATAAATATAGTCATTCACTTTTTAATGTCTAATGAGTTAGATTACACTCATAATGCCCGTTGACAGCGAAATATACGACAACTTACTGAACATTTTACGAGAGTCTTTTTCGATAGTCTTTTCAATGAGATATCCTATTTTTATACACAGTGATTACAGTTAACTACAGTTAAACATACCCAGATACACGTATTACACTTTCTCAAAAATTCTGTGGAGTAGAAGCAGTTTTCAAGCAAATATGATGATTTCTGTTTGTGTTTGAAGTTAGTTTTGTTGTGTATTACATTTTTACTTATAATCCAGCCCAACTTGCAATGATTAAGAATTATTGCGAGTAGTTTCAGTGACCTCGTCCTTAGACAATTTCCATTACGAGAAAAACTGTACTCGACGTCTTCGCAAAGCTGTCAACTGTTCTCGCCTTTAGACGTCATGCGGATTAAATCTGTGGATCAGTGGATGCAACGTCGTCGTGACATAAAGTAAAATTTCTCCCACAACAGTTGTTCGAAATCAGTTTTATTATTTACTGGTTTCACAAGCTGCGACATCGTAGATTCAAATGTACAATACGATGTACTGTAGGCAAATGAACCTGGTTGTTCGCCACAGTAACGCGGTTCGGCAACGAGGACATTGTTTGCCCGCTGTCCGCCGCAGCGCATGCGCACATCTCATCCCTCCATGCTTCCCTACCTTCCGTCTCTATGCGCGCAAGTGCCTTCCTACGTGACGCGGGCTATAACGCAAGTGGTAGGTACATGACGTGACGTAGCTCGTTCACTTGCTGGAAACGCTAATAAACAAGTGGAATCAGAAGCAAGATGCATACTACATTAAACTGCATTGAATTAATAGGCTTCGATTGAAGGTTTGTGTGAGTACAATGTACGCTAACAAAGAGAAAGTGAAAATGCTACTGACCTATGTGGAATGTAAGTTAGTAAAACAGTAACTACTGGTGCGCATTTTCCTTGTATTTCAGTATCTTTACTGTCAACGCGAGCAAGTGGACGAGTCATGGTAAAATGGCTACATGCATTATGTGTTCATACGGGAGACTGAAAGCCAGTTTTGAGTTAGGTTTTTAATAACGTTATGTTGCCATGAATGGTACATGGTGATACGGTTTTCCACAGATATTGAGGACAGGAAGTGGATAACCGAAAAATAAATATAGTGTATTAGTTAAGAACGACGTACTTCAGCTCATATTTTCGTAGTAGATGACGTTACAAGCAAGACATTCAACCCGGCCATGTCGTCGTGGTAGCTGAGCAACATTTGCTTGATACTTTTTCAATTTGGCTCCTGAAAAAAATGATTGGGGCAAGCAAGATAAATGAGACATTTATATACTTGCTGCTTAGTTACGGTTTAGTTAGCAATAAGCACAGTTCTTAATTCGTTTATATTATCATTTTTAGCAGTTATTTTATTTGCTACAGAAGCCTGTCAAAGTCCAAATTGTTGTATTCGTGAACTACCCGCTAGATACGATAGGAAGGTAAAGGCAAGATTTGCGCTTGTAGTGCATGTTTTACATCTTGACATTCTGAAACGAAGCAGACTCATAAGGCCGAACCTTTCTCTGAATGAGTTGGTCAGATCATTCATCGGCTGGCATTTGAATCTTTCCCTTCTTCCACTTGTCGCCTAGATCTAGCGTTCCTGTAAAACAGCAAATCTGCACTCGTCCGGTCACTTTGCGGTTTGTGTTGACTCAGTATACCACGGCGCGACACCCTTGCTGCCACCAGTGGGTAATTAACTGATGGACTGTTCTGTACGCATCACTTCAGTGTGTGTATTTTTCTGTTCCCAACCAAACCATACATAAGCATACTGTTTTTTTCCACAGAACCCAGTGGCTAATTGGCAGTTATTTATTAAGGCCTTTCATTGCGAAGCAAAATTGTAATTACTGAACATTAGCGTTATGTGGGATGTGCCATTCGTTGTATTGGGAAGAGATTGAGCACGTGCTTAAGGGCTGATTTTAAGCACAGGGAAATGGGACGTACTGTTTATCACAGAAAGAAGTAAATCATTCTGAACTGCTGGCACTGAGCTTGACGACGCTTAACAGACGTCTAATTAAATTAAAGTTTCCGGTGAAATACCTGTCCACTTACAGGTTTATTCTTCTTTAATCTTCGTCAGCGATTTATCTCGTGATACAAGACCCTTTATTAGCTCTAAGCACTGCGCTACTACTGGTTGCATTATTGTTTCAGCGACAATTTTTTTCGTCATTTAAAAATTTATATTAGCGATTTTTGGTCAAATCGTCTGAGTCTCAAATTTTGTGGAGGCTATTGCCAACAGCTGTCGAGTGTTTAATGCAATGCATTGCAAGCAGCTGTACGTCATTAATCTTTTCCGTTAATAACCACTATCAAAGTATAAAATTTGATTTATTATTTACGTGTCATATCGCCGTGACGTGATACGTAAATAATATATGAGCTTTTATACAGTGATGAAGGTTAAGAAAGTATAAAAGTTGATGTATTATTTACATATCATATCGCCGTTTTTTGATACCGTATGTTCCCATGTCAGTTTCGTCTACAACGCAGAAGGTTCTCTGCGAAGCCCTTAACATCCTCCATTCAGTCCCAAACTCTGCCCATGTGATTTCCACATTTTTGGTGCCCTGCAGAAAGACATTCGCGGCCGTCGATTTGCTCATGACGAAGAAGTGCGCGCCTGGTTACAGTCATGACTCCAAATGCAATCACAGAGGCATTGACTGTCTGGTCTCACAGTGGGATAAATGTATTAATAGTTATGGCAATTACTTTTCAACATATAAACTATATACTTACTTTTTTCCATCTTCCCATTTTCATTATACTGTTCCTTATACAAAATCAAATGGGTGTACTGGTGGATTAGGTACACTGCTGGCCACCGTAAATGCAACACCCTGAAGGAAGCATCCGAATCAAGTGAAATTTACACCATGAGTTTGCAGCGATGAGATATGCAACTGATTAGAATTTCAGCGCAGACGCACATCACGCGCGCCTGTGGCGCCACCTCATAGCGCCATTTAAGGCTTGGCGATTTCGACGAGTGTACGTTCGGCACGTGTGTTTACCTTGTGGTTGTTTCACAAGACGATCAGTTATGCCTCGTAGACAACAGCGAACATCGTTTGATCAAGTATCCGAGTTCGACAGAGGAAGGATAGTGGCTTACCGAGATTGTGGATTATCATACAGAGAAATCGCTAGTCGTGTTGGACGAAACCAAAAAACTGTAATGCGGATATGTGACCGTTGGATGCAGGAGGGTACGACGGACCGACGTGGTCGATCGCATTCACCTCGGTGCACCACTGCACGTGCTGATAGGCAAATTGTGCGCATGGCAGTGACGGATCGCTCAGTGACATCCCGAACCATAGCACAGCACATTGCGTCTGTAACGCATCATCCAGTGTCTGCGCGTACCATTCGACGCCGTTTACAGCAGAGTGGTCTGTCCGCAAGACGTCCATTGCTTCGTCTACCATTGACGCAGAACCGCAGACGTCTCCGTCGCCAATGGTGTGACGACAGACGGATGTGGACGGCAGAATGGAATGACGTTGTCTTTACTGACGAGGCACGCTTCTGTCTGCAGCACCACGATGGTCGGATTCGAGTGTGGAGACACCGTGGAGAGAGGATGCTGGACAGCTGCATTATGCACCGCCACACTGGTCTTGCACCTGGTATTATGGTATGGGGCGGTATTGGATATTACTCTCGCACGCCTCTAGTACGCATTGCCGGTACTTTAAATAGCCGGCGCTACATATCAGAGGTGCTGGAGCCAGTTGTCCTTCCTTACCTTCAGGGCTCGGCCACAGCCATATTTCAACAGGATAATGCGCGACCACACGTGGCACACATTGTCCAAAGGTTCTTCGTCAGTAACCAGATTGAAGTGCTTCCCTGGCCGGCTCGCTCTCCGGATCTTTCGCCGATAGAAAACATGTGGTCCATGGTTGCTCAACGAGTGACCCAGATTACATCCCCAGCTGCCACACCAGATGATCTTTGGCAACGTGTGGAAGCTGCTTGGGCTGCTGTACCCCAGGAACACATCCAACGTCTCTTTGACTCAATGCCGAGACGTGTGGCAGCGGTGATCTCCAACAATGGCGGCTACTCTGGCTACTGATTCTGGCAGGAACCACATGTCACAGACGTCTGTAAACGTAATGATTTGATACTTGGTCAACATGTTATCTACAAAAAAAATTTTGTTGTGCTACCTCTTGTCTTTCTTGGTGTTGCATTTACGGTGGCCAGCAGTGTATATTAGTGAGTGAGAAAATAGGAAAGAGCGTAAGGTACTATTAACAGCGTAACGAACGCATTATCATTGGCAAGGTAGATGTGATGCAAACAGCCATTTCAGCAGTCTAAATTTATATACCAAACATTCTCCTCAGATTACGAAGAAGCTGAAAAAGTTTATGATGAGATAACAGAAATTATTCAGATAGTTAATGAAGAGAAAAAATTGTTATGGGGAATCACAGTCGATAGCAGGAAAAGGAAGAATAGGAAAAACTGCAGGAGAATATGGACTGCAGGAAAGAAATGAAAGAGGAAGTCGCCTGGTAGAATTTTGTGTAGAGCATAATTTTATCATTGCTGACAGCTGGTTTAAGAGCCATCAAAGAAAGTAGAAGATACCTTGGTGTAAGATTGATTGTGTAATGGTAAGTCACAGATTTAGGAACCATAGTTTTAGCTGTAAAACATTACCAAGGGCAAATGTGGACTCTGACCATGACTTACTGATTATGAAATGTAAATTAAAACTAAAAAAATTTTAAAAATGTAGGAAATTGAGAATATGAGACCTCGGTAAGTTGAAAGAACCAGAAGTTACTGAGAGTTCCAAAGGAAATTTTTGGCAGCGATTAACAGAAACAGGTGAAAATAATGTATCAGAAGACGAATGGGTAGCTCTGAGAGATGAAAGGGTGAAGGCAGCAGATGAAAACAGCTAAAAAAAACGAGGCATTGTAGAAATCCTTGCATCATAGGGGATACTGAATGTGATTGCTAAAAGAAGAAAGTGTAAAAGTGCAGTAAATGAAGCAGGCGAAAGAGAATACATACATCTGAACAGTGAGACTGAAAAATTGCAAAATGGCTCAACAGGAATAGTTAGTGGACAAATGCAAGCCAACAGAAGAGTTTATAACGAGGGGAAAGACGGATATCACCTACAGGAAAATTAAAGATGCTTTTGGAGAAAGAGAAGCAGCCATGTAAAAATCAGGAGCTCAGATGGAAAACTAGTACTAAGCAAAGAAGTGAAAGGTAAAAGGTGGAAGGAAGGTAGTGAGAGGCTATACCACGAAAGTGAAGTCAGTGTAATACAAATGGAAATGAAAGTAGATGAAAATTTGATGGGAGATACGAAACTGCGAGAAGAATTTGATAGAGCACTGAAAGACTCTAAACAAGTTTCCTGGTGTAGACGACATTCACACAGAATCACTGCTGATATCCTTTGGCGAGCCAGCCACGACAAAACTATTTCACTTGATGTGCAATATGTATGAGACAGGTGGACATGCCCTCGATCTTCTAGAAGAAGGTAGTAATTGCAGTTCCAAAGAAAACATGTGATGGCAGGTGTATTACCGAACTACCAGTTTAATAAGTCAAGTTTGCCAAATACTGACAGAAGCATTTGCAGAAGAATGGAAATATTAGTAGAAGCCGACCTCATGAAAATTCAGTTTGGCTTCTTGAGAAATATATTAATACGTGAGGCAATACTGATCCTACGACTTAGATTAGAGAAACCCATACCTACGTTTATAGCATTTGTATACCTGGAGAACATTCTTTGAAATTATGGAAGTAGCAGGGGTGAAATACAGGGAGCGAAGGATTATACGCAACTTTTACAAAAACCAGGCGGCAGTTACAAGAGTCAACGGGCATCAAAGGAAATCAGCTGTTCAGAAGGGAATAATACAGGATTGTAGCCTATCGGAGATGTTATTCGATCTGTACATGAACAAGCAGTACAGTAAACCAAAGAAAAATTTTGAGAATAAATTAACGAAATTTAAAGAAGGAATACTGACAAAAGAAAACCAAGGATAAAAATGTAGTCGAATCTGGATGCTGAGTGAATTAGATTAGGAAATGAGACATTAAAAGCAGTAGATAGGTATTTTGGACAGCAGACTAAGTGATGATGCGAAGCAGAGAGGATATAAAATGTAGACTCGCGATGGCAAGATTAGGGTTTCTGAAAAAATCTGTTAACATCGAAAATAGATTGTAGTGTTAGGAAGTCATTCCTGAAGGTACTTTCCTGGAGGGCAGCGTTACACAGAAGTGAAGAGTAAACGATAAGCACTTCAGACAAGAAGAGAAGCTTTGGAAATGTAGTGCTATAGAAGAATGGTGAAGAATAGATGGGTAAATCGTATAACTAATGAGGATATAATGAATATTACCAGATTGAAAAGAAATTTGCGGCGTGAAATGACTAAAAGAAAGGTTCGGTTAAACGTTCTGAGACATCAAGGATGTGTTACTTTTGTTTTGGAGGGAAGTGTGTAAGGTGAGGGGATGGGGGGGGTGGGGGGGGGAGAAGTGGAGTAGGGACAGTTGTAGAGGGAACCCAAGATACAAAACCAGCAAACAGGTTCGTACCGAGCGAGGTGGCGCAGTGGTTAGACACTGGACTCGCATTCGGAAGGACGACGGTTCAATCCCGCGTCCGCCCATCCTGATTTAGGTTTCCCGTGATTTCCCTAAATCACTCCAGGCAAATGCCAGGATGGTTCCTCTGAAAGGGCACGGCCGACTTCCTTCCCCATCCTTCCCTAATCCGATGAGACCGATGACCACGCTGTCTGGTCTCCTTCCCCAAACCAACCAACAACCAACAGTAAACAGGTTCAAATGGACGTAGCGGGGAGAGTTACAACATGCCATTCCTTGGTCTGAGGGCTAAAATGACAACTACAAAGCACAGTCGATTGTTACAGTCACAAGCTGTGATCATTGCATCAGTTGGGATTCCTAGAGTGCCACGTAGGGTAGCCGCGCGGTCTGGGGCGTCTTGTCACGGTCTGGGCGGCTCCCTCTGTCGGAGGTTCGAGTCCTCCCTCTGGCATGGGTGTGTGTGTCGTCCTTAACGTAAGTTAGTTTAAGTTAGATTAAACAGTGTGTAAGCTTAGGGACCGATGACCTCAACAGTTTGGTCTCATAAGACCTTACCACAAATTTCGAATTACTCCTAAAGTACGACGCATTATCACTGCTATATGAATGTGTGGTGTCCTTTTCTTCAGATATGTCCAAAAGAAGAGACACTAAGCATTCATATGACTGATTCGTCTACATGGACAATAGATCCACCTTCTCCAGTGCGAGTGCACAAGTACGTCCAATCTCCTGCGGGAATATCTGAGTAGCTAGCGTGTAGGTAACTGACAGGGGCTGCGGGCATGCGGCGCTCGGTGAGTTTGTGGAGCGGCCATGAGGCACCCCGTGTTCCGGATGGCGCAGTGGTTAACGCACCTGCCTACTAAGCAGGAGATCGTGGGTTCGAATCCCGGGCTGGTAAACGTTTTCGCAGTTGACATCAGTAATCCCTTCCCTTTCCTTTCCTTCAATGGATGATACAGTGGAGTTTTGCTGTGCGATTGTGGGAGGTGGCTCAAATGGCTCTGAGCGCTATGGGACTTAACGTATGATGTCATCAGTCCCCTATAACGTACAACTACTTAAACGTAACTAACCTAAGGACATCACACAAATCCATGGCCGAGGCAGGATTCGAACCTGCGACCGTAGCGGTCGTGCGCTTCCAAACTGTAGCGCCTACAACCGCTCGGCCACTCTGGCCGGCGATTATGGGAGATGTTGCTGAACTATTCTAAGACTGATCATATTAGCCTCTTTGTAAAGTTACCACTTGTACACATCGCAAATTGTGAATTACGAATTGTGATTTATTAGTCTTATAAAATACACTTACAAATCATGTGATTATGGTACAGGAGACACGTCAAAAATTACAAACTAGAATCTAATATTAATTTTTAAAACTATATTTAGTCTATGTAGCAGTATCTATATTTTCTTATTTTCCAGCATAGGTAAATATCTTCTGTGCTAATGGACAATTTGTTTTTTGTTTTTCACAATATAATGCAAATTTGCGGTTGGATTCTGCGTAAATTATCAGTTCATCCTTCATGAACTCTTCTAATGAGTAACGACATTTGTGGATAAGAATTTCATGTAACTTCTTTTTTAGTACCCCTAGTTCCATGTTTAGAATGTTTTTGCCTTTAGGTTTGTTGTAGACTTTCATGCCCATATATTGTGGGGTCTGAGCATATAATTTCAATCTATGGGCAGGAAGCATAAAATTATCTTTATTCCTTGTACTGTATGGATGATCAAGTTGGTTTTTAATGAACAATTCCGGATGGTGTGTAAAAATATCATTAGCTCGCATATGTACAGGGAGGGAACAGTCAAAATTTTTAGTTTCTGTAATAACGGACGACATGATTCTCTTTGCTGTGCAGTGCACATATTTCTGATAATTTTCTTCTGGAGCTTCAGTACACGAGATATATTATTGGAGCTCCCCATAAAATAATGCCATATCTTATCACTGATTCAAAGTAACTTAGATACGCTACTTTATGAGTGGACATGTTAGTAGCAATTGATAATATATGCATGGCATATGCAAAGCTACCCAGTTTGCTGCACAGGTACTCAATATGTGTGTACCAGTTTAAATTCTTATCGAGGTGTAGAACTAGAAATTTGGCAGAATGCACTTCTGTTAATTCTTCACTTTTATGATTTATACTTATTTCCTGGTCTTTTGACTGTTTGGTTCTGAGTTGAATCAAGTTTGTATTTGATATGTTAAGCTTCAGACCATTTAAGTGGAACCATGACTCTAGCCTGTCTAATGTACCAGTGACTCTATGAGGAATCGTTTCTGTTTCTTCGCTTTCTATCAAGACAGACGTGTCATCAGCGTTTCTGCTTCTTCGCTTTCTATCAAGACAGACGTGTCATCAGCAAGCAGAACGGATGGTGAATTTATGTTTAATGGGAAGTCGTTGACATAGAATAGAAAGATAATTGTACCAAGGATCGAACCTTGAGGGACACCCAGTGTTATTGTTTTCCAGTAATAGCATTGCTGGAAACAAAGTTACATTTATTACATCGATACGAAACAACGACTGGTTAAAATAAGTCACAATGAATTGAACCGTTATGGGTGCAGCACAACATGATCTTAAACAGAATGACTAAAATATTCAGTCACCTTAACTGTTAGAGGTATTTACACAGTTTTTACAAAGCTTGATTCGGTGTCAGTTAGAAAGAGATAGCTTTAGGCACTGGACGAGAAATAAGTCATCTCTAATAACAGCGCAATTACTCCACTCGACATTAGTGATGAAAACGCGATGATGTGGATTGGTTGCAACAGATTCGAGTGTTGCAAGTGGATATTTACGCTTCTGGCACACGTTGAAATTGTTCGTTCCACACACCTTTCATCTTCTACAGTCGTATGCCTTACAGAGAAGACATTGGTTGATCGCAGGTCGAATGACCGCACTGACACTGAATGTGATACGGTTCACTAGAGGTTTCATCAGCTGCTTGGCTATTGGCAATTGGTATTTAAACAGTTTTTAGGTTAAACAACACTTTTAATTTAGAACGAGAACTACAGTTGTGGAACGTATAACATTCGTAAACACAATCACTTAGAGAAAAAAATCACACGCAATTAAAGTAGAATAACGTCTGAACTATTTACAACACGCTCTCGCAATACGTTCCTCCGTCTCTTTCACACAGATGCCACCTAATCGTGTCAGGCCGTTGTAAATATCACGGAATACAGGGGAAGCCGGCCGATGTGGCCGAGCGGCTCTAGGCGCTTCAGTCTGGAACCGCGCGATTCCTACGGTCGCAGGTTCGAATCCTGCCTCGGACATGGATGTGTGTGATGTCCTTAGGTTAGTTAGTTTTAAGTAGTTCTAAGTTCTAGGGGACTGATGACCTCAGATGTTAAGTCCCATAGTGCTCAGAGCCATTTGAACCATACAGGGGAACGAATGTTCGAAGTATCAT
Organism: Schistocerca americana; assembly: GCF_021461395.2. Taxonomy (NCBI): domain Eukaryota; kingdom Metazoa; phylum Arthropoda; class Insecta; order Orthoptera; family Acrididae; genus Schistocerca; species Schistocerca americana. Next base: position 221,403,284 of record NC_060124.1, read on the forward strand.
ATGCCACTGCATGTACACGGGGACTCTGGGCGATGCTATGAGTGGTTTACTGATAAATGTCTAGTGCGTGCGCTCCTACTTCTCGTACGCGAATTGTAACAATCTTCCTTACATCTTTGTTGTTGTCCTGTTTGGTTTTGTCTCTTTAGATCGCGAGCTCTAATGCATGAGGCGTATAAGGAAATTAATAATGTGACAAGTGGGTAGGTTTATATGCTAAGCAAAATAAGAAACTTAAAAAGTTTGCACGCCAACTAATTTTGTTTTGTTTCACCAGTCGCAAAACTATTAAAACGATTTCTAGAGCCTGTCTATCGTTAATATGATAACAAGATTCCCGGCCATTAATGGTAAGTTCCTGAGCGCCGCAACAGTCACGAAAATGCTATACACGGTCTTAGAATCATCTTGAGATCGCACAAATATATCTTCCGTGGCGAATATAACAATTTATTCTGTCTTTACGGTCTTTAGGCGAAGCTGCACTTCACACGCTAGTTCGCGTGTTACCATCTAGAAAACAGATCCTAGACTGCCTGTGAGCTACACTATGTGATCAAAAGTACCCGCACACCCCCAAAAACATACGTTTTTCATATTAGGTGCATTTTGCCGCCACCTACTGCCAGCTACTCCATATCAGTTACCTCGGTAGTCATTAGGTATCGTGAGAGAGCGGAATGGTGCGCTCGGCGGAACTCACGGACTTCGACCATGGTTGGTTCAAATGGCTGTAAGCACTATGGGACTTAACATCTGAGGTCATCAGTACCCTAGAAGTAGAACTACTTAAACCTAACTAACCTAAGGACATCACGCACATCCATGCCCGAGGCAGGATTCGAGCCTGCAACCGTAGCATCGGCGCGGTTCCGGACTGAAGTGCCTAAAACGGCTCGGCCACAGTGGCTGGCTCGAACGTGGTCATTTGATTGGGTGTCACTTGTGTCATACGTCTGTACGAGAGATTTCCACACTCTTAAGCATCCCTAGGACCATTGTTTCCGCTGTGATAGTGAAGTGGAAACGTGAATGGATACGCACAGCACAAAAGCCTACAGGCCGACCTCGCTTGTTGACTGACAGAGACTGCCGACAGTTGAAGAGGGTCGTAACGTCTAATAGGCAGACATCTATACAGACTGTCACAGAGGAATTCCAAACTGCATCAGGATCCACTGCAAGTACTATGAAAGTTAGGCGGGAGGTGAGAAAACTTGGTTCAAATGGCTCTGAGCACTATGGGACTCAACTGCTGAGGTCATTAGTCCCCTAGAACTTAGAACCAACCTAACGACATCACAAACATCCATGCCCGAGGCGGGATTCGAACCTGCGACCGTAGCGGTCTTGCGGTTCCAGACTGCAGCGCCTTTAACCGCATGGCCACTTCGGCCGGCGAGAAAACTTGGATTTCATGGTCGAGCGACTGCTCACAAGACACACATATCGCCGGTAAATGCCAAACGATACTTCGCTTGGTGTAAGGAATATAAACATTGGACGACTGAACAGTGGAAAAACGTTGTGTGGAGTGACGAATCACGGTACACGATGTGGCGATCCGACGGCAGGGTGTAGGTATGGCGAATGCCCAGTGAACGTCATCTGCTAGCGTGTATAGTCCCAACAGTAAAATTCGGAGGCGGTGGTGTTATGGTGTGGTCCTGTTTTTCAAGGAGGGCTTGCACCCCTTGTTGTTTTGCGTGTCAGTATCACAGCACAAGCCTACATTGATGTTTTAAGCACCTTCTTGCTACCCACAGTTGAAGAGCAAGTTGCGGATCGCGATTGTAGCTTTCAACCCGATCGAGCACCTTTTCATAATGCACGGCCCGTGGCGCACTGGTTACACGACAATAACATCCCTGTAATCGACTGGCCTGCACAGAGTCCTGACCTGAATGCTACAGAACACCTTTGGGATGTCTTGGAACGCCAACTTTGCGCCAGGCCTCACCGACCGACGTCGATACCACTTCTCAATGCAACATTCCTTGAAGAATGGGCTGCCATTCCCCAAAGAACCGTCCAGCACCTGATTGAACATATGCCTGCGAAAGTGGAAGTTTTCATCAAGGCTAAGGGTGGGCCAACACCATACTGAATTCCAGCATTACCGATGGAGGGCGCCACGAAGTTGTAAGTTACTTTCAGCCAGTGTCCGGATACTTTTGATCACTTAGTGTATATTAACAGTTTGACGCCTGCCTTCTCAGGGCTCACTTGTGACTGGTCCATCTTTTCGATTAATTCCTCATAACTGAGTGGTACTGAAATTATTATTAAGAAGTTCTCAGTTCAAGTGACGTCATCAGAAAGTTTGGAGCTGTATATTAATAGTCAAGCAGTAAATATCAATAATACAATATTCGCTTCTGGGGCCCAGCATGGTAGACGAATCACCACTGTCTCTCTCTGCTCCAGTACATATGTCTGTTGCTCGCCCAGCCCTCTCACGCTATATGACCATCTGGCGTGAAGTTCCGTGAGTCTGCCTTGTGATACTTTTTTTTTGGTCATCAGTCTACTGACTGGTTTGATGCGGCCCGCCACGAATTCCTTTCCTGTGCTAACCTCTTCATCTCAGAGTAGCACTTGCAACCTACGTCCTCCATTATTTGCTTGACGTATTCCAATCTCTGTCTTCCTCTACAGTTTTTGCCCTCTACAGCTCCCTCTAGTACCATGGAAGTCATTCCCTCATGTCTTAGCAGATGTCCTATCATCCTGTCCCTTCTCCTTATCAGTGTTTTCCACATATTCCTTTCCTCTCCGATTCTGCGTAGAACCTCCTCATTCCTTTCCTTATCAGTCCACCTAATTTTCAACATTCGTCTATAGCACCACATCTCAAATGCTTCGATTCTCTTCTGTTCCGGTTTTCCCACAGTCCATGTTTCACTACCATACAATGCTGTACTCCAGATGTACATCCTCAGAAATTTCTTCCTCAAATTAAGGCCGGTATTTGATATTAGTAGTCTTCTCTTGGCCAGAAATGCCTTTTTTGCCATAGCGAGTCTGCTTTTGATGTCCTCCTTGCTCCGTCCGTCATTGGTTATTTTACTGCCTAGGTAGCAGAATTCCTTAACTTCATTGACTTCGTGACCATCAATCCTGATGTTAAGTTTCTCGCTGTTCTCATTTCTACTACTTCTCATTACCTTCGTCTTTCTCCGATTTACTGTCAAACCATACTGTGTACTCATTAGACTTTTCGTTCCGTTCAGCAGATCATTTAATTCTTAATCATTTTCACTCAGGATAGCAATGTCATCAGCGAATCGTATCATTGATATCCTTTCACCTTGCATTTTAATTCCACTCCTGAACCTTTCTTTTAGTTCCATCATTGCTTCCTCGATGTACAGATTGAAGAGTAGGGGCGAAAGGCTACAGCCTTGTCTTACACCCTTCTTAATACGAGCACTTCGTTCTTGATCGTCCACTCTTATTATTCCCTCTTGGTTATTGTACATATTGTATATGACCCGTCTCTCCCTATAGCTTACCCCTACTTTTTTCAGAATCTCGAACAGCTTGCACCATTTTATATTGTCGAACGCTTTTTCCAGGTCGACAAATCCTATGAAAGTGTCCTGATTTTTCTTTAGCCTTGCTTCCATTATTAGCCGTAACGTCAGAATTGCCTCTTTCGTCCCTTTACTTTTCCTAAAGCCAAACTGATCGTCACCTAGCGCATTCTCAATTTTCTTTTCCATTCTTCTGTATATTGTTCTTGTATGCAGCTTCGATGCATGAGCTGTTAAGCTGATTGTGCGATAATTCTCACACTTGTCAGCTCTTGCCGTCTTCGGAATTGTGTGGATGATGCTTTTCCGAAAGTCAGATGGTATGTCGCCAGACTCATATATTCTACACACCAACGTGAATAGTCGTTTTGTTGCCACTTCCCCCAATGATTTTAGAAATTCTGATGGAATGTTATCTATCCCTTCTGCCTTATTTGACCGTAAGTCCTCCAAAGCTCTTTTAATTTCCGATTCTAATACTGGATCCCCTATCTCTTCTAAATCGACTCTTGTTTCTTCTTCTATCACATCAGACATATCTTCACCCTCATAGAGGCTTTCAATGTATTCTCTCCACCTATCTGCTCTCTCCTCTGCATTTAACAGTGGAATTCCCGTTGCACTCCGTTACCACCGTTGCTTTTAATGTCACGAAAGGTTGTTTTGACTTTCCTGTATGCTGAGTCTGTCCTTCCGACAATCATATCTTTTTCGATGTCTTCACATTTTTCCTGCAGCCATTTCGTCTTAGCTTCCCTGCACTTCCTATTTATTTCATTCCTCAGCGACTTGTATTTCTGTAATCCTGAATTTCCCGGAACACGTTTGTACTTCCTCCTTTCATCAATCAACTGAAGTCTTTCTTCTGTTAACCATGGTTTCTTCGCAGCTACCTTCTTTGTACCTATGTTTTCCTTCCCAACTTCTGTGATGGCCCTTTTTAGAGATGTCCATTCCTCTTCAACTGTACTGCCTACTGCGCTATTCCTTATTGCTGTATCTATAGCGTTAGAGAACTTCAAACGTATCTCGTCATTCCTTAGTACTTCCGTATCCCACTTCTTTGCGTATTGATTCTTCCTGACTAATGTCTTGAACTTCAGCCTACTCTTCATCACTACTATATTGTGATCCGAGTCTATATCTGCTCCTGGGTACGCCTTACAATCCAGTATCTGATTTCGGAATCTCTGTCTGACCATGATGTAATCTAATTGAAATCTTCCCGTATCTCCCGGCCTTTTCCAAGTATACCTCCTGCTCTTGTGATTCTTGAACAGGGTATTCGCTATTACTAGCTGAAACTTGTTACAGAACTCAATTAGTCTTTCTCCTCTTTCATTCCTTGTCCCAAGGCCATATTCTCCTGTAACCTTTTCTTCTACTCCTTCCCCTACAACTGCATTCCAGTCGCCCATGACTATTAGATTTTCGTCCCCCTTTACATACTGCATTACCCTTTCAATATCCTCATACACTTTCTCTATCTGTTCGTCTTCAGCTTGCGACGTCGGCATGTATACCTGAACTATCGTTGCCGGTGTTGGTCTGCTGTCGATTCTGATTAGAACAACCCGGTCACTGACCTGTTCACAGTAACACACCCTCTGCCCCCTACCTTCCTATTCATAACGAATCCTACACCTGTTATACCATTTTCTGCTGCTGTTGATATTACCCGATACTCATCTGACCAGAAATCCTTGTCTTCCTTCCACTTCACTTCACTGACCCCTACTATATCTAGATTGAGCTTTTGCATTTCTCTTTTCAGATTTTCTAGTTTCCCTACCACGTTCAAGCTTCTGACATTCCACGCCCCGACTCGTAGAACGTTCTCATGGTAACCTCCCCCTTGGCAGTCCCCTCCCGGAGATCCGAATGGGGAACTATTCCGGAATCTTTTGCCAATGGAGAGATCATCATGACACTTCTTCAATTACAGGCCACATGTCCTGTGGATACACGTTACGTGTCTTTAATGCAGTGATTTCCATTGCCTTCTGCATCTTCATGTCGTTGATCATTGCTGATTCTTCCGCCTTTAGGGGCAATTTCCCACCCCTAGGACAAGAGAGTGCCCTGAACCTCTATCCGCTCCTCCGCCCTCTTTGACAAGGCCGTTGGCAGAATGAGGCTGACTTCTTATGCTGGAAGTCTTCGGCCGCCAATGCTGAAATTTAGGCAGTGGCGGGGATCGAACCCGGGACCGAAGACGTTTTGGTTATGAATCAAAGACGCTACCCCCAGACCACGGGCATTACCTACCACTCGATAGCCTCCCGCAACAAAATTTGCTGGTACTGTGCATTAAAACATAGCATCAAAAATGTAATATACGTGAGCAGTGATGTTCCATAAACGCCGCACCACGTCAGGCCAAAAATACTACGTAATAAAATGGAAAACCTGCAACCGTCCTTACGATGTAATTTATTACAGGGTGACAATTATTGAACTAAATGTAAAAAAATCGTCATAACTTCTGAACCGTTTGCGTTAGGACGCTCGAACTGCACAGTTGGCCGGGAGCATGATGGTAATTAGTATACACTGTACGGTTTGGTTTAGTGACGAAGCCCACTTTCGTTTGGATGGGTTCATCAATAAGGGAAATTGGCGCATTGGAGAGACTGAGAATCCTCGTTTCGCGATAGAGAACTCTCTTCACCCTCAACGGGTGACTGAGTGCTGTGCAGTGTCCAGTCGCAGAATAATCCGTGCGATGTTCCTTGACGGCACGGTGAGTACCGAACTGTACGTCAAGGTTTTGGAAGCTGATTTCATTCCATTATCCAAAGCAACCCTGATTTAGATAACTATGGTTGGAGAGACAACATCGCTGTCACAAACTGATGTTGGCCACCACTGATGAATCGTGTATGCGGAATGCGTTGACCCCCCCCCCCCCCCCCCCCCATCTGCCAGCGTCAATTAAGGCCAGAAAATGGTGTACTGAAGCATCGAAACTGGTAGCCACGTAGTAAATGACATCTTAAGGACATCGGCAGGTAGAAATTCTTCCAGTCCATATGTGGGATACAGCAAACAAGTGCTTAGCAGTATTGGTTAAAAACAGTCTTGGTTGCAATTTTAGTTTTTTTTTTTTAATTTTACAACTACGCTTTTCGCCTTATTTAGGCATCTTCAGGTTGGTCTACAAATAAAACAGAGAACAAATACATCTATTAGAAATCGCGATCGCGTTGTGCAGACTTGGATAACCTAAAAGCATGTATAAACCAGCGATCGGACGCTCAGAAATGTAATGATATTGCCGAAGCCTTATGATAAGGCCTTATCTTTTCTAGATGCATAACGCGTTCCTGTTCACAAGAGCGAGTAACAGAATAAGATGGAGCTCAGGTAGTAAGCATAATGCACCACAGCTTCGTGTGCTAGTACTGACGCCTAATACAGAATCACCTCAATAGGTGGCGCTGGTAAGACTGAGAGATCGTAAACTGAATATACATACCCACTAAAACTTGTAAGATGTATGCGCTGCCTGTGATATGTAAGCTATAAGAGAATCTGAGACCAAAGAGCAGTGTTGTATGCAGTAGGAACTGTGTAGCAGTTGTTGCTAGCGGGCAGTCTGGTGTATCGTGTTGGCTGGGCCGGTCGTGGTGCAGCGATGGCGGAGCCTGAGCGTCATAGTATAAGGTAAAAGCAGCCTCGCGCATATCTAGTAATGTTATGTGAACTCCCACGTAAATCTTTTAAAAAATGTCCTAATAATAATCTTTGTCAGGTAAAGTAATTTCTAACAAGCATTCATTTCAATTTAAAGAATTTACTAATTTCTCCAATCCATGATCATTCTGGTTGTTGCCAAAGAAATATCAGTTGCTTCCTTTCATAAATGACACATCTATAGGCCAGCATTGCACAGAGCTATGCCGAAAAAAAAGCTATTGTAAGAGCAGATAGTTGCCGATTTTATTGAGGTAAGAATTTTTGCTTTTTATTCAGAATGATCTTACAGGGCCATGACGCAGCACTGCTGTCGTCCAAAATTTACCAGGTTACTGAATTTTTTTTAAATTTTTTTTATTATGAGGTTTAGGAATTTTTCTGTTTCGAGCTTACATTAAATGAGAAAAGAATTTTGTGGGTACATTAAATGGGAAACAAATTTTGTGTGGAGATTAAAAGTGAATGAATTTCTGTAGGGAGGTTATAAATGGGAACCAATTTTGTTCTGAGGTTACGCTAAAATTAGAATCATCAACCAAATAATATTATTATTATTTTTACTAAATTTTTTGTGGGGAAGCTACACTTGGCGACAACCGGCCAGGATCGTATTTCTTTGTGAATCTCTGAGAAGCAGTCATATATCTGTTCTTATTTACTTAAATGTAGTTTGCATCTGGCGCAACGCATTTACTAATTTGTCACTCTTTCTTTCACAGATCATCGGCAATTTATTGCCCTTTGTTGTAACTGTGTTCGTTCCATTTTTTGCTTTGTCTTTCTTTCATTTGTGCTTAATTTTGATTTGTGAAAAATGCCGCGAAAAACTGTTAACAGTACATCGCGATGTGCAATGAGTGAAATAGCCGATTCGAATAATTTGAGCGATAATACTAGCGACACTCAGTGTCTTAATGATAGTCCTCCATTTACAGACAATCAGTGCGTACCGACCACTAGTAATGATTTTAATGCTAATGAGGAGCAAACAAATTCAATTGTGTCCTCTGTTAATTTAACGACAATTGATGACGCGGCACGTTCCAATACAATGAACGTTGCCCAGTTTGACACACCCGCTCTGCAAAATTTCAATTGTGAACAGATAAATTTTTCTCACGAAGATGAACAATGTAGTCAAAATACGTCAGATTTATTTGATTCCGAGGTAGTGACCAACAGCGCACATCCAATTGGCGAACCTTTTCAAGAATCAGAAAATGACGAAATGGTTACACAAAACGTGACAATTGCAGGTACGTCATTAAACAGCACAGAGAATAGGGTAGGTAATATTGGCATGGATCAAGTTATGGCATTATTGGTACAACTTCATGAATCAAACAAACAACTTAGTGAAAATCTCAAACATCAACTTAATGAAAATAATGAAAATCTCAAACAACAACTTAATGAAAAACTAGACAATAATTCCAAACAGTCGAATGAAAAACAAGACAACAATTACAAACAACTTAATGAAAAACTAGATAACAATTCCAAACAGCTTAGTGAACAGATTACACCCGTTGCCGCGCAATGTCATGATACTAAGGAACAATTACGTGAGGAAATTAAGGCTTGTGCTAGGAACAATAGTGAATAAATTAGATCTGTGACTCAAGAATTAAGTAATACACATGCAGCCACAACTAAATTACTTAGAGATGAAATTAGTGCAGTCGCTAAGCCATGCTCTGAAAACACAACACAGTTACGCGACGAATTTAAATTAATGTCAGCAGAACTTTCACGCACACTGGATGCAAAGGTAGACGCGAAATTTGACCAACAGAACAGCCAAATTGACGAACGTTTTAATCACCACCTACAAAACAATGAAACGCGTTACCATAAATTTATACAGGAACAGAATAAAGTAAAGCGACAAGTCATGGAAACAATTACTGCACATAGACAGGAAGATAAGCGTAAATTGTTTACGAAAGCAAAAACATACGTAGACAACAATATTGCTACAGTATCAGACGAAATTAATACTATCAAACAGTTGAACACCGAATTACATGATGAAATCTCTGATCTTTAAAGAAAAACAGACACACACACAGTAGACTTTCAGACAGTGACCGACAGACTTGAACAATTAGAACTATACAGGATCCCGATGCCATCAAAGCAGACGTTAAAAAATTGAACGAAACCACACGTAAAATACAAAAACAAATTAACGCTTGTGATAATAAAAACGATGATCAGGTAAAAGTACTGACTGAAAAATATGATGAATTGGCCAGTCGTATTGATGTTATCGAAAGTAATAATGACACCAAATCAGACGATACTTCACCAATTTCGTTTAATCAAACACCTGAATTCCAAAATTTACAGCAGACAATCAGTGAGATAGGTACGTCCAATAATACATTACGTAGAAAAATGTCAACTTTACAGCAAGAAGTGGCAGAGATGAAAAATGTTTCAGCCTCTAACATGGCACAGCATACGCCACATTCCGAACATTTCTCACACTCACACAGCATGTATAATTTAGGTAACTTACAGAGAGTACGTGAGTTAGTTTCCGAACATTCACAGACAAACAGATTATCATACAATCCTGAACCTGTTCAGACATACAGAGACGATAATTTTGATTACAAGTACTTTCTATCCATGAGAATATTTAAAGTATTTAAAAATGACACAGATTCACCCCTTGGATTGGATACAACAATTTAGCTTTGCTTTTCCACCGACTTGGCCCGTAACACACAAACTTGAATTTATTTGCAGTTTTTTGGAAGGCGAACCGGCAACTCGTATGAGACCGATAGCGAGACAATGCTACTCGGTAGAAGAATTTCAGAATGCTTTTCTGTCAGCGTATTGGTCGAAGACGACACAGCGCGGAATCAAGGACCAACTAATTAGTTTACCGAATTATGAGAACTCAAATTTTTCCACTGTCACACAATTTTTTGAACACATGGTCCAGACAAAACCAGTACTTAAGTGAACCATACAGTGAATCTGCACTTATTCAATTATGTATTTCTAAATTACCACGATCATTAAGAGTGTCACTTTTAACAGGTCAGCAGAAAGAAAATATTTCGGCATTCAGAGATCTGTTACAGCTTTTGGAAGTTCAGTAATCAGATTATTCCTACATAAACAAAAAATTTTCATATAATAACCAAGGTCAACAAGCATACAGCAATTACGATAAGCCACGCTATTTCAATAGCAAAGGTAACAGACGCTTCAGGAACGACAACCACCAGAACTCTAATAACAGACAAAATTTTAATTATCAGTATCGTCAAAATTATCAGCAACAGGAACCACATTTTGGTAACAATAGAGGTTTTTCCCAACAACAGCAGCAAAACCAACAGGTTAGCATACCAAACCAACAATGCAGTCTGCAAGGTCAACCAAGCTTTAATGTTTCGCCGTCTACACGTATAGCGTCGGGTCTGCCAAATAGTAACGTACAGCAACAAAGAAATAACTACGTACAGAAAACACACCATTTCAACTCATATCGCAATGCACCGTATAGAAATGACTATCATGACAGACGTAAAAGTATTGAGCACAATTTTCAGCGTACGTTTAATAACAGTCAGTCTTACCAGCAGCAAAATCATCCGCAACAACAGATTATCATGAATGAACCAGACAGTAGGTATCATCCCGAACATAATGCGTCAGGACGAAATAATAGAACAGTTCAAATAGTCGAAATGCCACAACATCCTCCCGCAAATAATAGCGCGTCAGATAGAATTTGACTAGATACAGTACAGATTGCATCTTCCAGCGACGCAAGCAATACTTTTGACACACAGAATCTTGTTCACGAAAATGTTATTACTTTTGACGACATCCGAGACTCTCTTTTGCAGGAAAAACCAGCTATTCAAAAAACCATTTCACACCCTGTCATTGAAGTAAAGATTGAATCATCCAAATTTTCAGCAGTAATCGATTCTTTATCACCTATGTCAGTTATAAATGAGGAAACTTTCAACGAATGTAACAAAGAGAATACCTATCCTACGTTACCATTAGGCAAAACTAAAGTAAAAGGAGCAGTATCTGGTAAAGGAGTAGATGTAAAATTACAGACACATTTATCATTTTGTATTGCAGGTCATACATTTCACTCAAATTTTTGGATTGTTCCCTTATTGACAACAGACGTTATTTTAGGTACGAACTTTCTGGTACAACATGACGCAATTATTGACTTTCAAAATTCCTATTTAATGTTAAAGGATGAAAATGTACAACTGGCTTTAGAATTTCAGCACTCTTTATCTGCAGAAGAACAAACAATTAATCGTATAGAGGTCATTTCCGCATCACGTAACATAGACTGTCATTCCACATTGTTCACACATACGTACGTACACAACTATAATACTCCAGACGAAGCCGACTATGACGTTATACAAATGATTTCTGATAAAGTTAAACACAGCAGTGCAAATACAGACGACGAATGCACGCAACTACGCAAAATTCTTTTACAGCAAGCTCCAGTTTTTGACAACGTCCCTGGTACTATGTGCGGTTTTATGTATGAATTTCAAGTTAAACAGCACGACACGTTTAAAGCCAAACATTATCCCATTCCGTATATTCACAGAGAACAAGTTAAGAAAGAATTGCAAGCTATGCTTGACCAAGGAATTATTGAACCGGCAGTTAGTCCGTACATAAACCCGCCTCGTACTTGATGCGCACCACATCAATGACATTATTATTAATGAAACAGATCGCCCTCAAACACTAGAAGAACTTCTACAGAAATTTCATGGTACTGCTATTTATTCCACGTTAGATTTGAATTCGGGATTTTGGCAAATTCAGCTCCATCCGGACTGCAGAAAGTACACGGCTTTTCTCTGTTTTGGTGACTGTTACCAGTTTTGCAAATTACCGTTCGGTTGAACTATTTCTTCAGCAGCATTTATTCGCGGTTTGAATACTATACTTCCGACAGTATTAAAAGACAGAATCACAACGTATGTAGACGACATTCTTATTGCAGAAGCTAACTGGTCTGAGCACAATCTGATTCTTGAACAACTGTTACGAACTTTTCGTGCACAAGGACTCATAGTTAATCTCAGTTAATCGCACTTTGGCAAAACTTATATAAAATTTCTTCGACATGTAATTCCAGCAGAAGGCATTGCGCCTGACCCGGAAAAACTTCAAGCTTTATGTGACATTACTGTTCCTACGACGAAGAAACAACTACGCAGCTTTTTGGGTTTAATTAACTTTTTTCGTAAATTTATTCATTACTCTGCTTTAGACACCCCTAGATTATGTCAATTGACGAGTAAAAACACTATTTGGTCCTGGGATTGCCAAGCACATTCGGTATTTGTGAATCTGTTGAATGCACCTCTTTTATCACATCAAGATCTTACTAGAAATTTTTCCATAGCCACCGACAGTTCTAACACCGCTTTAGGCGTACACATTTTTCAGGAAATTGAAGAAGATGGTACTACAGTAATTAAAAACAGCGCCTTTGCGAGTCGCATTCTGTCACCTGCTGAACGCAATTATTCTGTCACAGAACTTGAAACATTATGTGTTGTACGGGCATTTACGAGATTTCGGCATTTTCCTTATGGAAGACATACGGTCGTTTACACAGATCATAGAGCGATACAGTTTTTACTTTCAGCAAAATTTACACACGACAGATTAAGCAGACGGAAACTTTATTTATAGGAATTTAATTTTACAATTGTTCACATTCCCGGTACACAAAATATTGTAGCAGACGTACTATCCCGTTCTCTCAGCAACAATCAGCAAGACATCGCAATCAACTTCTGCAAAGCAAATTTCAGCGTCATGTATATTCAACAAGTTGCATTTGAAAATTTCATTTCGTCGTCATTACGAGACATAGCACAAGAGCAGAGTAAAGACAACGTGTGGAAAGAAATTAAACACTTTTGGCAAGATAGGAATAATGTTACCATCAGAAACCGTTACACTGTACGCAATAACATTCTGTTTCGCCGCTCTCACCCTGACAGCAATAATTGGTTATTATGTATTCCTGACGAGCTTGTTAACAAATTAATTTGGTATACTCATTTAAGTTACGCACATTACGGAGCCAGAAAATGTTTTCTTATACTGAGACAGAACTGTTATTTTGCCAACATGGAGAAACGTATTCGACGAGTTTTAGCGTCATGTAAAATCTGCCAGAAAGCTAAGACAGATACGACTTCACATATTCCTCCGTTACATCCCATTGTACCTGTTAAATTGAGACACATGGCCGCTGTAGACATTTTTGGTCCGATTCCCAGAACTAATAGAGGTTTTTGCTACATCTTTGTCGCTGTTGAACTCACTTCAAGATTTGTTACCTTCACTCCGTTACGCAAAGCTACTGCTAAATCTGTTTCGAAAGCATTTATAAAACATTTTCTATTTCATGTAAGACATGTATTGAAGTAATTTCCGACAATGGATCACAGTTTCGATCTGCTATATGGACACGTATGTTACGAGCAAGAAACATTTCTCCGATCTATATCTCTATATCCTCGAACCCTTGTGAACGTCTAATGAAAGAAATTGGTAAACTGTGTAGAATATACTGCCATAAAAGACATATTGATTGGGACACACACATTCTCTCATCCCAGGATGTAATTAATTCCATACCAAATGAATCTACTATGCTATCTCCGACTGTTATACTGAAAAATGTTGAACCACCTAACAAAATTAAAGAATTAGTATCCTTTCCTACATCTCGTCGACTACGACACCATGAAATAATTGACATTGCGCTGAACAACATCAAACGTGCCGCAGAGCGCCGGAGAAGACAGCAAAAACAGGTTTGTACACGCCGTGACTTTCACATTGGACAGAAGATATTAGTACGTACACACTATTTATCCAACAGAGAAAAGAATAGATGCAGTAAATTTGAGATTCTATATGCAGGTCCGTATCGAATTCGCAGCATTCCTCACCCCAATGTAGTACACGTCGAAACTTTGAGAACCAGAAAAAGCAAAGGCAATCACCATGTCTCCGATATTAAACCCTTTATTGAATGAACATACTTTATGATTTATCACGCTGTAATGCCATTTCCTGATTTTTTTATGACCACTTAAGCAATTATATTTATGTGACTAATTACTGATGATTATCATATTTTTCTTGGCAAGTGCCCGGCAAGGTAAGGTTAGCAGGTCGCTTTTCTTGTCGTTATACATCAGACCATGCACATTTTTCCAGATAAACTTACACATTTTATGACCACTTAAGCAATTATATTTATGTGACTACTTACTGATGATTATCATATTTTTTCTTGGCAAGTGCCCGGCAAGGTAAGGTTAGCAGGTCGCTTTTCTTGTCGCTACACATAAGACCGTGCACATTTTTCCAGATAAACTTACATATTTTATGACCAATTATGCAATTCTATCTAGTGACATATTAATTTTATCAAATTCTTTCTCCATTAAAGCCTTCAACTCTCGCCGCTATCAACTACACAACATACAAGCTGAACACAAAGAAAGTCATTTCTTGTCGTTATATATCAGACCGTGCACATTTTCCATTTTTCATGTATGTATGATTGTTTTCCTGTTTTGTTTGTATGCACTACGAAATCCTTAAGATATAACAAACACCAGCTGACTTTGACATTTTGTCTTATGATATCTCAACATCGTGACTACTTTACATTTTTTTTGCTACTACATTATGATACTCTGTGTATATTTTTGCACCTGAACACTGTCTATGTTTTTGACATAATACGTTTTCTGTCATGCTATGCCGTATGCTTAATTATATCACTAGAAACAAGTTTTTATTTAATGAGTATGTGATTTAAACGCAAGATATTATTCCCTATTCATAATTTTCAGAAAGCAATAACGTGTAAAAGAAATAAATTAAACAAACCACAGTGTATTACTATGAAATGGGAATTTCACCTTCGGAATTAACGAAAGAAGATGCAATACCTCGTCACGAAGAGTAAATGGATCAGAATTAACAAACACTAACAAGAATATACTATGCACATCGTATGATAGCAGTCTTAACTAATTTTTTCTTTCAGAATACGAGGCGATTGATGCAGGCTGCCAGACAGAACTACACATCTTGGTTTTAGTGATGAAATATGCTAGAAATAAGAAACTCTATACTGTGAATAGTCGCATGAAATAAATGGTAATATGAATAATGAAGTCTTTTTTTGCAGATGTTAATGAATGATGACGAATAGTTATATGAAGAATACGCTAATATGAATAATGAAGTTATTTTTTTGCAGGTGATGCTAGTAATGAAGTTATGGTGATATGAATAATGAAGTTTTTGTTTGCAGGTGATGGTATTGATAAATTTTATATGGCCACTTAACGCACCACTTTTAAGTTTTTGCTTTGCAGATGAGAATAATGATGAAGTTTATATAATTACTGTTAGTTAAGAAATGCTATGTAGTTACTTAAGTATTTGTTGCAGTTCGTTTTGACAGTATGTCTTATGCCGCATGGTATAATGACTGAAGGCTTTGGAAAGGACAGCTAGAGTACATACATATTGAGTACACGTTTCATTACCTGTTAATTCGAAGTTCACTACTTTTCAGCATAATATGCGTTTCTTCTTTCAGCTTAATAATCCATTTTGTATTTTTTCTAGGAGAAGCTATTCATGAAATTAATGTGCTATAAGCAGTTAGTCATTAAACCTGTTCTAGTACTTGCATTTTTTTACCCATTTGTGTGTGTCATTCATGAATGTGATCACATATACTCCACTTGTTTCATAACCTTGCTACAGCTGACTCATGACGAATGACATTACTAATCGTTATTTGCAGCAATAAGTCAAAAGCAAATATTTTCATGCTGCAGCAATTAATTATCGATCCCAACACAATGCATTGCTAGCACAAAAAAAATTTATTACCAGTCCGAAATCATGCTACCAGTTTAAGAGAGTTCTGAGTAATACTGAATGATGTTTTCTAACCACAGACCTCGAGTAATAGTTATAGTGTGTTGCATTTTAAATATGTCCTATGTCACTTGAATGATGAGTTCTGTGTAACACTGAATGATGTTTTGTAATAATGCATAAATACTATTCCAATAATTTCTGTAAATAATATTTTTGTTATACCCTATTAACGCTATGCCAATAATTAACTCTCATTTTCAATGATGACTTCTGAATAATATTGAATAATGTTTTATAAAAATATAAGAATACTTTGTAATTGGCCAATGAGTGCCAATAACTATTTTAAATATGTCGTTTGTCACTTGAATGATGAAAAATGTTTTGTAATATTCAATACTTGCTATATGTTTAGTAACTGGCCAATGAATGCCACTGTTTCTTATATTTTAAATTTGTATTATGTCACTTACATGCTATTATATATGAATACTAGTAGCTTGATGCTACGCTCATTAGCTCCTGTTTTGAATGATGACTTCTGATGGTTTGTAACTGGCCAATGAGTGCCAATGATTACTATAACTAGATGAATTATGTAAATGGTATGCCATTAATTAACTCTTGTTTTGAATGATCACTTTTGAATAATGCATAAAAATGGTTTGTAACTGGCCAATGAGTGCCAATGTTCACTGTAATCAGATGACTTATGAATATTATTCTGTAATACTTCATACATAGTACAGAAATGTTTAGTGACTAGGCAATGAGTGCCACCAATTACTCAAATCGGTTGATAGACTAGTGTAATTCTCAATGATGACTAGCATAAGACTTAATGTCCTTCACCTTCTGACCTAATTAACAGAAATTACTGCAATATCCATTTGTCCTGTCCATCATTATGATCATGGAGCGCCATATTTGGTTTTTGCACTAATTCTACGTTGGTGAAAGAGTGTGGTGTTGACACATCATGCTGTCCACCACCTTCAACAATGGAGATGTTATTATGGTTATACTATTTGGTGTACCTAATGTACTACCAAAATGATAACATACAATATTAATTCAACATTTCAGTGTCTTGGCTACACTGATAAATACTTCAGGAAGAGAACTTCAGATTGTCTCACTTGGTGTTGTGCTTCTGTAGAAAGATATGGACTTTCAGCGCAGCTACGTGCTACCTACTGTGCTACAACCATGATGCAATCCTTCCCATTCCTTTCCTAGTTCTTGTAAAATGGTAAAGACTTATACAGTGCGTTTAAATTCTTGTAAAATGATAAAGACATATACAGTACGTGTGCACTTCATTTCATTTGTTAGCAAGACCAGTTGTCCTAAATATGCTAAAGACTTCTACAGTGCGTGTGCACTTTATTTCACTCCATGATATGTTATGTAAAAATGCTAAAGACTTCTACAGTGCGTGTGCACTTTATTTCACTCCATGATATGTTATGGAAAAGTGCTAAAGACTTCTACAGTGCGTGTGCATTTTGTTTCACTCCTTGATATGTTTATTAGACGTAAAAATGGTAGAGATATATACAGTGCGTGTGCACTTTATGTCATTTGTTAATATGTTTTGTACTCATTGTGTATACATTTTGTCATTTCTTGATATGTTCTGTACTCAGAGCATGTGCACTCTATTTCACTTCATGTTCTGCACTTATACATACATATATATATATATATATATATATATATATATATATATATATATATATTCTGTGACTGTCAACTTAGTTAATTAAGTAGATTTTAGAAAAATTTGTTGCTCATGGCAAGTCCAATTGACTCACCATCGCTGCCAAATTTTTGCCTCCCCTCCCCCCCCCCCAGTGGAGGGTTATGTAAGAGGTATGCACTGCCTGCGATATGTAAGCTATAAGAGAATCTGAAGAGCAGTGTTGTATGCAGTAGGAACTGTGTAGCAGTAAGTTGTTGCTAGCAGGCAGTCTGGTGTATCGTGTTGGCTGGGCCGGTCGTGGTGCAGCGCTGGCAGAGCCTGAGCGTTATAGTATAAGGTAAAAGCAGCCTCGCGCGTATCTAGTAATGTTATGTGAACTCCCATGCAAATCTTGTAAAAAATTTCCTAATAATAATCTTTGTCAGATAAAGTAATTTCTAACAAGCATTCATTTCAATTTAAAGAATTTACTAATTTCTCCAATCCATGATCATTCTGGTTGTTGCTAAAGAAATATCAGTTGCTTCCTTTCATAAATGACAAATCTATAGGCCAGCATTGCACAGAGGTGTGCCGAAAAAAAGCTATTGTAAGAGCAGATAGTTGCCGACTTTATTGAGGTAAGAATTTTTGCTTTTTATTCAGAATGATCTTACAGGGCCATGACGCAGCACTGCTGTCGTCCAAAATTTACCAGGTTACTGAATTTTTTTTAATTTTTTTTATTATGAGGTTTAGGAATTTTTCTGTTTCGAGCTTACATTAAATGAGAAAAGAATTTTGTGGGTACATTAAATGGGAAACAAATTTTGTGTGGAGGTTAAAAGTGAATGAATTTCTGTAGGGAAACTATAAATGGGAACCAATTTTGTTCTGAGGTTATGCTAAAATTAGAATCATTAACCAAATAATATTATTATTATTTTTACTAAATTTTTTGTGGGGAGGTTACAAATTTTATAAATATAATGCACATAAAAGATTAATAAGATGGAATTACTAGGAGCAACACCTGTGCAATAACTTATCCTAAAATTTTGACGAAGTGAAATACAAATCAAGGCGGTAAATTTAAAATGAGAAAACAGGGCGTATTATACAACACACAGGTGCAGTACATACACAGATTTTACGTATCACATACCACTAGAACGAGAACATTAAAAAACACAGGACTGTAATTTCGGATGAAGAGGCTCCCCCAAATAACACTCAATACTGCGTCATTCGGAGCTAGAACTTCTACCTAACAAGAAAACTCTTTTTTTTATAAAATACAAGTAAAATTATTACGCTTAAAAATACACACCAACGTGGAAGATGGACGAAATGCGGGTGAACTTTTTCTCCCTTTTCCATTTTATAGCTACATTGAAATGTGTAAAATGCGTCGACATTTAAAGCGACAAATTCGAAAGAATCATATTTGAGTAAAAAACTAGTCATGACTTGCCTGACAGGACGACATAAGGCCAGAGAGGATCAGGGCTCATATTTAGGCTAAATTACAAGAGCTCCAGGATTACATAAATAACACCGATTTCATAACTTCTAAAAAGGCCTGATTGGCGCCAAATATTTGGCCTTAAGGAGGGACAAATCTTTGTCCTTCATATGCCTAAATATTTTAATTTCTTCCAAAATGTTTAACTTCTTACCCTTTTGCGCAAAATGCAAAATCTTAAGATTTTGTACTTGCGAGGGACTGTGGCCACTGGCTTTAAGGTGTTGGGCAAAGGCAGAGCTCTGTTTCACCTGTCCCCATCTATTGAGGAGATGTTATTGCAATCTAATTTTGAAGATTCTGCCTGTTTGTCCAACATATCCTACATTACAATCGCGACACTCCAGCAGATATACCCCCGATGTCAAAAGGTTGTTCTTTTTAGGTGATTCACTATGTATGTACATAAACTGGATATTGGTAGCCGTAGAGAATACTACACGAGAGCCCACTCCCCGAAAAAGTTTTGCCAGTTCATAACTAAAATTGCCCATAAATGGCAAAAGAAATGTAATTGTGCTCCAAGTCACTATTTTCACGATGCGTTTCAAAGGTATAAACCTCCATCATCAGTTGGATTTACATTTGTTAGTATGATATATGTGTGTGATGTGTTACGACTTTTTGGACGAATGGTCACAGGTTCCTTTCCCCGTCGTAACACATCACAGATATATTGTCATATTTTGTAAACAAATATGTGGTCTGGAAACCATTAGGTGCAAGGATCATATAGCAGAAGAGAAACATTGTCACAAAGTACAAAGAATATACAATGTAACAACATTATTACAGTATAAGTTTTAAATGATTTTGGAGATCCTTGTTTTGAGGTGTTGAACACAAGCGTTGCAATAAATATTTCAGGTGGTATATAAATCCGATTATGTCAAGTTAATATGTTTTAAACTTCATATTCATTCATGTGATCAGGTAAAATGTTGCAAACTTTAATTACAATGTTTATGTTGACTACACTGGGAAAATTAAACAAGAATAACAAGTTTGGTTCGGATTCACAGACAGGAATGAAAAGTTGGAGGCAGAGGGAGAGGAAGAGAAAGGGGAAGTGAAAAAGAGAGAGAGGGAGAGGGTGTAAGGAGTGATTGGATGGGAGCAAACATTCCAAAGCAGGAGGTTCTTAAAATTATATCTGTTACATGTAATAAATGCCTAAAGGTTGGGGTAATACATTGGTTAATTCTTTAAAATACGCAGATCGATGTACATTTTTTGCCAGTCGTTCACGTACGTATAGTCTGAAGCTGACAGGGGGTACAAGCTATTGGTGTGATGGTATGTATGTGAATAAAGTCAATCCCTTGTACATCTGGGGGATGTCTTGGTAAAATAACTAAATGTTTATGGTAAATATTATGGTGTTAGTGTGTGTTTGTTTGTTTGTGTGTGTGTGTGTGTGTGTGTGTGTGTGTGTGTGTGTGTGTGTGTGTGTGTGTGTGTGTGCGTGCGTGTAGTTGCTGAAAACAGAGACGATACTATTGTAAATACTGTCATTTAAGATAGATTCAGGTTGTTTTGTTTGGTGTTTGCATACTTGGAGTGTTTCAAGCATGTCTAGTTTTTTGCCTTTAGGTTGGATGTGTAGGATGCTGATACTTGCATTGTTGACATGGTGTTTTGGTCCATGCAGGTGGATGGCTGTTGCACATGTGTGTTTTTTTTGTGTTTCAGTGCTGCCAAGTGTTCTTTGAATCTAATCTCAAATGATCTGCTGTCTGGCCTATGTACAAGGAAGCTCACTCCCAACATTCAATTCTGAACTCATCTGCGTGATGAAGTGGGTTTCGTGTGATCATGTTGTGAGGTGATTTCTGTCCAATCTTGCTGTCTATGGTAAAGGATATGTTTACGCCTTTTAGTTTGAAGACATCGGCAATCTGATATCAAATGTTATGTCAGAGGGACGCTGAAATGAATCCCGTACTTAGTGATTATGTTATACTAGCGATTCGACCATTATCCAATCTCCTTGTTGGACATTATTTTAATTGAGCGTGGAGGGGGAGAAAGGAAAGAAACTATTGATGTCAGTTACATAGTGACTACATGCGCAATCGGCGGAGACGGGTGAAAATGTGTTCTGGAATGGGATTCGAACCCGGGTTCTCCTGCACTCTCTGCACTGCGCCACCCGGACACAGGGTTTATCGCATTACAGCCGACTATCTCAGCACCCTCCTGGCTGACCCACATTCCCAGCTAGGGCCACAGGTCCACAGACCCAGTCCATGTTCACCATGCTCGAACTTCGCCTTTCTCGCAGAAGTTCGAACGTAACTGTGCATCCGCACAGAGGGTGGTGAAACGATTGACCATCGAGGCGAATCGAAACTAAAGCGCCAAAGAAACTGGTATATCCACCCGTATTTAAATACAGAGATATGTAAACAAGCAGAATACAGCGCTGCGGTCGGCAATGCCTATACACAGGACAACAAGTGTCTGGCGCAGCTGATAGATCGATTACTGCTGTTACAACGGCAGGTTATCAAGATTTAAGTGAGATTGAACGTGGTGTTATAGTCGACGTACGCGCGATGGGTCACAGCATCTCCGAAGTAGCAATGAAGTGGGAATTTTCCTGCACGACTATTTCACGAGTGTATCGTGAGTATCAGGAATCCGGTAAAACATCGAATCTCCGACATCACTCGGACGGAAAAAGATCCTGCGGGAAGGGGACCAACGACAACTTAAGAGAATCGTTCAGAGTGACAAAAGTGCAACCCTTCCGCAAATTGCTACAGATTTCAGTGCTGGGCCATCAACAAGTGTCAGAGTGCGAACCATTCAACGAAACATCATCGATATGGGCTTTCGGCGCCGAAGGCCAACTCGAGTACAATTGATGACTGCACGACACTAAACCTTACGCCTCGCCTGGGCCTATCAACACTGTTGATGACTGGAAACATGTTTCCTGGTCGTATGAGTCTCATTTCAAATTGTGTCGAGCGGATGGACGCGTACGGGTACGGAGACAACATCGTGAAACCATACACCCTGCATCTCAACAGGGGACTGTTCAAGCTGTGGAGCCTCTTTAATGGTGTAGGGCGTTTGCAGTTGGACTGATATGCGACCCCTGATACGTCTAGATACGATCTGACAAGTGTGAGGTACGTGATCATCTTTTATGATCACCTGCATCCATTCATGCCCATTCTGCATTCTGATGGACTTGGGCATTTCCAGTAGGACAATACGTCACCCCATAAGTGCATAATTGATACAGAGTGCCTCCAGGAAAACTAATCTGAGTTTAAACACTTCCGCTGTCCCCCAAACTCCCCATACATGAACATTATTGATCATATCTGGGAAGCGTTAGAACGTGCTGCAGGATTCATATGTCAGTTACCTCCAGCACTACTTCGGACATTAATAGAGCCCATGCCACGTCGTGTTGCGGCACTTCTCGTGCTAGGTTGGGCCCTACGCGATATTAGGCAGGTGTACCAGTTTCTTTGGCTCAAAGTAGCGAGCCTGGAGGACATGGGCGGGGACTCGGATAGCCGGCCGGAGTGGCCGTGCGGTTCTAGGCGCTAGGAGCCGAGCGACAGCTACGGTCGCAGGTTCGAATCCTGCCTCGGGCATGGATGTGTGTAATGTCCTTAGGTTAGTTAGGTTTAATTAGTTCTAAGTTCTAGGCGACTGATGACCTCAGAAGTTAAGTCGCATAGTGCTCAGAGCCATTTGAACCATTTGGGGACTCGGATAGGTGGGAATGTGGGTCAGCCTGGAGGCGTGCCGAGATATTCCGCGCATCTGCGATAAATAGTGCCCGGTGGAGCAGCGGTTAACGCAACTGCCTAATAAACCGGAAAGCTTGGGTTCAAATAGCAGTCCGACATACATTTTCACTCGTCGCCACTGATTCCACATAAAGTTCCTATGCAGCTGGCATTAGTTGTTCCCTTCTTTTCCTTTCTGCCCCATCCACCCTCAGTTTACGTAATACGTGTCACAGCTGTGGATAATGAGTTGCGTCCAAAAGAACAGACACCGCGTATTCATACAACTTCTCGTTATACGCAGTAGTGGACACCGAATGATCCTGAGAAAGATCCCAGCAGAGGGGTCGAAACGTCGAACATTTTAGAAGAAACATGACGCGGCCTAATAACTCAGAAGATTTTAACTTCACCGTCAACATTTCATCTTTCTTTTACAATATGCTGCGACATACCCTATTCCCCACCAGTTCCTCTACCTCCCCCCCCCCCTTACCTCCGGAACCTACCGATCACCAGAATTACCAGAATTATTTAGCGACGTACTCGTGTTGGTGTAGGATACAGTGCGGGGTGGTGTGGTGTGAGGCGTCGGCTTTAACAGGTGTCGCGCGGCGCGTTAATTGTGGAGCGCGCGCCTGACCCGGCCGCCGTCCATTCAGCGCCCCGAGCTCCAATTAACCTGGCCGACGTCGCTCACGCTGAACACACAGACCGCCCGCTGTTATGGCGCTCTCTGGACCGCGCAGCGCTGGCGCGCAGCTCTGGGGACTCCATCGAGTCACGCCTCGGGTGAAGTTCCTTCACAAGCGAGGCAAAACACGCTTTTCCGAACATCTTTCTACGTCTACATCTAGGTCCGTTCTCTGAAAACCATTGCGAAGTGCATGGAGGAGGCAACATCCCTCAGCAAAGAGTTTGGGAGTAATAATGGATGAAAATCTAAATTGGACAGAGCACGTAACTGCAGTGTGCAAAAAGCATCAACATCCCTTCATGTCCTACAAAAACATAAAAAACTCTTCCCTTTCGATCTGAAAAAGAAATTTGTACAAACGCTTACACTCCCAGTCATTGACTACAGCGATATTATCCTACATGGCCTCTCTCAGGAAAATTCGCGACGTCTGGAACTGGTCATGAATGCCTGCGTCCGGTATATCTGTGACGTTCGGCTTTTTGATCACATTTCACCAGCGTATGCAAAATTGTCCTGGCTGCGTGCAGACAAATGCAGAGATTTCCATACACTCTGTCTTATCTATTGCCTTATAAATGTACACTGTCCCTCATATCTCTCCTCGTCCTTATCGCTTATGTCGGAACAACATGACAGAAACACACGTTCCCATCATAATAAAACCCTCTCTGTTCCACTGTATCGCTCAGTCACCTTCTCCAAGTCCTTTACAGTAGCGGGAACCCGACTCGGGAATAACCTCCCTCGTTATGTTAGAGAACTTAAAAACATGTCCCGCTTCAAAAAACAGTTAATGACGTATCTATTTAAGCAACAGTAATGCCTTCCTCTGTACATGAAAGCACTTCACCTCATTACTTCCCTCTTTCCCCCTACTTAAATCTCCCTTCCCCAAAACTCGCTATACTAGCAAACATCTACTTTACACACCAAGATATTAATGTACATCTGCACAAATCTTCATTTCAATTGCCAATTTTTCTCGTGTTTATCATTATTATTTGATTTTTTTACTGTTACTATTATTGATTTTATCATAATTTGTATGTATAGCACCTGTTGTAAAAATACTGCCAGCACTTACTTTATTAGGTCTTAGTCATTACTCTTTACTCATATTGTCACTAGAGTAATCTGTAAGAGAGGGCCTGATGGCCCTAATCTGATCAGGTTAAATAAATAAATAAACATCCCGTTGTACCAGTTATTTGGGATTTTCCCTGTTCCATTCACGTATGGAGCGCTGGAAGAATGATAGTTTAAACGGCTCTGCGCATGTCGTAATTAGTCTGACCATGTCGTCACGATCACTATATGAGGATAAGTAGGCAGTTGTAGTGTATTACTGGAGTCATCATTAAAAGCCGGTTCCTCTGTAGGTAAGACTTCTCGACATAGTTTAGACTGAGGTGACAAAACTCGTAGGATATGTCCTAATATCGTATCCGACCTCCTTTACCCTGCGTAGTGCAGCAGTTCGACGTGGCATGGACTCAGGAAGTCGTTGAAAGTTCCCCGCAGAGATATTGAGCCACGCGGCCTCTATAGCCGTCCATAATAGGCTATCTTAAAAATATGGTTCGGATTGTTGTTATTCTGAGTAATTGTAACATTCAAATCGTATTTACGGCTAATAGTCACACAAAATATATGTTATTTTCGTGTAAATATAGATTAAAATAATTATCAAGATTTGATCACGTGATCGAAAACTCTCTGTTTTCAGCGGAAGCGCTGGTGACGTCACAGACTACGAGTAAGAGGAGGCTACACGTGTCTTACTGGAGTGATAACATGTTACTAGGTTTTTACGTACTTTTTCAGCAAATAGTTCAGCTGTTTAGTGATGGATAACGTATTTGTGACTTTTAAGTGGCGATAGGAATCCTGCGAACGCTGACAGTGGAAACCTTACGAAAGTTGATGCATTTCTGCTCCACTCGTTTAGAGAGGCGATATGTGCAAGGATGGACATTTTTTCCCTACTCTCTGTAACATCATTAAACTCGCTCAAAAGTGAGGAATTGAGGAACTTTTGCGAATGGGTCCGAATCTCATATCTAGACTGCCGACAGTCATTCATGAACTGCGACCCAAAGCACAATAAAATTATTCTTGTCAAGTCATAGTGCTGATTGCCAATATACAAGATACTCAGCAGATATGTCACCTTTAGGACGTACTCAGTGGCGCAACATAGCGCATGCGACTAGGAGTGAAAAAAATAACACAGGTTCGTACTATAGAAGAGTCATACATTTTTAAAGGTTCTACACGAAATACTAAAATATCGTTAGCAACACCTCATTATACTTTTTTGCAAAGCATTGCTAGTAGTGAAGATATTACCACAGTCCCAAAGTACCGGTACAACGAACTGTAGGACGATGAGGTTTTGTACGCGCAGACATATAAGGCATGTAGAACATGCAGGTAACACAAACGTAAGGACTGTACTGTTTGTGAGTGTAGACTAATATCAACGTCTGAAGCATGCAAAAGCTTAAACAATAAGGACCCTAGCTGGACAAAACGACAATGAAAAAAACGTTGTTTCTAACAAAGTAAAAAGTTTTGGACCACATTAACTAGAAAATATCGTTTTAAACGTGATATGTGAGAACAATATTGCAAACCACATGTAAACGCCAAGGAAAACACAGTACTGCTCGGTTTGTAGTCTATGTAGTGGAGTTATGTAACTGTGATTTGGTTTTCATATGAAAGGACTGTCTATTCGAGGTAAGTTAAAATGTTATGGCAAGCTGGATTCGAACAATGAACCTTTGGCTATCATATCACTGTATTGTACAGTTCACCACTGTACCAAACGAGGTACCAAATGATGTACTAAGAAACGGGCATAACGACAGTTTTCACAAAGAATTTGATTTCATTGAATGATGTTATCCTTCTCTGTAACAGTGGGCAAGAGTATCTCGGAGGCTGATTAATGTTGACTTAAGAGCGTAAGGCTTTTTAATTATGTAAGGGAACTTGGACATCGACGTGGTGGCATTTTGCCTGTACAGTGCAACCACTTTTTATGCACCTTCTCATTCCTTGGAACACTCAGAACAAATTTTTCAAGAGTTTTTATGTACACTCCTGGAAATTGAAATAAGAACACCGTGAATTCATTGTCCCAGGAAGGGGAAACTTTATTGACACATTCCTGGGGTCAGATACATCACATGATCACACTGACAGAACCACAGGCACATAGACACAGGCAACAGAGCATGCACAATGTCGGCACTAGTACAGTGTATATCCACCTTTCGCAGCAATGCAGGCTGCTATTCTCCCATGGAGACGATCGTAGAGATGCTGGATGTAGTCCTGTGGAACGGCTTGACATGCCATTTCCACCTGGCGCCTCAGTTGGACCAGCGTTCGTGCTGGACGTGCAGACCGCGTGAGATGACGCTTCATCCAGTCCCAAACATGCTCAATGGGGGACAGATCCGGAGATCTTGCTGGCCAGGGTAGTTGACTTACACCTTCTAGAGCACGTTGGGTGGCACGGGATACATGCGGACGTGCATTGTCCTGTTGGAACAGCAAGTTCCCTTGCCGGTCTAGGAATGGTAGAACGATGGGTTCGATGACGGTTTGGATGTACCGGGCACTATTCAGTGTCCCCTCGACGATCACCAGTGGTGTACGGGCAGTGTAGGATAGCGCTGTCCGCAGCTCGTGGTCGTGCGGTAGCGTTCTCGCTTCCTACGTCCGGGTTCCCGGGTTCGATTCCCAGCGGGGTCA
Source organism: Schistocerca americana (assembly GCF_021461395.2). NCBI lineage: Eukaryota > Metazoa > Arthropoda > Insecta > Orthoptera > Acrididae > Schistocerca > Schistocerca americana. The sequence goes on from NC_060124.1 coordinate 221,430,909, forward strand.
GGGATTTTCTCTGCCTCGTGATGACTGGGTGTTGTGTGCTGTCCTTAGGTTAGTTAGGTTTAAGTAGTTCTAAGTTCTAGGGGACTGATGACCATAGATGTTAAGTCCCATAGTGCTCAGAGCCATTTGAACCATTTTTAGGATATCGCTCCCCACACCATGATGCCGGGTGTTGGCCCTGTGTGCCTCGGTCGTATGCAGTCCTGATTGTGGCGCTCACCTGCACGGCGCCAAACACGCATACGACCATCATTGGCACCAAGGCAGAAGCGACTCTCATCGCTGAAGACGACACGTCTCCATTCGTCTCCATTCGTCCCTCCATTCACGCCAGTCGCGACACCACTGGAGGCGGGCTGCACGATGTTGGGGCGTGAGCGGAAGACGGCCTAACGGTGTGCGGGATCGTAGCCCAGCTTCATGGAGACGGTTGCGAATGGTCCTCGCCGATACCCCAGGAGCAACAGTGTCCCTAATTTGCTGGGAAGTGGCGGTGCGGTCCCCTACGGCACTGCGTAGGATCCTACGGTCTTGGCGTGCATCCGTGCGTCGCTGCGGTCCGGTCCCAGGTCGACGGGCACGTGCACCTTCCGCCGACCACTGGCGACAACATCGATGTACTGTGGAGACCTCACGCCCCACGTGTTGAGCAATTCGGCGGTACGTCCACCCGGCCTCCCGCATGCCCACTATACGCCCTCGCTCAAAGTCCGTCAACTGCACATGCGGTTCACGTCCACGCTGTCGCGGCATGCTACCAGTGTTAAAGACTGCGATGGATCTCCGTATGCCACGGCAAACTGGCTGACACTGACGGCGGCGGTGCACAAATGCTGCGCAGCTAGCGCCATTCGACGGCCAACACCGCGGTTCCTGGTGTGTCCGCTGTGCCGTGCATGTGATCATTGCTTGTACAGCCATCTCGCAGTGTCCGGAGCAAGTATGGTGGGTCTGACACACCGGTGTCAATGTGTTCTTTTTTCCATTTCCAGGAGTGTATTTATTTGCACATGTGGGACTACAAACCATTTGTAATCCATTTCCCGAAACGTAAATTCCAAAACAAGACATCACTCTCAATAGGTTTTATGACAGTAGGAACAACGAGCCAGCCATTTACGTCACACGCATCACATGACTCGAATGGAGCGTTTTAGCGGGCTATCAAATTATTTGAATTTCAATTCCCCTTTTATAAAAGAATATTGAAATTCAAGAAGGAAAAAAACATGTTACGAGCATAAAATTACATAATTAACCATTTAAGACGATTTCCCACAAACAATGAAATACCCTATTGCGAAAGTGTTGCTGGTGCAAGATTTTGCACGCGAACCGACATCTCGATTATGAGTCATAAATCGGGAACAATTGTGGCCCAGCGACATAGCGCATTGTCATCCATAAAACTTCCATCGAAAATGGCTAAAAATGGCCTCCAAGTGGTCAAATGGTTCAAATGGCTTTGAGCATTATGGGACTCAACATCTGAGTCATCAAGTCCGCTAGAACTTAGAACTACTTAAACCTAACTAACCTATGGACATACATCCATGCCCGGTGCAGGATTCGAACGTGCGACCGTAGCAGTTACGCGGTTCCAGACTGAAGCTCATAGAACCGCTCGGTCACAGCGGGCGGCTCCAAGTAGTCCAACGTAACCATTTACTGCCAATGATTGGTTCAGTTGGACCAGAGGACTCAGTCCATTCCATGTGGACAAAGCCCACACCATCGTGGAACCACCACCAGCTTGCACAGTGCCTTGTTGACAGATTGGGTCCATGGCTTGGTGGGGTCTGCGTCATACCCGAACTTTTCAGTCAGCCCTTACCAACTAAAATTTGGATTCTTCTGACCTGGACACAACCAGCCGATATGGTCACGATGTGCTGTTAGCAAAGGCACTCGCGTCGTTCGTCTGCTGCCATAGCCCGTTAACGGCAAATTTCGCCGCACTGTCCTGACGAATACGTTCATCATACGTTCCACATTGATTTCTCCGGTTAATTCTCTGTGTTGCCTGCATGTTAGCCCTGACAATTCTACGCAAACGCCGCTGTTCTCGTAGGTTAAGCGAATGTTTGAAATTTGTTATTCTCGGTACGCTCTTGACATTGTAAATCTCAGAATACTGAATTCCCCAACGATTTCCGAAATTGTATGACCCATACGTCTAGCTACAAGTACGATTCCGCGTTCAAAGCCTGTTAGTTCCCGTCGTGCTGCCATAAAACTATTTCACATGAATAACATGAGTAAAAATGACAGCTCCATTAACACACTGGCCTTTTATACCTTGTGTAAGCTATATAACCGCCAGCTGTATATATGTACATCGTTATTTCATGACTTTGTCACCTCGGTATACATCTACCTTCAAGAGTCTTCCAGTCCAGTTCTTTCAACATCTCTGCGATACCCTCCTGCAGGTCAAACGAACCTGTGACCATTCGTGCTACCCCTCTCTACGTACTTGCAGCATCCTCTATCAGTCTTACGTGGTACGAGTCCCACTCACTTGAACAATATTCTAGTACCATGGGACCCATGCGAAACTTTTGCAAATTAATAATAAAAGTATTTAGAATAAGTGCACTTAAGTAGGTACGGGGAAGAATAGATAACATCTTTAAAAATAAATCGGACGACGTAAAATAATACGTAAAATAATAATCATAAATTTGTGATAGATCCTTCCACATGCATTTCCATGTGTCCAAAAATGTATTTTGCGTTCAAAATGTCTATCCCAGCTTGTACGATGGGCAGAGATCAGGGACTATCAGTAGGACCACATAACCCGTACCTTTAACTCGACAAATATTCTCAGTTACAACAAGCGCGTTAGGTCGTAATAGTAGGTAAATCACAATTCAGAGTGACAATGACAAATATCTTTGTACGACGGGCAGGGATAATGCACTACCGCAGTGGTCACAGTAACTATCTATGACAATGCTGTATACAAATTATCTAGTCAATACCTACGTTAAGAAAAAGAAAGTAGGATTTGTAATAACATAACACGAAAAGGGAGTCTCTTATTCATGATTAATAAGCTAGATTCGTAAAATACATGTATGAAGTTCGCATACGTGATGCCTTTCCGCGGATTGAAGTTAGAATTCTCTTTTATGTTAAAACTCTCCAAAAATAGTAAGTTTTAGCGCAAAAGAAGTGTGCAATGTCGGAAGCTGCTATTAAAAACCCAACGATACCTCATTCATCCCTTTACGAGTAATGTGTGTTGAGAAAAAGGATGTTTATTTGAGAAAAAATATATACAGTGGGTCGTAGGAACAATTTATAAGCAATCTCCTTTGTAGACTGATTGTATTTCCGCAGTAGTCTACTAACTCGAGCTGTTGATAAAATATAGATATGTCGATAACATTTCAAAAAATCAATTTATATCGGCAGTATTTTCTTATATAGAGGTATCAAAATGGCAATATCGGAAGCTAATGTTTTGTTTAATATTATTCTTTTTCCAATTTTCGGTAAATGTTTGAAACGGTTATTTTGAAGTTATAGTAGAACATGATTTTACTTTCAATGTATGAAGGAGTCCTACTACTTTCATCACGTCGAGTCTTTCTCTTTGACTGTGTGAAGTAAGTAGAGGTGTCACAAGATAAACTCCGATTGAACTGGAAGTGAGAGGCACTGTGAACAGAATAACAAGGTTTTCGATGAGAAGAAATAGCAGACTAGTTGCGTCAAAAAACAATTTTTAACACAACTAGTGTGCTATTTCTTTACATCGGGATTCTTCAGTAACAGTTGCTAAAAATTACGAACAAAAATCTTAATGACAAGCTTGGTCTTTGCGCTGGGCGCAGACGTGTGACGGGAAATGTTGAAGAAATGAACTCTCGGAGCTGCGAACAGGAGCTCCAACATTTAACTTCACCACGCAATTTTGGTACTACAACTGTTATATCGCTGTGTTTGCATAAATGAAGGAACAAGGAAGTCGACATGAAGTGTTCTGGATAAATTCGATATGTGACGAAACTGAACAACAGGGCCATCGGACACCTTTCACTGTGCCACTTACATGCAGTAGCCATTGTTAGCCAAGTGGTTATCGACAAGCGTGAACGTGCATCGTTCTCCTTTGAGTTCTTACTCTAAGAGGGATAAACAGCGTGCTAGCTTGTCGATGTAGCTAATATCAATACTGAAATGTACGACTCTAAAATCGGCAGTATATTTACAACGTGCAACTAATATTTTTATAGGCCGGCACGTCGACATTTTTTCCGTAGATATCTCGATGCATCTTTTCAATTTGCAAGGGCATATAATGACATGTTTTAAATGTCGATATATCGGAGTCCCGATATTTCTAAAAGTATCAACAGTTTTACCACAAAGAAACTGAATTTTGCTGTCAGCTTTCGCATGACTGACCCTATGTGATCCTTCCATTTCCTGTCCCTATAAAGTGTTGCATCCAGGTATTTGTATGAGTTTATCGATTTCATTTGTGACTCTGATATTATAGTCATAGAATACTACGTTTTTCGTTTTAAAAAGCGCACATTTTAGCATTTTTTAAACTTTGATGCAAGATGCCAGTCTTTGCACCACTTCGAAATATTATCAAGGTTTGACTGATTTTTGTGCACTTTCTTTCGAACTGGATTTTATTATAGATAACGCATTATCTACGAAAAGTCTGTGGTTGCTTTTAATGTTGTCCACAAGGTTATCAACATAGAAAATGCATAGTTAGGGAACGAGCAGTCTTCCCTGTGGTATAACTGAAGTTATCTCTACATGTGACGATAACTCTCCATCCAAGATAGATTGCTGCGACTCCCTACAAAAACTCTCTTAATCCAGTCACAGATTTCATTTGACATCCCATACGATAGTACTTTTGATAATAAGCATAGATTGGTACTGAATCAAAGGCTCTTGGGAAATCAAAAACTGCTGCATCTACCTGACTCCCTTGATCCATGGCATCCAGTACTTCATGTGAGGAAACTGAGAGCTGGGTTCTGCAAGAGCAATGTTTTTGAAATCCATGTTGTTTGGCGTGGAGGAGATCTTTCTGTTCGAGATACCTCATTACTTTGAACTCACAAAATGTTCTAGGCACTGTGGCCCAGCTTATACCATATTTTATATATGTGTGACGATCCAAAGCCGATTTAGTGTGCGTTTTGTGACGATACCACTTCCGCATCGTCGTATTTGATCGTGTTTTAAAAATATATCTGAAGTTAGTCATCGCTGACCGAAAACGGTAGTCTAAGGACCAAACCACTTTGTGATCACAAGTGGAAAAGAAAAGGAATTCCTTTTAAACGTACTAAAATACTTCAATGAATCAATGCAAAGGATATTTGATGGTAGTTCGTGCATCACTTCTGCTACCCTTTTCTTACATGTGTAGTGTGACCTGTGCTTTCTACTAGCCCAGTTTACTATTCGATAGATTTACCATAGGCCAAAGGTGCCTATAACCTCAAAAATGGCTCAAAGTGTGATGCCCTGTGACGTGGCTCTCAGGCTCCGCTATGCTTCACATTGCGAAGTGCTGATATATCGAAAATAAGGTCAGAATTAAGTAATCCACGTAATTGGTAAGAGGGAGGGGGTTAATGATTTGACGTTGGCAGTGAATTCCATTAAAGTTCTGTCCAGAGTCACCGTGGATCTGTCACATGAAGGTAATGTCGTCATAACCTGTCTTATCCAACCTGTCTTATCCACACTTTACCCCTAAAATGGCAAAGGATCCATCTAAGACCCCGCAGTTTGGCAAAACTCTCTGCGTCACCCACCTAGCTTTATATACAATTTTAAAAGACGTGCCTTTACAGAGAAAATCTGTGAAGTTGTCCTAGGCACCTCCAGGCAGGCATGTGGAATCAGAGAGATACCGTGTGGTTGCCTGCCTGCAGACGCCAAGGACTACTTCACAGGCTGTGTCTGTACAGCTATATTTTTAAAACTCTCCATATAGGTGGTAGGTGTCAGCGATGGTGTTGCCAAATTGGGAGGTTTAGAGGATCTCTTTGTCATCTGATTAGTGCATTTGTCAATGTCACCACTCCCCCTATGATCACGCCACAGACGGATGCGAACGGGAAAGCTGAAAATGCTAAGCATCCTTTGTTGCTTTGGATCATGTTCAAATTTCGTCGAATGGCTTTGAAGTGTTACTGGTGTCAAACCTGTACATGTGAGCGAAAACTGCGGTCGCGCTGGACATCAAAGGCGTGCAAACACGTTTAGTGAGGGTGCAGGCCCATAGTTTCCTTAGAGAAAATTTCAAACGTCCGGCGGTGTCAGCACTGCCAAAGGTGGTCCGGAACGTGGACCTGTTGCTCATCACACTGTAAACTGTCGTTTCCGACCGCTAGATGTGTGGAAATCAACGCTCCAAGGAAAATGGTGGTTTCACTGACGCCCCTTATGCTGCCCATGACACTTTTAAGTGTCGATTCTGAGCGGTGGTCTGCCTGAAATGTTTTCCATGGCGACCCATAATACAACTGCATAATTTCAACGCTCAACATCGCGATTCTGTCACAGAAGTGGTAAAACAAAGGGGTGAAATGTAGGTAAGAGGAAAAGTGAAGATCTTTCCATCGTGTGACAGGTCCACGATGGCGCTGTGCATAATTGTGGTGAAAGTGGGTGGTAATGCGACATCATTAACCCACGTTACAACTCACACGAACTTCTGAGCTCTGGCCTTCTTTTCGTAAGTGTCGACACCTTGCCGTTTCAATCCACGTCGGGCCCTCGGGTGAAGTCGCAGGGCGCCACACTTTGGCACCGTTCCAGAGGAAGATTGTAGGCACCTTTGAGCTGAACTTCAGACTTGCTTGGTTTCGAATAAGTCATCCTTTAATTGTGTTGGCAGTGTAGGTAACAGAGAGAGTAGCTTAACTGCAAACTGGGTATAGAATCTGACAGGGAGTGCACCGGGTCAGCCGGCCGGGGTGGCCGAGCGGTTCTAGGCGCTTCAGTCTGGAACCGCGCGATCGATATGGTCGCAGGTTCGAATCCTGCCTTGGGCATGGATGTGTGTGATGTCCTTAGGTTAGTTAGGTTTAAGTAGTTCTAAGTCTAGGGGACTGATGACCTCAGATGTTAAGTCCCATAGTGCTCACAGCCATCTGAACCACCGGGTCATGGGGCTTTGCTCAGTATTAACGATTTCAGCGGTTGCTAAGAGCCACTTATACTAAAACCTACTTCACTCATGTTTTCAGTGGAGCACGAATGAAACTTACGGGTTTTCCTTAGTGAAGGAAGATTTCAGAACAGATTCAGGCATTTCTGCTTTTGTTTCGCTATCCACAATTTGAGCTCTTATCTCCTCGATAACTTTGGTGCCAGTTACATACGACCAGAATTTCTCTGGTTTTGTGAAAGACCTTCCAACAGTATTCTGCTACGGTAGTCACTGAAGGATTCATGCATTTTACGAAAGAAGGTGCAGTAAGCGTTCCAGAATTCGAATCAAGAGCAGCTACCAACATAATTAATTTGGATGTCATTTCACTCGGTGCAGCGAAGCAACTTGAGTCAATTAAACCAGGGATTCTCGTTCAACTTCATACCATTTAGGATCATTTCGGAGTACGCTGATGAAATAGCTCTATTCGTAGCAGTCCTATATAACTGCTCGCTCGATGAAAATCCGCACACAAAGATTGAAAAATAGCGGACGTCACACCGATATAGAAGCAGAGAAATATAAGTAATAAGCTAAATTATACACCCATATCACTGATATTCATTATTAGTAGCATTTTGGAACATATCTATAGACACATAACCTACATGGATTCGAACAGCGTTGTTCCTTTACTGCACAACTGTGTCTTCGTACCCAATAAATAATGAGTGCTGTCGGCAGGGATTCTAGAGTGAATTCCTTATTTCTATGTTTCTAGAAGGCTTGCAACTTCCTCACAAGCAGCTTCTAATAAAGTTGCTCAGCTGTGGGACTAGATTCGTAATTTCCTGTCAGAAAAGCCAGAGTTCACTGAAACTGATGGGAAATAATTTAGTGAAACCGAAGTTACGTCTGGGGTTCCCCAAGATAGTCTTATGGGCCCTTTACTGGTCTTAATTCGCGTAAACGGTTTAGGGGAAAGTCTGCGCATACCCTTTATATTATTAACAGATAATGTTGTCGTTTACTACCCAGTAAAGTCATCAAAAAACCAGAACGAATTACTAAACGAATCATGCAAACTATCTCCATGCCGTGAAAAGCGGCAGTTCACCCTGAATAATAAAAGAATTCCATTAGATTTCGGTTTCACGGTAAATCATACAATTTCAAAGGTTGACGATTCAACTAAATTCCTAGGTGCTACAATTACGAACAACTTCAATTGGAATCACCATATACTATGGGGAACGTGAATCAGAGACTGTGTTTTATTGGAAAAACACTTCAGATGTGTATGAAATCTACCAAAGAGACTGCTTACAGTACGCTTGTCCGTCCTCTTTTGGAGTATTGCTGCGTAGTATGGAATCGCTAGCAGATAGGACTGACGGAGGAAATAGAAAAAAAAACAACAAGGAAGAGATCCTCGTTTATTTCATTATTGCGGAATACAGGAGAGGGTGTTACGCATGTGATAATTCAGTTTAGGAGACCGTTATTAAACTGCGTTTTTTGCGGCAAGATTTTCGCAAATAAGACAAGCAAAGAGCAATACAGGCTTTTAAAAATTATGTTGATAGAAAATTCTAAATGTCTAAGCAGCAATGACTGAAAGACAAATCCATGGCTGTAGATACATTGTGACTAGTGGAAAGTTAGACGACACGTAAAGGAAAATTGAAGGTACCTTGGAAGGAAAGAAATGAAGCTGTATGAACGTCATAGCCTCAGAAGGCAAGCCAATACGAAGCAAGGAATGTTAAGTTGAAACGTGGAAGAAATACATAAATATTTTCAGAATGAATTTTCACTCGACACAGAGTGGTTAGAAACTTTCTGCCTGATTAAAATTGCGTTCTGTACCGAGACTCGAACGTCAGGCCTTTGCTTTGCACAGTCAAGTACTCTAGCGACTGAGCTATCCAAGAACGGCTCACCAATCCTCCGCACAGACTTAATTCTACCAGTATCTTATCTCCTATCTTCCAAACTTCACCGAACTTCTCGTGCATACTTGCATGAATAACACTCCTGGAATAAAGGATATCACTGAGACATGGCTTAGCCACATCCCAAGAGACTGTTTCCAGGCTGAATCTTCACTTGCAGCAGAGTGTGCGCTGATCTGGAACTTCCCAGCGGATTAGAACAGTGTGCTGCACCACGAACGTGGGAACTTCCAGTACACAGAGGGCCTACGTAAGACAAGCAAATTTGACGATAATATTACACAAAAGAGAAGAGGAAGTAGGTGAAGATGAGGTGGGAGATATAAAACTTAGAGAAGATTTTGACACAGGAGTGAAGGACCTAAGCCCAAACTCAGTCCTCGAGTAGACAACATATCTTCAGAATTACTGAAATCCTAGAGACAGATACCCATTACAAAACTATTCCAGTAGTTATGCAAGATGTGTAATATAGGGGAAATACCCTCAGCCTTAAAGAAGAAAGCAACTTCACAGTAATCAGGTGCTGACAAGTGTGAATGATACTGAACCACCAGTTTAATAAGATATGGTTGCAAAATACTGGCACGAATAATTAACAGAAGAATGAAAAATATGATAGAAGCCAGCCTTGGGGAAGATCAGTTCGGGTCTCAGAGAAACACAGGGATGCGAGAGGCAGTACTGACCCAACGTCTTTCACAAACGACACCTGACAAAAATGAAAGGCATAAGAATATACTCTAGGCTAAGATGGTGGAACAAATTAATCAGAAACCAAGCAATAACCAGTCTATTACTGTAAAAGGAGATAATGGCAACATGTTGGTTGTTATAAAAGAAAATTATTATAACAGGAACGTAGATGAATTTTTTAAAGAAAATGGCAGGGTTAAACTGGCTCATAACCTGACCAAGAAATTAAAGCATTTCTTAAGAATTCCGTTAAATCCTGCAGTTTTATTCTTTCCGTAAAGATAGTTAAGAGTGCATTATCACGAACCTCCAAACCCCAAAATTATGAGCTCATTCAAAATTGCAAACAGAAAGTTTTGCAATCTGTTCAGTTATTAACTGCATAGACAACCCAGTTTATAAACATAGTGGCACAGTTTTGGCATCTATCAGAAATCGACCACTATAGATTCCATTATTCCTAATGATTCTTGCCTCCCATGTACAAATTGAAGAAAGAATTAGGCACATTAAAAGAGATTGTCCAAATAAACAGGTATTATAGGGAACTGATTTTGGTAAAATATGATGCACCGACGAGAACGGAAGACCATAATATAAGATTAACTAAAGAGAAACTATGAAGAAAAGAGAGACTGGCATCTCTACCATATTACAGTAAGGTTTCAGATGAGATTGGTAGACACTTTCATACCATGAATGTATAGATCATTTTTCTAACACAAAGCCAAATAGATATAACTCTATAATAAAGCAATAATAATACAGATAAGATGAAACAATTATGAATTTACATGTTTGATTGTGACAATTGTGATCAATTGTACACTGAGCAAACAGCGAGGAATTTCACTACAAGATTGGAAAGATACTTAAACAGAAGTGATAAAATCCACTCTTAGTAACCATATACAGATTAACGTCCCCACTATCACAAAGTGCAGTACTTTGAAAACACTACATAGGATAAATAAAGGTAAACTATTGAATATCCGCGAAAATATCGAAATATTCACTTCTTACAATAAGCACCCAAGATGATTTTTTTATGAACAGAAAGACCTGAAAAGTAGACACTTTCTCCAGAATTTTAGAGAGGTACTATGCTAGTTGTCAGTGAGGGATTATTATGTATTACATTCCTTTTATCACCAATAACATAAACTTCAACAACAGCAGTTTATATTAATGTTTAACGGATTATTACAACTCCAATAAAAGCTAGCTGCCATAAAGTTAGGTATATAAGTGAAATATAAAAGTGTATTCAATTACTGGTATGGTACACATAAAAATAATTACACATGATATTAATATATGCTATTGTGCCAACTGGGCTGTGCCTCAATTAACATGTAGCCATCTATCATTAACCTATTAGATTACATTACTGCATAGCTTGGATATAATGCACCATTGCTACAACAGCTGGTTAACACGATTTATAGTTTCTACCACTCTGTGGCGTTGCAACTAGTGCGTGATCGCCCATTTCTCTATAAAAGCTTTACTTCAGAATGTATGCGGGCTGCAATGTAAGCCGGTAGAGTATTATACGGTCAGTAACGGACGAGTTGTGTCCTGCAGACTGATGTCACGACCATCTGTTGCGGCTGCACGTGTGAAAATAGTGGAGTAGCACTGGTAGACCACTTACATTATCCGAAACTAAAAATATTAATAACTAAGAAAGGAACAACCTGAGGAACGTCATATTTGATGTACAACCTTCTGTTGTGAAAACAAACAATATGTCAAAGTCTGAGATCAAAATAGTTGTATTTTGCAAGTTAGTAAAATTCCAAAAAAAAAAGTAATTTTCCAACAGTCAAGAATTTAAATAAATACACTAATGCAATAGTTCACCTTCAGTGATTATGTACGATGATCTGATAACACTTTCAGTGTGCATGTATAAATTCGAAAAGTTTTTAGTTTCAGAAAACCTCTGTGACTTTTCTATATTTATAATTTCAAGAATTCTAAGTAAATATGTGAATTGTGTGTTATTGTGCGTGTGAATGAGAATGCGTGCGTGAGAGTATGTGGGATGTTCGGCATTATTAAAAATCATTCATGTGATTCTCTACAGGAACTGGCAAGAATTCCAACTCTGTAACGTGGGAACGAATCCACTAGTGGTTCCCCTACTGGTGAATGTCGGATGTCCAAGTATGTATGTTTATGTATAAGACAGCCAGAACATTCGCGACTACATAATAAATTTCCAGATGTAGAGTAAAGCTTGTAGTTCATTTTGTTTTGTTTATTTAATTAGAGAGTTTTGCGTTACTTAATTTGATGACGTCAATGAGCCTAGAGAAGTGGTTGGTGCTTGCTAGATTTTGGCGCGAGCCGCGCCCTAGAAGTGAGTTCTCATTGGTAGTAAGTGCTGAAAGCCAATGAGAAGCGAGACGGTTGGACGCCTAGCAAGGAGGTATAGTTTTGAGGAGTGGGAGAGTGAAGGGGGAGTCGTGAGTTAGCTTTGATTGGAGGTGGTTATGCTGGATGTGACTTTTCGCATTATGTGTAAGATGAAGTCTTGGAATGACTTCCGCCTTATGGTCCAGTGTTTATGGTATCTGGTAGTGACCAGAAACTGTTTAAGAATACTGTAGGGTGTTGTGATAATTCGTTCCGACGAAAATCGCAAGTGAACTTTGAATTATATAGCGTGGCGGTACTGAGTATATTCTTAGTGAGTATTTCATGGCGAGCATAAACTTTAACTAAAGACAACCACTGAATATCGTGTGCAAAAGTAATTGGCCAATCATTGACTGTGTTACAAGTAATTGGTTTCGGAATTTGGGAAGGTAAAAGTTCTGGCTGTTTTAGGTATGGTGATAAGTGCGAGCAGAAACTTTAGTAATTTTCGTAAATGTGGGCTGATGATCTTGCATAACGGCAATAAAGATCTATTGAAGGTTTAAATTTGAACCTCATGTTTAAAGTACGAGTGAAATTCCCTTTCCGAATCATTTCTTTAAAGTACATAGACAGTTTTCAGCAAATTTTACTTATAGCAACCTCCGGCGTGTAGCTATGAGGTTACAGTTTCCTCAACACTCTTTTCTGTGACCTCGTAAGTAGCTGCAGTCAGGAGTTTACGTGCGAAGATCTACCGCTGTAAAGAGGTAGGTGGAAAAAATTATAAAAGAAATTGCATTGCAGCAGCAACGTAAAATCCGTCGCAAGTGGTGCATCGCACGCACGCACGTAAAAAAATCCGTGGCAACTCGAGGTTATTACTTTTTGTGGCGCCTCCCTTTAATGATTAAATAATAACGTAATTTATAGATCTCCAATATGTTACTAACACTTTAATCTATGGTATTTAGACTGTATGTTATAGTACATACTCCACATGGCCTTTTTGTATAATGGGACACATCACCCACATAATAAAAAGGGAACTATGTCATAAGCAATATCTTATAACAGTTTCAGTATGATTGGTGAAAGACTAGCAGTACTTTTAAACATTTTCATGATGCATTCTTTTAGCTGTTCAAAATAACAGTAGATAACTATCTCTAAACATTAGTACGATTACATTTATTACTGTCTTAGGGTACAACTATGGCACCTAACTGGTACTGTGTGATGAGTCCATATTATAACCTTCAGAAGCATATAGTACTTTGGTCTCACTCTGAGTTGTTACTTACTTACAATTCATTCTGAATTAAAGTACCCCTAATTTTAGCTGTCTACCATCAACATAAACAACAAAAATGTTTTACCTGATTTATCATGTATCTCAGCCCCCTTTCCACTCACTCTTCTATCTTCACGCCCTCTTTGGCATCCCTGAGAAATAGACTACATCATATGGTGTAATACCTTACATTTAGTATGCTCACATCTTCAATAATATTCTTACCTAAATTAGCTGGGTTCTTTCACTTGTAACTGCAATACTACTAACATTTATCACTTTTTAGAGCCTCAAGAACTATGAACTATGTAGTACTTGCGCTTCTGTGAGTCTGGTTTTGAATTAAAATTATAATCTTAATTTGGCTATACAATTTTTACAGTGAATTATAACGCCACTATTCTTCGATTTTTCATTTGTTTCAGAGACTTTAAGGAACTGTTATTTCCTTGTATAATACTGTAACTTCTTTAAGCTCATACTTTTATTTATACTCTAATCTTAATTTAGCTATGTTATTTTCCTACAATTATAATACTGCCCATCCTCACAATTTTTTATCTCTTTTATAGATTTTTACAGAACTTTAACTCCTGTATGCCATTAATTTTACTTTTATTGATATTATAACCTTAATTATTTGGGTTAATTCTACCTACATCTACAGCGCCAGCAATCATCAGTATTTTTCTGCACTATAGCTCTATTACAACTGTATACTGCTTATATAAATTTTAGAAATATTTATCCTCTCTGGAACCTCCCTGAGGATCGCCACTTACCACTCTCCTCTTATTTGTTTTGGTTTATTTTTCCACTTGTAAAAAATTATGCAGTATGCCTATATATTCAATAATGTTGTTACCGTAAATATGCTGCGCTCCTTCACCTGTAACTATATTACCACCTTCCACAAATATTTATTAGTTTTAAGAATCCAAAAACTGTGAATTATTAATACTTTTACTTCTACATGCCCAGACATGTATTAATACTATAATACTAATTTACCTTGTATATACCTTATATATATATACATATAATATATTAGGAAGTGAGTCACTTAAAATAGTGCGTGAGTTTTATTGTTTGGCAGCAAAATAGCTGATGATGGCTGCAGTTGAGAGGATATAAAATGTAGGCTGACAATGGCTAGAGAAGCATTTCTGAAGAAGAGAAACTTGTTAACATCTAATATAGATTTAACTGTTAGGAAGTCTTTTTTGAAGGTATTTGTCTGGAGTGTAGCCATGTACAGAAGTGAAACATGAACGATAAACAGTTTGGACAAAATGAGAATAGCAGTTTTTGGAATGTGGTGTTACAGAAGAATGTTGAAGATTAAGTAGGTCGATCATGTAGCTAATGAGGAGGTATGAATAGGATCAGGGAGACAAGAAGTATGTGGCACAACTTGACCACAAGAAGGGATCAGTTGATAGGACACATTCTGAGGCGTCAAGGATCACTAGTCTAGTACTGGACGGAAGTGTAGGGGCTTAAAATCGTAGAGGGAGACCAAGAGATGAATGCAATAAGTACATTCAGACAGATGTAGGTTGCACTAGTTATTCAAAAATGAATAGGCTTGCACAAGTTAGAGTAGCGTGAAGAGCTGCAGCAAACCTGAAGACCACAACAACAACAACAAATGATTGCTCATTTTCGACTATTCTCTTTCGTGCTCCCCCCCCCCCCCCCTGCCCCCGTAAAAATACGAAATTAAAATTATCCAGCTGGTCTCATGGCGAAGCTTACTGCCCATGTTAAAATCACAAAGTTTGAGGAACATTTATGAATAAACTACCAAATAGAAAAATTTGAATTTTTTTTACGTATAGAGTGGTTTAGTATTGCAGTTATGACAGAGTGATTTTGGAGTATCTTTTCTAGTTTCCTTCCAATTATTTTTTTTTATTAATGACTCAAATTTTTTTACAAATAATTGCTTTATAATTAAACTCAAATGAAACTACTGAACATCTTGCCAAATGACTGTGTTACAATAAGTTTGACCACTAGGAGTGCTGTATAAAAATTTCATCTCTCTAGCTTGAGTGGACTTTGAGAAAATGTTCCTTATATTCAAAAAATTCTAATTTATGGGAAATGGTTATCAAAGTTTCTCAATACATTCCTGCACTATAGGATGGATTATCAGGGTCTTCTTCTTCATCCTCCAAAAGCTTCCTCTTCTGTCTTCTTTTCTGGCCTGTTGTTCCATCATACTTCATATGCCTTTCTCTTCTTTCTGCTCCTCTTATCCTTTCTCTGTCAATATTTCTTAGTGCTCGTACAGTGTTCACCCCAACTGTAAATCCTAATGCCTTCAGAACTTCACACTTCACACTGTTCCCTTGGTTGTAGGTTGCTATTGCATCATAAATGCCAAAGTGCAGTGTTTTTATGCTTACAAACACCCTTTTAGGAATCACTTTCCAAATCAAATTGTTTACACTCTCATTAGGATTCTGCGTCTTTCCGTGTAGACATTTGTGTAACAATTCTGGCTGTGCTTAGTCATGAAAAATTGGTTTTATTGCATTTATCACAGCTGCTGGCAAACCATGTTTGAGATCATAGTCCTTTTTTGCATTATATTTGCACCAGGAATCTTTTGGGCATAGGCTGTGTTGAGAGTATTCATTGGAAGAGGCAGTATGAAGGAACAATGCTCACACTGCTTTTCTCATGTCACTAACATTACTAGTATTTTGCCTTATAGCATACCCATAGTATCTCTGTAGACGTTAAATCACCTCATCAGTAAGCCTGCCTCTCTCTCCTATTGTCTTTCCATCACTGAGCTTACTTGAACCCAAACTTTGTTTGAGCCTTCGAAGCCGTGTACCCATACGCTTTTGCACATGCCCAATGCATTCCAACTTTTCAACTACAAATTCATTTCTATATGGTTTCAGTTCCTCTAGTCTTGAAACCTTTGGAGTCACCATCCCCAAGGTAGTATTTGTACCTAACGCTGTATCTGGGAACTGAACGTTCAAAAATTTGTTTCCCTCCATCCACTTCCATTGCTCCACTTGATCCACTAACATTTGGCTCACAGGTTCCACTGTGCTCTCCTTTGATTTTATTTTTGCACCGACAATGTTTTGATAATATTGCAACATCTATCACTTTTGCACTATCACCACAAGTAGCAGTTACAACCCCATTCAGGGATTTATGACCCCTCTTTTGCCATGAACCATCGAATGCCACTACCAAATACCTAGAACCACCGTTCATTTCTACAGATTCCTCCACTGCTTCCTTCATGGTTTTCAAAGCCACATCTTCAACAGAGGATCCTACCAGTTCACAGTAGTACCCAAATGCGCTTGGAGGCGATGGCAAGTTCATAATACCACAAAACAGTTTACCAGCAGCAGACCCTTTTCCAATGGATCGAAGACCATACAC